>NC_054375.1:108879749-109223916 GCF_017654675.1 Xenopus laevis | reverse complement strand
TTCAGAATATCACTTAAAAGTTAATTTAGAGGTGAACAACCCCTTTAGCAGGGAATGAAACAGTGTGCCTTTATGTATTTGAATGACCTGTTATCAAATATTTTACATAGATAACATTATCTGTAATGAGGGTATCCTTTTTAAATGACATGTGCTGGTTTTCTTTATTTATTTTCTCTATTACATGTAATTGTTCCATTAGGGAACTTCAGTTACCGTATCTGAACAAAATATTGTAAATGTCACTGACATTTTAAGAGTTATTAATTAATATGTCTTATTTCAGGTGGGCTGGGTGGCATTGGAATGGGGCTTGGACCTGGTGGACAGCCAATTGCTGCTAACCAAATGAGCATGGGAAGTGGAATGGGAAATATGGGTCCTGGAGGCAAGTATAAATGTTGGATTCTCTTGTACTCGTGACTGAATATATTTTAAAATGCTTGTACTGTTGAGTGGATGTGATATTTGTTTGTATATATATGTATATGTATACACACTATATCTTCAGGCTGGACACCCATTAGAATGAAGTCTGTATTAAAGCTTTCCTAATGCTTTTCATATTTTAATTTCGGAGATATTCCCTCAGTCAAAACATTTCACTGCAGGAAGCAGGGATTTTGCCGATAGGGCTGCAAATTCTTCCCTTGCTTTATATAGCAGCCTAGCAGATTATTTTTATTGTACATTAGAAGTTACCTTTGCATTCTGTAACCTGCATACATATACTGCCCTTTAGACATGTGTTTTTATAGTCATACCCCTTTAGACTGATGAAATAATTTTTAACTTAAAGTAGCAGGTGGTTCTTCATGGCGAGGGCAATGATGTGGAATGTCTTGCAGGTGCTCTGTTAATGCCTTTCAGAGAGAAGCCTGGATGACTTATTGAGCAAACCTAAAATTCGAAACTATAGTACAGTTAATTGAGTATAGGTGTTTATATTTGTGTATGGTTATCTAGGTCTGTTTATGTATATTTATATATTGCAAAATATGCTATCTATTTTAAAGGTATGGGTATGGAAGGTCCTGGTTTTGGATCAATGAACAGAATGGGAGGTGAGCAATATTCTTTGTGTGAACTGCATTGTGTTATGTACATAGACTTGTTTCTCAAAGTTAAATTATTTCTGTTTTTACAATAGGAAGTGGATATGGCACCAGCATGGAAAGCATTAATAGCATGTCTGGATTTAGTGGAATGAACAGAATGACAGGTACGAAGGGTTTATATAAAATTATAGATGGGTTACAAAAAGCATGTATTCTAAGTTGCCATTAAATCCTAGTTACAGTTATTATCCTTTCTAATCTAGAATTATTTTTTATTTCTTTGTAGTGAGCTAATTTTAATATCATTGGATTCTTATAGATCAGGTTCCCTATTATATAGTGGTGTATGACAACCTTGTTCTCATGCTTTTGATATGCTTTGTTTGCAATTAATACTGAGCAGTAAGCTGCAATTAATTCTATCCTACTAAACACTTAGCACTTATTGACCTGGTGATGTTCATAAAAGGATAGCTTTGATCTGATTTTATAAGGCTTGCCATTTCAGTATTTATTTTCACTCTTCCTTTTTTTGTTTTGTATAGGACTAGGTGGCGTGGATGAATTCAGAGGGAGTTTGGGTGCTGGCATAAGTGGAAGCATGGGTGGAATTGGAACTAGCATGGGTGGAATTGGAACTAGCATGGGTGGAATGGGAACTGGCATGGGTGGCATGTCAAGCGGAATGGGAGGTAAGCACATTGACACATCCATCTTGAATAGATTTTTTTTTTTACCCTGATCTTTGAAGTTTTTGTCTTGATGTATATATTTTGTTTTTAAGATATGTTCCGGGGAGGAATGGGCAGTGGCATCGATCGAGACTTTGGTCGCAGTGAAATTGGTTTAAATCGTGGGTTTGGAGATTCTTTCGGAGGAATGAGTAAGCGGATATACTTTTATGTTTATACCTGAATTTAAGCTGAAATAGCCCTCTCCCAGTCCTATTAATAACTAAACAGTTGCAAACATGGAGTGCCTGTTATTTCTTCGTTATTCGTTACAGCTTGGGTAAAATCTCATATTTGACTAGTTAGAATTGCAGGAGCAGCTAATTTGTTGGCCTTTTACCATAAAATACATGTATACACCCACATTTGTATTTTGTTCATGTAAAAGTGACTTTTTCCTTTCCCCTCACTGTTAACCGCTATCTATGTAAAGAAAAATTGTTGCTGTTAGTGTATGCAAAAGATGCATGCCATGTAATACTACATAAACTTTACTGACCTCAAAATCCTTGGTAAACAAACGATGGGCTTCATTTTAAGAATGAGAAAAAATATCAAATGGAAAAATAAACTGATTGTGCCAACTGGCACACAACACTTCTCCATTTGACAAATTATTATAAAGATCTAAGCAAAATGTAAAACCATATTTCATTGGTCATTCTCTAGGTGGTGCCATGGTTGGAGGCTTTGGTGGAATGGGTTCTTCTGCAATGGGTCCTCTGGGCTCTGGAATGAGTAGGTTACATTATTGTAATACAATTATTTCTGATGTTTTAAACCTGCACTTGAATGAAGCACTTTCTTGTGTTTACCTGCTCATTAGGCTTAAAAGTAAATTTTTTTTTTTTTCAATACACTTGATTTTGTAGACAGTGGAATGAGCTCCGTGAATTCAATGGCAATGGGACTTGGTATGGACCGAATGAGCAGTAGCTTTGATAGACTGGGTGGTCTGGACAGGACTATGGATATGGACCGAGGATTTGGAGGATATGGATCTGCTCAGTTGGGTGGTGGTTCCAGAGATAGAGGAATGTCTAAAGGATGCCAAATATTTGTAAGAAATGTAGGTATATTATTCCAGAAAATAATTTATTTTCTTTTTGTTATACATAATCTGATTTTAAAATATTAATAATATTTTTAATTTTTCAGCTGCCCTTTGACTTAACCTGGCAAAAACTGAAAGAGAAATTTAATCAGTGTGGTAAGTATTACTTTGTACTTTTCTTGAACACAAACCTAGATCTATTCAAGGGTTGACTTAGTATGTCATAGAATGGCCAATTTTAAGCAACTTTTCAATTGGTTGTCATTTTTTTTTTAGTTTTTACATTATTTGCATTCTTCTCACTCTTTCCCTCTTTAAACGGGGGTCAATGACCCTATCTAAAAACAAATGCTTTGAAAGGCTGAACGTTTATTGCTAATGCTCCTTTATTACTCCTTTCTATTCATGCCCTCTCCTCCAGTGTCTTATACAAATCCATGCATGGTTGCTAGGATAATTTAGACTCTAGCAACCAGGTTGCTGAAATTGCACACTAAGAGCTGGCGAATGCTAAATAACTGAAACTACATAATATAAAATGAAAATCAATTGCACAAAGAGAAATTCCCAGAATTCCATGCTCCTGCACCAAGACTGCAGAGTCTGTGCAGTTGTTGGGACCAGAAGGCAGTGCATGCACATTTAAAACTGCTTTTGAGCGGGCTTCCATAGAAGTCCAAGGAATAGTCACCCACAGATCAGCTATAGCTGTCCCTTCTTGATGTGCGCACCAACTCAGTCCAGGCGGAGAAATAAATTTGGCGCATACGCTTTGTTTGCTGGCGCCATCTTGGATAAGTCATGGGAGAAAACATGGTGGCGTGGAAAAATGTGAAGTAGCATTTACTTCGGGAGGTCGGTACTGGAGACAGGATTTTTTTTTTTGAAAAATTTCAGCGATCATGTACACGCAGGGACCCTCTATTACATTGGATCAAAATGATTAAAAGCCTTTCCTTGTCCTTTAATGCATTATGTTGTCCCTGGTAGTATTGAATGTTGGGTGGTAGATTAGTGGGGACAACTAACGTTTACCTTTAGAGTTTAATTTTGTGCTATTTTACTTTGTTCCTTGGACTATAAACCTGTAGCTTTTGATTTTTTTTATTTTTTTTTGTGTATGTGAAATTTATTTTGAAAAGTTGCTTTGTGTGTTCAAATATCTTATATCTTAACAGGAGACGCTGTTAAAAACAAAAAAAATTGGTAGTTGGTTAAAGCACTAACTTCTACAGAGCAACTTCCAAACTGGCAGATTACTTGTTTTAATTTGCTGGAAGAGCTCGACTTTTGTTTACTACTTATGGTTACTTAAATTAAGCTGGGAGAAGTGCATATGCCCACTGCGTTTCTGAGCACTTTGTATGAACAGCACATTAGAGATAATACATTAGACCTCCCATATTTAATGGTCACTTGCAGGTCCGGACTGAGAATTAAAATAGGCCCTGGCATTTCAGGTACACAGAGGCCCAATCAGCCCACTAAATATTGACTTTCTGTGGGACCTTATCGAAACCCCTCTGTCAATTGCCAGTCCGGCCTGGTCACTTGCTTCAGAGCCGAGAACTTTGCCCAGCTTCAGACACAGCAGCCTCTATTCGGCACCTGCCCCCTTTGTGTGATCAGAGATGGGTGGGACTGCTGCAAGTCTATAAATATAGGTGCCTTTTTGGGTCTGTTTGGGAGTGGTCAGTGCGGGACGACTATTTTCAACCTCCACATGACGAAAGCTCTTAGTGTAGAGTTGGCAAGGGAACTAGTCTCTCTGGATGTCATTACTCGGTCTGCCATTTGAGTGAAATCCCAATATATAAAGCGGTTATTGTTGCACAACGTGGCTCTGATGAGAGGGACAGAATACTTACTTTTTTTTCTTGTATATTTTCTCTTTTGTAGCTTTCTTTAGCTTCTGTAGATAAAATGTTCTAGCAGCAGTTTTTCTAAGCCATGGGTGACCTGATACAATTCTAAATCTGTATTTAAAGTTATTTGCCCAACCACTATATTAAACACAGGACAGGCAGGCTCTGACTATGCAGTAGCTTGTTTTTATATAGTAGCACTCTTGTTTTCTTGCTGTCTTCTGCTCCATAGGAACTTCATATTCACCGTTTATATTCTTTGGTGTGGATTAGTAACTAGCGCTATGCTTTTTTTAAATTTTTCTTTTTTGTCCATTAACCACCTTTAGGTCGAGTTATGTTTGCTGAAATCAAAATGGAAAACGGAAAGTCCAAAGGCTGTGGAACAGTAAGGTTTGACTGTCCAGAAACCGCAGAAAAGGCATGCAGACTAATGAATGGCATGAAAATAAATGGCAGAGAGATCGATGTCCGTTTAGACCGCAACGCATAATTTTGTTCCCCACCGAAACATTCCCACATTTATTTACTTTTGGTAATAAAATAGTAACCATGAATTCTCATTAGCTGGAAAGGTTGTATTTAGTCTTAAAACTTTAACAGTTTGGTGTTACCTGTTTTAGTTATGTATAACTTGCATTTGTTTTGTTTTTTTAAACACCACATCTACAGTCATTCAGTTTAAATGAATGGACATTATGTTTTTAATAGTCACTTTTCCACAGCTAGTTTAACAGTCTGCATTGTGGAGGTATTTCAGTGCTGTATTTATGTATTAAGCTATGTCCACCATTCCATAAGAGCAAATAAATTTGTAGTCTGACCGGTTGCACAGAATTTAAAAAATATTCTGTCTGTTTTGTTGCGGGGCTCTGTATGCACTAAGCTGAAACAGTACTTTCAGGAATACCATTATTGGATACAGGTATATTTATTAGGTATTAGTCACCACACAGTACCATAGGAGTGTTCCCTATAATTCCAAGTTCATACAATATCGATAAAGTAACAAATACTAAATACATAAATAGGCAAATAACTCCTAACTTCTTATCAAGTTTCCAGCCATTTAAATGTATAGCCACAAAGATGAACATAATGGAGAACAGGAGAGAAATTGTGGTGTATGTGATGCCGCTGCTATTAACCTCCACGGGGGATGATCTGTCGACAAAGACTGTCTTAATAAACCAAGGGACTCCCAAACACAGCATATCAAACACGTTGGAACCCACAATATTGGACATGGCCATGTCTCCTTTACCTAAAAACAAAAAAACACACTTACTTTGGCTGTATAATTAATTAGAGAACCCAGTTTTAACAATTTACAACATTTTGGGTTTGTCATGGAGTTAAATCACGAATATCCTAAACGATTATTTGTGGTTTCACAACATCGGGGTACATTTTATAACCTGAAGCCTCTG
This sequence comes from Xenopus laevis, assembly GCF_017654675.1. Classification (NCBI taxonomy): domain Eukaryota; kingdom Metazoa; phylum Chordata; class Amphibia; order Anura; family Pipidae; genus Xenopus; species Xenopus laevis. The sequence goes on along the minus strand of NC_054375.1, from coordinate 109,217,778 downwards.
CATGCTTGAAGGGGTCCTCCACCCAAAAGAGTTTTGCATTATGACCAAATATAATTCCAAGCAACTTTATATTTTATATACAATGGTTTTGAAAATGTATAAATGTAATTGCATTTAATAGTTTTTTTTTTTAAATCCCTTTCTGTGTCTGACTCATAATGGCTTGCAGCATTGTTTCAGGAGTGCAGCGTATGTAAACAACCAGGCATATGTTGCTTTTCAAGTCCAATTACATATACAAGTATCTAAAACCACTGAAAGACACTGGTCCATCAAGTTCAACCTTTTATATTCATGTATAACCTCCTTACTGCTAGCTGATCCAGAGGAAGGCAAAAAACCCCATCTGAAGCCTCTCCAAATTGAATCACGGGGGGAAAAAATTCCTTCCTGACTAGTCCCTGGATCAACTTGGACTATGAGCTATCTTCCATAACCCTGTATTCCCTCACTTGCTTAAAAGCCATCCAACCCCTTTTTAAAGCCAATCTAATGTATCAGTCTTTACCACTGATTCAGGGAGAGAATTCCACCTCAGCTCACGGTAAAAAAAACCCTTTCCAAATATTACAACAGAACTGCCTTTCTTCTAATAGGAATGTGTGCCTTTGTGACAGGTGGAACGATCCAATGGTAAATACAGCATTCAAGAAATTATATGGTAAAATGTTGCTTATTTTCTTTCATGCAATTAAGTGTTTTTGAGTGGAAGAACCCTTTAATAAAGAGTGCAATCAGGTGGGTTTTTTAAACACACACACACAAGTACCAGTCTGGGCTCTAAACAAGCCAACAAACACTTTAGTGTATTGTATTTGTCCTTTAAACTAAAATATACATGAAGGGCATGCATAAAGGTATGTTTTACTTTTCATAATAAAAGCACTTGGATCACAAGTAAATAGTCAAACATGTTTTAAAGTGTAATGCAACAAGGAAATAATTTGGAACATGTTCTAAAAATATACAGCAGTTCTTACCTTCTCTTGCTACTATCACACTTGCAACCGTGTCTGGGATACTTGTTCCAGCAGCAAGCAATGTCAGTCCCATCACTGTGTCTGGAATATTTAATGTTTCACCTGCAATGTAGTTCATTAGTATCAGCAAATTGGCATTTTATAGGCATATGAAGGATTGATAGCGGAGTAATATAGTACAGCATTGTGAGGGTAGTTATGAGTATGTGCAATGTTAAGTTGGAAGAAAAGCACAAGACAAATGCATCACAAATCTTCCTGTTTTGCTTAAAGAAGAAGGAAAGGTCTTTTTACTTGTGGGTGGCAAAAGTTAGGTTGTATTTACTTACCTGACACCCCGTGCCACCTATCTGCAGAAAACTACACCTGCCCAGGTTTCTTCCAGCGAGCACCACAGAGTGATTGTTTTCCTATTTCTTCAAATTTCCCAGGGCAGATGCATGCGCAGTAGAACAAAAGACTTTTTTTGGCTTTTCACTCTACTGTATATGTGCAGCCAGAAGACGATCGCTCTGTGGTGCTCGCTAGAAGAATCCAATGCAATCACTTGGGGGTGCCTAACATGTGGAACCCCAAGTTAAAAGGCCTTTTCTTCTTTAATATGAAGTAATACCTACTCTGTTTTATCATTTTTTAAAAGGGAACTAAACACCAGGACATTTGAGCTGTCATATTCCTTTACGTGAATAATACATGAGTTTTCAATTGGCTGATTCAGTGATGAAATATTAAAGGAGAAGGAAAGGCTAAAATAAAGTAAGCTTTATCAGAAAGGTCTGTATAAATACACCAGTAAACCCTCAAAGTAATGCTGCTCTGAGTCCTCTGTCAAAAGAAACACAGCATTTCTTTCCTTCTATTGTGTACTCAAGGGCTTCTGTATCAGACTTCCTGCCTTCAGCTTAAACTTCCAGGGCATGGCCTTGAGCATGCTCAGTTTGCTCCTCCCTGCTGTAATCAGAGCTGAGTGAACAGGGAGAGACTCAGGCAGGAAGTGATGTCACACCAAGCTAATACTGCAGCTGCTATCCTAAACAAACAGAACACTGTGGCGTTTACTAAAGTATGGCAAAGCATTCTGCAGAAAAAAAATAGCAATAAACTGCTCCTTTAAAGTCTGTGCCTTCTTGTATGAAGCTCTATGGTCAAACCAAAGGAACGCATTCTATAAGACAATGGACGGACAGAGCTGTAACTCCCACACTAGCAAATTGCATCTTTATTTATGTCAGGTGATCAGCATCACAAAATAGTAAAAGGGCAAAATGAAAAGTAATTATTTCTGCTCCAAACAATGTTCAGACTTTGCACTGGCCCAGTAAGACAAGCTGTCAGTCGCACAGTAAATGTAACTACCCAAAATGAACTTGTTTCTCTATTTTCATTCATTACGGTCAGCAGCAGAAAGGAAGATTGCTCATGTTAATCCATATGAACTCTGGGGGATATGGACAATAATCCTATTACATGTCAGGGCAATTAGCCAAAGAAAATCCTGTGCATCACATGATCACCAGATTGTTCCTTTAGAGGGCAGCCATGTGGAAATATTAATCCCTGTGATGCCAAGGACATTTTTTGGACTGTGTATATTGTAGAATCACTTCTTTTTCTTTGACACAATTGATATTTTCAAAAGACATCAGAAGCCAAAGAGGTTTTGTGCGTGGCAGGAACAGGAGAAAGCTGAAGGAGTTTTGTGTATGAAAAGGGCAAAAAACCATTGAAAGAAAAATTCTGAATGAACAGCCCTGTCATTTTTAGGTGGAATTCCATTAAGATGGCATGTGATTTTGTTCAAGGGTGGCTTTGTGGGTCAGACAGACAGAGACAGCCCTGACTCGTACTTCTGTGATAACCACTATTAGCTAGGAGCATAAAGAGAAAAAGCATTTTGAATAGAGACATTCACAATCATATATATTAGCCTACTTATCTGCTACATTATCATACTCACTGTGACTCAGTATTACATGCAACATCACTGTGCAATGCTCAGAAGCTTTTTAGTGTCTATCTCCTGCTTATAGAACTGTGCTATATTCCAGTTTGCATCTTTTTTATTACCTATGCTATTAGCTATATTATAGTATAATTTCCGCATGAGTGTGTGCATATGAATGTGTTAATATAACAGCACTTAAAAGCAAATCAGTCAATGTAGCAGGTTAGCTACCCTGACTGGTGCTCCTATATGGTTAGCAGATTGAACCTGTGTTTATCACTTCCAACTCTTATTTTATTTAAAATCCTGCCTCATATCTAGGGTTACCATCACCCAAGGTCACATAACTCTTAAGATAATTTCTACAGTAGGGGGGTACATTATCCGCTATATCTTTTACAGGATATTTATGACTTATTCAGTATTATATAAAACATACACAATGGGAAAGCACTGTACGTACCAACAATCGTCACCATCCATACAAGAATGTAAGTCACTGCAGAAATCCAAACGGCTGACATGACAAAGGTGAGAATGAACCACTTTTTCCATGTTTTCCTCCTGCAGTCTGGCACAGTCAGATAAAACAAAGTAATAATAGGCAGCGACAATACCCAAATAATCCTTCTCAGGTCATTTTCTGGCATCTTGAAGACACTTGGCGGGTCTGAATGATAAAGGAACACTTGTCAGGTGACTGTCACCTGCATGAAATGGCAAAAGGAACAACCACAAACATGTCACGTGCAATGTCTATCACATAGACTGTTTAATGCCCGACTATTCCCAGCGTCCTCTATCCAGCCATGACAAAAAATCTTAAGCTGGCAATAAACACTCTTGCCAGCAGTCGGTGTGGTCACATCTATAACAATTGGCAGCTGCTTCCTGATAACACAGAAATCTACGTTTGTGGGTGACTGATGTGTATTACTAAAAAGCAGCAATCTAATTCTATTCTACTAGTCAGGGTCTGAGCTGCAGATAAGCAATAAGTTGCATACAGCCCACTGCTGAGTTATCTGGAAATAGTGAAATACTGGAGCTCACCTGATAGCAACCTGAAAATGACACCAGTGTAGCATGTTCTTCTCCAGAGGAAGCTACATCAGATATCATCACAGATATATGCTTAATATGGTGAATAAAGTACCCCCCTATTGTAAAATATAAGGACAGGAGTCGCATGACCATGTAGTATGAGGCGATAGGCCAAATGCTTTTATAAAGGTCAAGGAGCTCCATGGTAACATCTAAATATCCTCATATTTTTGGGGGGGGGGACTTTATTTATTATAATACACGTCTAAGTGAGTAACGTGAAAAAAATTACATTTCTAAGCACTATTTATACGGATGTAATTTACAGGATATTCATGGCTTTTGTGCATTTTATGTTGAATATCCACTGAGCCACATGCCTGGACAGATGATAGTAAAATAATGATGATAATAATATATATATATAAATATATAAATAATAATAAAAGTAGTCAATTCTGAATTGAGAAAGCAAAATCGGATGACTAGCGAAATGTCTTCAAGAGAAAAAAAATACAGCAAGGCCAGTTGACTTATTACTATAATAAAAAGTAGCCCGAAGAACCCTAGCCTTGGGGTTATAAGAATGTAATGAAGGACCATATCCAGTCTGTAGTTGGACAGTCATTTTCTGGATCTTCAAATTGTATCATTATTATATTTTGGTCAATAATAGATTAATGAGACAATAGCAAGCAGTGTGATAATACGTACTATTAGAGGGTTCCTTTAGCCCACTCAGACTTATTGAGAGTTGAGAATAATCAGAATCTTCCTGAAAAATCCCACTGTCTGATCTTGAGTGGCGGCGAATAACTGGCAAACTCTCTTCTTTCCAACCTAGCAATGGCGCGTGCTCTGTGTTTTCCACCATTGCTTCAGCGCAACAGGCACAGCAAGGACTGAACCTCCTTACAACATATTTGCTAATCTTAATGTCGAAGCACATTATAACAATATATATGCCATATATCAAAAGCAGAGATGCAGATTCATACCTGTATCGGAAAGGAAAAAAAAAAAATGTGTGTGTGTGTATATATATATATATATATATATACACACACACACACAGTATATATATATATATATACAGTATATATATTTACCAAAAACAGTAAACCATATTCATTGGGAATAGGATGTGCTTTTGTATGAAGTACAGAATGTTTGTGCTGTTCTCAGTTCTGGATGGGTGTGTTATAAGTTTGTCACCTGATTAAGACACACATTTGGCCTGGGGAGTGGATTCAGAGCACATGGTATAAAGAGGGCATCATGTGACAATGGTATTGATCAGGGTCAAAGCTGGCCAGATATGCCAAATACCCATTGTGTGGGGGAGACGTTTATTAATATGACTAAGCCTTACAAAGAAAGCATTCTAAGAAAAAGTGCAATTCACTTTTTTAGATTTGTGCTTTTTAAATGTAGGTTTTTATTTATTAACTCTAGCTTGGTCATTTAAAATTCACTTAGCAACCACACTAGCAACACTAGCTAATACACTTGGCTACTAAAGCAACCAGGCAATAGTTTACAGGTCACATTTAGAAACAAATAGGAGAGGGACTGAACAACAGCAATAATTCTAATTATACAAGATTACACTTCGGTCACATCAACTCCTGCCCCAGTTGATCTTACAAGTTAAAGCCCCTATTCCATTCACACACAATAATTTCAATTTTATCAGGACCCAATTAACCAACCTGTATGTTTTTGGCATTTGGGGGGAAACTGTAGTACCTATGTATACCTAGGCTCCAAACCTACAAGGCAGCAGTGCTACCCATTGTGCTGCCCTAATGATACTACCTGTACGAATAATCTAACCCCACATACAATCTGCTTTCTTGCTGTCGCCTTGTAGGGCCATATCTGCCTTGTGTGCATCCAACTGGACAGACCTACTTAAAGGGCACCTACCATCAAAACATTGTTTCTGCACTCTGTTTGGGAGAACAAAAGTTGTTTTCCCCAAAACACTGGCCCCACAAACCCTAAGCCACCCACATAGGGAGGAAGCTCCAGGTGCATGGAGCCATGTTGGGGCACAAGCATAAGACTGGGATGGCTGAGTAGTTAAGGTGATGTTCTGCTAATTCATTGTGCTCTGCAGACGTGGGTTCAAATCCCATCCTCATCCATAAATTTGTACAGACTGCATGCTAATTGCTCAAAACAAAGGTTTCTCTAATTTAAGTTTACTTACATAGCATGTCAATATCACATGAACAATGCATGCCAGTCTTCTCCTGGGGCCTTATAAACGGTGTTAGACACATTTGTGGTTTACCAGGAATCGCCTCATTTTAAGGAGAGAGAGGGGATGATCATGCAAGACTGCCGCAGATTGGTTCATAGTCTACTGTGTGACTACAACATACACAGCCTTGAGGATGAATAGGACTAAAATCCACTCTCATCCTCCCCTCAATGTTTTAAGTGTAAAATAAAGCTCAACTCCACTATCCCTTACCCACTTACCACTCTCCCTTCCCTCCAGCTTTTAATGATGTACAGTATTGTTTTTTGAAAGACCAATGTTAGTGTTGTAGCTCCCACCCTTCCCAGCTATAGTCAGGTGATCCCACTGGTGTCTAATAAAAGGGCAGCCAAGTTTGGGAGTTTTACTTTGAAAGCAGCTAGTAAGTTGCAGGTAAAACTTAGTCTCTTTGTAAAATGTATAATGAAGCAATAGAATTCTTAATGAATCAGATGAAAATTGAGTGTAGGACTGGCCAGATATGGGACTTTGACGTAGTTGGCCAGCTTAAATAGATTGCAATATATGGACAAACAATCCCTGTATTGTTTAAAGTTTGTTTGTTTTTTCAATAAAAACGTAAGACTAGGTGGACATGTACTGCGCCTACACCATACACATAATGAGTGACCTGGAAGACTTGCTCATTATGTGTATGCATGACACCTATCGTGGTTGCCAGTACTGGGACCTCCCTCCTGGTGTGTGTAGCATTGCACTAGCTGGCAGTATTTTTTTGTAAAAAGAAACAAAAAAATCCATCTGGAGGAAAAATCTTTTTTTGACAATAGATTTACTTTAACAAACCATAAGAAATTACATACAATAAAATAGCTTCTCCTTTGTTAGTAAAATTTGTTCTAAATGTCTTCTACAATAAACTCCCACATCATTACATGTTACAAGCCTAGAATTTAATGCAAGTTTGAAGTTCAACCTTTTTGAAATTCTGACTTGAACTTTCAGCTGGGAGCTGAGAAAGTACAGAATCCATGCAAAATGTATGGCAAGTAAATATAATGAAAAGGCTAAATAAGGAAAAATTTCTAATGCATTACACGCAAGTTATGCAACTGCAAAAGCTTTTTAGAGAAAATAAAATAAAGAGCAAGTTGTAAGTGCCCCATTCTGTAGCACTATGGTCTTCTTGTATTGTACTCAGTGCTTTCAAAGGTATAAACACAAACTGGGGTAAAGTTATTATGAATTATACAGTAAGAAAACATACATACGTTTCAATAGAAAGTTGGAATGAGGTCCCTGTCCTGAAGAGCTTACAGTCTACATGAGCAGTTACTTTTTATGTGGACCCTGTATTACATTTTATGATTGATAACATATGTACTCCTTTTGAAACTTACCAGTATATCCTGTTGTCAAATGTTATTGCAATTACTGCTGCTACACTAATTGCATACGCCACACAATCTCTAAACAAAGGCCAGCAAGTGAGCCTTGAAATCTGGGCAAAAAGAAGAAGGGGGGGAGTTACATTCAAATCATAAAACTGTGTTTGTACATTATCTTTTTAACCTTATTTTTCCAGCAGTATGTTTGTCACCAGAACTTGTGTTCAGTGCAGTTGAGAATTACCCCAAAAAATTACTTCCTAAAAATGTGCCAAACTTTAGAAAAAATTTAGATTTAGTGACCAGTTATATGTAGGTGCTTTTAGGGCATTTAATTCCTGGTATTGTTGTACCTAAACCACAAAGTTAGGTAACAACACTGTTCCCTGCAGTGGTGTGTCCTGGGTAATATTGTCATTTATCTGAGATGCAAAAAAAGTGGTCACCCACAATATGAAAGAAATGGAGGGTTGTGTGCATCATGGATCCAACCTTTTTTCCCCTTAGACAGGATTCTTTAAAAGGAGCAATATACACAGTAAGATTTTCCATAAATAGGGCTTTTACTGAAAAGATGCTCATTCTATATACAGGTCTGAGATCCGTTATCTGGAAATCTCTAAATTACAGGAAAGCCGCCTCCCATAGATTCCATTTTATCGAAATAATCCTAATTTATAAAGAATGATTTCCTTTTTCTCTGTAAAAATAAAACAGGTACATTGCAGATAAAACGTAGTCCCTGTGTAAAATGTGTAATGAAGCAACAGAATTCTTGATGAATCAGATGAAAGTTGAGTGTAGGACTGGCCAGATATGGACTTTGACGTAGTTGGCCATCTTAAATATATTGCAATATATGGACAGACAATCCCTGTTTTGTCTAAAGGGGGGGGCATGTATTAGTATCTTAAGGCGCAACATTTCTCAAATTCCTTAATATATTAATCATAGGTTGAGTGCAGAGGACCTCTTGTATTTGTCTATATGCAGTTTATGGTTATAGCCTCATTGCACCCCACTTAACGGTTTACAAATTAGTGGTGTGCAAAAGTTTCCATTTTTGTAACAATAAAACAGTACCTTTTACTTGATCCCAGATAAGATATAACTAATACTTATTGAAAACAAAACCAGCCTATTGGGATTATTGGAGATTGGAGATTATTTACTAAATAAAAAAAGCATGACCAAACTTTCATCCATGATTTTTCCTTATTTATCATTAAAATAACTAAAACAAATTGGATCAGGAAAAAACTCTGTAAAATCGTGCGGAAACCAGAATCGCTCCATTTTTTTCAGGTTTTTGCCCGAAAACAATGCATTTTTCAGATTATCGGGCTAAACTCAGCGCAAATCATGAGATCTTGGTATAGCCAATCTGTCATTGACTTATACATGGCCTGGACAGGTTTGAGATGGCAGATGCTTTTTGCAGCATCTGGGTATAATAAATCTTGAAAAATGTGAGGTTTTTTCCAACAAAAAAAATTTAGCTTTTGCCCCCAAAAAGTCAGACCAGAAAAAAATTGAGTTTTATTAAGTGACCCCATTAAAGTTTAAATGATTTTCAAGTATATTTAAGGTATGAAGATCCAAATTATGGAAAGAACTGATATTCAGAGCATGTTCCATACCTGTACATTTTTTTTAAACCCATATTCTGTTTAATATTCTTAATATTAAGTCTAAATTAATGTTTTTATCTTTACTCCTCCCCTTCTGGATTCAGAGAGTTTGTTTAAATAGCGGAAATTCACTATTTTTAAACAAACCTCTCCCTTATTTTAGTTGCTGCCTGTCATTAGTTTACAGTTAAGGAGATCAGTGTACCCTCTACTCATATAATTGGTCTGAAGCTTTTGTGTCTAAAGTCAATTAGACCTCTTTTTTTCTGTATTTGGTTTTCTTCTGACCCCCCCTTCCAGTTGTACAAGCCATATTTCCAATTATGGCCAATTACTCCATGCATTACCTGTGCACAAGTCCAATGGATCACACTGAAATGCGCCAAAGGGCAAACATAACTCCATACTGAGCATGTAGTTAGTATATATGTATTATCTAGTCCTGTATATTGGTTAAGAAGGGAAAGTGATAGGATTTAAATCCTGTCACATAAATATCATACCGATGATGAAAGCAAACAACAGGCGGCACATATCCCAAGAAGATTGTAGACAGCTGATCCAACAATAGTGCTCACACCAATATCTCCCTTTGTGACAAATACGCCTGAAATAAAACAACACTTTAGAGATTGAGGTTCTTCAGTACAGAAGAAAAATCCTGTAGGTTTCAAATCTCAAACCCACATGCAGCTGAGGGAATGGCTGTATAAGCTTTAACGCCTGCATGTTGGTTTATGTACTGAAAGATCTAATTATTTTGCAGGAGGCTGTGGAGGTCCAGGAGCATGCTGGGAGACAGCTGGCTGGAAGTCCATGGCATATCATTACACATGTCTTTTTCATTCAATGTCATGGTGATTTAAAGAGTTGTATGAAACTTATAGGGGCAAATTTACTAAAATTAGAAAATTTGCCAGTGTGACGTCATTTTGTTACTTTGCCGATTTACTAACGGGTGCTGGCGTAAATTCGCTAGTGAAGTGGATCTACTCTAGCGCTACTTCACACCCTTACGCCAGGCGAAGTTGCGTTATGGCGAAGATAATTCACTAACTTGCGCCTTTTACTGAACGTTACCTCTTGCGCCAGACTTGCCTTTGCCACCTCAGATCAGGCAAAGTGCAATGGAGTAGATAGGGCTTGCTTCAAAAAAAGTTGAAATTTTTTCAAAGTCCCAAAAAACGCTGGCGTCTGTTCCTTTTTTAAGGGTGATAGACTGAAAAAGATCGTACATTTTTTTGGAGGTACCCCCCCTACATTTCCTAACATATGGCACCTAAACTATACAGTGGGTACATGTATAGGGTAAAATAACAACTCCATTTTATTTTATAAAGCTTTCCCAGGCTTGTGTAGTGTAATGTATTTGCTGCGACATATACGTCCATTGTACTTTAACTTGGCGCCGTATGCAAATTAGGCATCGCTAGCGTAACTTCGCTTTGCTTGACGAATTAACGGTAGCGCAACTTCGCTACCTTTCGCCTCCCTGAGCGCAACTTCGGATTTTAGTGAATTAGCGGCGACGGCGTCACTAGTGCATTTTCGGCGCATAGTGAATTTGCCCCATAGTGACTGTAGCAGATTAACTTAAAACTTCCCATCTTACATTCATATACCTTGTCCTGCAGAGTGAGGTGTATCACATATTAGGTCTGTCGGCTTAGGTTAACATGCAACATTATCTGTATCCTATTTGCTTCAGTTGTACACATTAATATTCGATTACCTAGAAATACAGTGACAAATTCTGGAGCTGAACTTCCAATTGCCATAAATGTTGCCCCTGCGACATCCTGGGAGAGACCAAGACCTTTAAATGAGATACATAGGAGCAGATTACAAAATAATATTAATTATTAGCAATATTATGCCTTCTACGTGCAATATACCATTTTCACCTTTCTCCGGTATCTGTACATTTTCCTAGTGCTAATTAGGCTGATTACAGTGATAAGTCTTTCCACAATTTTAATTCTATGCCAACACTTTCTTTTGTTGAAGGCTATGAATACCTGCTTCTCTTCTTCCCTACCCTCCCAAGTAGTTGTCAGCATGACTGAATGAATGAATGAGGTGTGACTGCAAAATATTTAAATCTATTTTATATAGTTACATTTCACTATATAGCTCAACATGATTCCAAAGGAAATCAAAAATCCCCTTAACCATTGCCGGTTGTGCTTATGACTGTGATCTGCCTTCTTTATAAGTATTTAGAATTCTGAAAACGAGCCATTGTACCCATCAATACTAACAAGGAAACATTTCTTCACAATTATACAAGACAGAAAAGTCTATAACTATACAGCTCTGACAGGTTAGAACCTTTTTTTTCATTATTCTTGTTCTTTGTATACTTTTGAGAGTAAAGAGATTCTGGTAATGTCCAGCACCAACCTAAGCGTAACTATAAAGAGTTGGCATATGATCTGCAGGATACCCTCCTCTGAGGAATATAGATTGTATAGCCTTCGCTCTGACCTCCAAATGCCTTTAGTACATCTTCATTTTTTTCAGTTTGGTGGTATCCTTAGTAACTGGAAGCCAAAGTTCACTGCATACTCAAGGTTAAAGCCAACCAAGGATGTATAATGAGGCAAATTGATGTATACTATCACTAGAGAACCTTGGTAGATTTTGAAGGAAAACATCTGCAAAGAGTTTCTCAAGAAGACCCTATTTTGTTTAATATATAACCTTTAGCCTTATATCCAAATTAATTAAACATAAACCAAATGTTCAACATAACAAACATCTACAGGGAATGTACCAAATTCAAAGCCATGTGAATATGTTAAAAAAATGGTCCTAGAAAACACACAAGGCAGAAGTTGGGCCAACATATTAGTCTCTACTTCAAAGATCCATAAAGAAAAGCTATTAAATGCTGCTGTTTCAGGCCTGTAAAAAGGGCAATAGTTCTTGGGATACAGCCCCCAGTTCCAAGGGCATATGTATCAAAACAAATGGAATTTCCCAAAACTCTATGATGAGGTTAAAAGCTAGTTTTTATTTAACATCACGTTAAAAGAATAGGCATACAGACCAACTGGTATTCCACCTTACGTGTTTCATACCCTCTGGTACTTAATCATAGGCATTAATGATACCCAATTCAAAAACAGTATTTCAACCCAAAGGGAGGGACCTTTTGGTGTTTAAATACTGTTTTCGAATTGGGTATCATTAATGGTCTGTATGCCTATTGTTTTAACTTGATAAATAAAAACTAGCTTTTAACCTCAGAGTGTTTTGGGATATTCCTTTTTTTTTTTTTGTTTCTACTTCAAAGATGATTGGTTACCATAGTGTACAGCAAATTTACAAATATGATCATGTATTGACAGTTCTATGCATAACTTACGTTCACTAATGACTTCTAATGAGGGGATAAAATAGTATTCGCATACAACGGACACCGCTAGGAACATGTAAAGTATAACTAGGAAGTGAATGATAAGGCCTCCTTGCTTCCTCTCCTGTTCCGTGAAAAAATCTTCAGGAAATTCTGATGATGGTGATGCTATACAGAGAGTCTCATTCTCTGAAAAATATAAAGGCAGATCATTAAAGGGTAATCACACCAACTCATGATTATTCCAGTATAAAATAATTTTTAAAAGATCCACAACATTTTTTATTTAAGATATATGCCATTTTACATAGTGCTTAAACCAGAATTTCAAGCAGAAGGAGTCCTTGCACAGAGAGACTTTGCCCTAACTTTAATGCCTTTAGCTCAAGGGAATTAAGGGATTTGATGAAGGTCATAAATAGTTTATAGTAGGATCCTTCCTAAATTTGAGTCCAATGACAGACACTTGGCAGGCGTTTCAATGTCACTAGCCAAAAAGTCATTTTCTTACCTGACTAATGAACCCGTACACAGGTCATTAAAAGTCAATATATTTTCTGTATTGATCAATTAACTTAAGGTGGCCATACATGGAGAGATCCGCTCGTTTGGCAATGTCGCCAAACGAGCGGATCTCCCTCCGATATGCCCACCTTGAGGTGGGCAATATCGGGCTGATCCGATCGTTGGGCCCTAGGGATGCCTAACGGGCGGTCGGATTGCGGGACCGCATCAACGAATATATGTGGCCGCGATCCGACAGGATTTTTTGTCCCATCCGATCGAGATCTGGCCGACTTTCGGCCAGATCTCGATTGGTGAAGCCCGTCGGGGGCCCCATACACGGGCCAATAAGCTGCCGACACGGTCTGTCGGCAGCTTTTATCGGCCCGTGTATGGCCACCTTAAGAGTCTGTCTCGGAGTCTGATCCATTTAAGCACTCATTTGTAGACCACACCCACTTAATCATTATCATACAAATTTGCTGGAAATTACTTAAATGAATGAAATCTTGGCATGATCTTGCAGGACTGGTGTAGGAGGAAACACGATAATTATTAAATAAATCCTAAATTTCAGTATTATCGCATTATTTTTAAGGTACACTCTACAAAAAGAAAGCCATACAGTAGTATGGTAACAAATAAAGGCATCTATATCTATCAGCAGGTTAAATTATCACATGGTTCCACATTTATTAGGATTTGATCATTGGCCCAGGGACTGAACAACAGGTATGTGACGTACCCTGGGCAACATTCCTGACTTTTAGGCTCACTTCCTATTCCATGATGGAGGGTTTAACTTGAGAGCATATGAAGACCCTCAGACAACAGAGACAATTTGCTATTACACCTTAACATGTTAAGGAACATTTAAACACCAAAAAGATATTTGAGATGAATTCTAACTGCTAAGATAGTGATGTTAAATGTTTCACCCCTATAAGTCCCAGCATTCTTTAAAACTGGTGTATCACTTTCTGCCTACAAGGCAGAGCACAGTTCTATGCAACGCCCGGGAAACAACTCCATATTACTTACTTTGGTGGAGTACACAACAGTTCTTTATAACTACCCTGTCTATCACATGCTTGGAATGTCCTGGGCTTATGCTAAATGGAGCTCTCATTCAGTAGGTCCCTTGAACTGATTTCCACTAAGGTGGGCAGGGGTGCCCAAACTTTTTTGCCTGTGAGCAACATTCAAATATAAAAAGAGTGGGGGAGCAAAATGTCACAGAGGATGGAAATAATGGCTATGGTTGGCTATTTGGTAGCTTCTATGTGGTCTGGAAGCCTACATGAGGCTCTATTTTTTGTTTTTTTAATTTATTTTATTAAACCATTCAATCAGGAGGCTCGGTTTGGTAGTACACCTGGTTTTTATGCAACAAATCTTGCCGCCAAGCCAAGAATTCAAAAGTAAGCACCTGCTTTGAGGTCACTGTGAGCAACATCTAAGGAGTTGGTGAGAAATATATTGGATCACAAGTCATTCATTGGGGATCACTGTTTAAGGGTCTAACCTCCTACCTGAGGCTACCAGACACCCTCACCCTTTGAGGCAAGTTTCATATAAGCATGTTTCATATAATAACAAAACTGATTTTAAGCTGCCTCGTGCTGCTGTATTGAATGACTCAAGTCATTTATATTGTATACATCTGTATATAAAAGAATAAAAATTCTAATAGAGGCAGAAAATAGCATTGTGAAAAATGTATCATATATACAGTCCATACTCCACACCGTCCCAAAAAGAATTATCAGGACCAAATTCTTGTTGCAATGAATCTTTAAATTGTCAGAACAATCATGCACACAAGTACAACATGAAAGCCATATAAATTTGTCCAGCATTGTGGAAAGAATTGTATATCAGATCTTATCCTTGCAGTAAATTATAGGTTCTGTGACCACAGATTGCTAATGGCAAAGGTTTTCCTTCTTCAGCTTTATATAATGGGGAATCTTGCATTTCTTTTGAAAAATAACTTCGGTACATAGATGTTTCATTACAGAGAGCATTGCCTGAAAACAAGCTGTGCAATTCAGTGCAATGGCAGATTCCATAAACTGCTTGCGTGAAAAATGATAGACGCTGTGAAATAGCGGAGACCAGAGCGAGTCATTAAAGTAAAAAGGGGAAAATCAGTTTTGCAATTATTACTGCATTATTATCTGTGACATGACCTCCAGCTACATGTTACAAATGCTGCTCATAAGCTGGGGGTTAAATTGGATTTTAAATGATAAGACGTCCAATAACACAGTAAATCATTGTTGGAAGGAGTTAACTGTAAGAGCTTTTCTATAGGATGAATAGGTTAATTGACATAGGAGAATATTGTCGGATAAGTCTGTATTTGTATAGGCTAAATATCTGGCATATGCTCTATAACTTAGACATTATTTCTAGATTTCTGGCAAGATGCAGTTATGTGTGTCCATCCTAAATGTCTTTTCTGCCTGAGGGTTCATTGTTTACATTTTTGATAATGTGCCACAGCTCTTATGAAATAGCAGTAAAACTGCTGAGCACAATGTCAGCGGCGGCAGTGGTTGCAAGAAAGGTCAGGAACATAGTAAAAGGCATTCGACTAAGACCTTGATCAAAAATGGGACAAATGCACTATTCTACTTCTAAAATAAAGTCTCTTTGTGAACAGGTAGACCATTTGCCTTTTAACCGACCCTGAATACAGTTTGGAAATGGCCTTTTAAAGGCTCAGATTAGGTTTTTACAAACGTTTTTGACATTGTCTGCCTGATGGGTTTGGAAGGAAAACATCACTTTTTAAAAACATTCTAGCCTCTTCAGAACCACAACAGCAGGCTTTTTGAAAGCATATTAGGAATCATTTTGTGGCCTAGCCTCAAAGTATGTATTTTGTCTCAGACTTTATTAAATTGAAAATCAGTAGCTCCCTGGGCTGCTCTCTCAGGAGTGCCTGGAGAAGTCTGGAAATACTTAAATTAAAACTGCTTCCAGCTGGGAGAGGAAAGAAAAATTCCTTATCTCACTGCCAGATTGTCAAGAAAACTCATTCTCACCACCATCAGTAGAGGCAAGGCCCCAGTAGAGCACAAATGGTCACAATAAGAGAGTTGTACTGAAGCTTATAGCAATAATGCAAAGATGACAAAAAATAATGAAATGTAAGATGCACTATACCAAGCGATTACCCAACTGTATGGCTACTGGACACTAAACAATATGCTATAATTACATGTTCATAATGATGCAAGCCATACTAATGTGTCAATAGCCAAGTGCTCTTTATAGGATAACCTGCATTGCCTGCTACTTTTTGGTGCTTTTTTGTTTATTACTGCACATTAGTGACATCAGACATATGTTGTCAATACTTTCAGACATGAATACGGTTTCTGCTGAAATATTTTTTTTTTGTCTACTTTTTTTAATCACAAAAAATTGTATGTTTTTTGTTATTTCTTAAACTAGGAAACAGGGAGATAGAAGCTACTTCATGGCACCTTGTTATGTAGGAAATTCAATTACCAATGTCCAACCCCCCTTCCTCCTTTGTTGTGACTGCTTTGTTCGCAGGCGTGCATTATTCAGTGTAATTATCTGTGCACTGGTCATCTAATTATCTACCTCGCAATGACCAAACATGGAACATGCATTCAAAAAGGGGCTTTACGCCACACAGGCCACTTCAGTCATGTATTAAAACCAAAAAAACTAAATTTCGATGCTGAGCATGAGTCATATAAAAACTTGAACAGAATCTTCATATGAAATACTCAGTTGTTCTGTTTATACCATTGCAGCTTTGCAGTCTTGGGAGAGAGTATTCATAACATTTTAAAGATATATCAACATCTATCTACTGATTATCAAGTAGATTGACCAGTTAGGTCATAGGTGCCTATTAAAGAATCTTACCAAACTGGAAAAAAAAAAAATAAAGAAAAAAAAAAAAATATATATATATATATATATATATATCCTGACCAGAATTAATGTAGCTCTTAACTTTAACAGGATTCATAAAGTTATAAATAAATGTGAGGGCCACTGAAAGCAATATCTGTCTGCCCTATGCTATTCCCTGTATTCCTTGTTCTGATTACATATACCATAAAGACTATGTTGCAGTAGTTAGCTCTTCTCTAGCCATGGCTTCATTTCCCAAGATACATTGCAAAGACTCTTTGAGTGGCAAAAAAATGGTTCTGCAATGGCTGCTAAACAGTCTATGGCTGGCTGGGAATTCTAGGAACTGTAGTTCAGCAACCTAGTGTAAGCTATTGAACAGAACATAAACTGTGGGATTCACGAAATGTGGGAGGGGCTCAGAATAGTCTAAAGTGCAATTGCGTTATATTTAATAAAAGGCGCTAAGTTTGCCCAGTGACGGGTGACTCTGTCCCGTTTTAGCTTCACTGATAAAAACCTGAAATGCAACGTTTTTGCCCATCACTAACCCAGAAGAGTAACCCATACCTACAAGTGACCACTAATTGCTAAATGCTGATTGGTTACTATAGGTAAATGCACTTGGGCAAACAATGTTTACAAACATGGCTTTTCCGGGTGATACATGAATTAAGTTTGCCCTCAGGTCTATAGAAATATGTTAAACACACACTTCTTATTTGCCATACTGATAGGGCTCTTACAGACGAGCGTTTGAAGTTGCACTCCCCTGCGTTACGTTTTTATGCGTTCAGCCACAGGGGAGCGCAGGAGTAGACGCATTCAGTTCTTTTCAATGGGGCTGTACTCACACAGGCGCATGTAGGTGACAAACACAGGTTGAGACGCAACATGCTGCATTTTCCTGCGTTCAGCGCCTACATGCGCCTGTGTGAGTACAGCCCCATTGGAAAAAACTGCGCAGCTTCAAACGCTTGTCTGTAACAGCCCTTAGAGTTGTGTTTGACTTGGCAGTAGACCCAATACCAATAACTGGCAGCAATAGTAGCACAGATGTTTTTAATCTACATCTCCCAGCACTGCCAGTCTTCAGCTATATATAGGATGCTGGGAGTTGTAGTGCAACAACATCTGGAGGGCCAACAATTGGAGAATTAGACATATTAGATGGTCCTGTGCATGTTGCACTGTGCTTTAGTAGCAATATTTTTAACAAGAATATAACAAAAGCCGTTTTGGTGCCTAAATTATGATTGCATAATGAGATAAACCAAGCAGACCACTCCACTAACAGGATACCTACATAAGCAGGGTCCCCAGGTGATCACCAGGCTATTTAACCACTATAAATACTGACCTATATCCCTCCGGATTCTCTGCGTGCCTCTCACCACCAGGGTAGTAGCCACTTGGTTGACCAGATAGACTGTGCCGCAAACAATCAAGAACAGGGCGAATGAACCCAGCGGAGCTCTGCAGGGCAATCTCTTCTTTCCAAAGGGCCTTCTTCCTACATTCAGAGCAACAGAACCTTTCTCCATGGCTAAAATGCACAGACTCTGCTCTCCCTGCCAGGCAGCCAGCAGCTAGTACTTGGGGAGGAGGTCGCACTAATCTGCATCATGTGAAATAATGTGCCTTGTCCACATGCATCAATTAACCCTCATCAATGTTACTACAAAGGTGAATAGGGGAATGTGGGAATCCCTCAGGGACAGACTGAACAAAAAAGCAGTTCAACTCTGATGGTATTTAATCACGAGGCTTATAAAAGGAAAAAAAAGTTCCTTAAAGTTATTTTACCAGGGGCCTAATAAATCCGCCCCCATCCAGACAAGTCACATCTCATCCGCCAGCCCTGCAATGTGATTTGATTTTTTTTTTTTTTTAAAAAAAACAACTAACTTTTTAATGAGATTCTTCATAAAAAGAGCTATTAATTTAAGTCTAACTATTGGGGATGCTCTTTGCCATCTGGTAAATTGCTTTTTTGCACCTCTGACTTGTAAAGCAACAGAGATCTGGGGTTTTATTTTGGTTGCAAGGCGATTAATATCACCCAGAACATTTTGGGCTTTGACAGAAGTAGATAATGAAATGCAAATTTTAATCCTTTTAGTATGAAGGATGGCATCTGGGAGGAGGACGCTCCCCATAGAGGAATATATCAATGCTAATGTAACTGTTTGTGAATAGTTTTGTGTAAATAAAAGTATTTATTCAGTTAAATGAAAAAAGAATTTAAGTGCAGTAAAAAAGAAGCAGGACTGTTGCTGTTATGATTACAGCAGACTCCAAAGCAGGAAATATTATTAAATATGAACATGCGTCAGTACTGATACAAGGCTCGGCAGCTGCGTGCACCCCTAATGGCTCTTTATGTGTAATCTGACTAAGCAGCAATGTGTTTGGAATGGCAGGGATCATATGGTAGCACTGCAATAAAGCAATAGCATTACTGGCTGCAATAAGCATAGAGTTATACTTATTACACAGCCGCAAAAAGAACTGACCAGGGATTTCTCACCTGATGTCCCCAGTTAGGCCTATAGCACATGGTTTAAGGCAAAGAAGTGGTTGACAAAACTCGCTCCGCCTGCCATTGCTCCGAATACATACAAAATATACAATTACAATATACCCTGGTCTGTCTGTCAATTTTTTGCATATGTCAGACTAGGGTTGCCATCTTTTCAGTTTGGTGAAAACGGACAGCTGGCGGGGCAGATGACATTGGGGGGCAGGCCGGTGATGTTGGGGGTGGAGTAAATGATGTCAGGGGAGTGGCTGGTGATGTCAGGGGTGGGACCGATGATGTTGCGATCAGCAATTGGCTGATCGCCATGTTATTAACTTCAATGTCCTGTCCAGATTTCCTAATTTTGAAATCTGGACAGCCCTTCCAAAAACCGAGCTGTCCGGGTGAAATCCAGACAGATGGCAATGCTATAACAGACAGGGCACCTTTAATTCTTCATTGATGACAGATAGAGAGGGCCATTTTGTCTGCTGCAGGAACTAATGTAAATATTGCAGCATGAGGCCAGAGGTTGCACATCTCTGGACTTGTGTCAGGAACGCCGCCCGGAACTCCAGGCGGCGCACCCTTCTCCGCCGGCATCGCTCCTAAAATGTCGGCGCCCATGGCCGCCACGTGGGTAGCGGCGCTGGCGCAATGACGTCAGCACGACGACGTCGTCGCCGACGCATCAACGCTGACGCAATGACATCATCAATGGTGCCAAATTTGAAAATAAAAGGGCGCCCTGGCCATCTAGACGCTGCCCAATTATAGGAATTGTTTGTTAGCATTCCTGGCTGCTTTATTATTGTTATTCTGGACTTGAACCCCTGCCTGGACTTTGATTCTGATCCCTTCTGCCTGCCTTTGAACCATTGCCTGGACTTTGACCTTGTATTTGCCTTAACCCTTGCCTGTACCTTGAACCTGAACTTTGACCCCTAAAAGGCTTCCTCCTTGGTCCTGACTCTCCCGCTGGGAGCCGATAGGCCCCCTGACAACTTCACAGAAGCAGGACATTGACTTACAGCAGTTATAGCTCAAGAAGGAAGTTCAGTGTAATGGAAACTCCTGGGATGTGTTGTGAAATTAGAGATCATACAAAAAAAGAGAATGAGTGGAGTCAAAAGGACTCAAAGTGAATATGGTAACTGAATCACATGTGCAAGCAACAAAACATGCAATTTATGTGCGTTTGACAAAGGTACCACTGTACGGACATGACAGTGTAAAATCTTGACACACACACACAGATTGGTTGTAGGATTTATTCAACAGGCCATAGAACTGCAAAACCTGCTCCACATGGCTGTGTGCCTAGAATACTCGAGGATACTCTCTGGACTGCTGTAGAGGGGGCCCTCTAATGTCAATATTGCTGCATAGCAATAAACATAAACAAGGCATAATAAAAAAAGGGCTGTTGCTAAACACTACAGTCAGCAATCTTTTTCTATTCTTTGTTGTATAGGCCTTGTATTCACGTACCTTTTTTCAGCATGGCAGTCAAAAGCGTTTGAGCTACCTGGGCAAGCTATCCACTGTGGGGGCCCCATAGGAGTCAATAAATAGGCAATTTTGCAATCAGCACAGCCACCCCCCTGCCATTCTGAAGCACACTAATCATGGCAGCTGACCCTTACCTCCCTCCCCCCACCACAAGACTGGGTCTTTGTGCCAGAGTAGCTTCTGGGTATTTGAAGTTGGTGTCACTTTTTTAACATTATTAATTACATTTTGCTGGTGGTAATAGCATTGAATGGTGAAATGGTGGAATTGTGTCTTTGCTGTTTATTTTGCAGTTTCATGCTCACAAGAGCTGATGGAATTGGTTTGGTAGTGTGGAGAGCAGATGGTGGCTCATGAGCAGTTCTGGTGACCCAATGCCACCAATTGGCATGTTTCTGTATTCCAGCATGGCAATGTAGGGATCCCCACCATTTTGTTTTGCCTTTGAGAGCATTTGCTTGACAGTCTGAACTGTTTTCTTAATCTGTCCATTTGAATGTGGATAGGTTGGACTAGAAGTTGTGTGCTGAAAGTTGTAGGCTTTAATAAACTGTACAAATTCTGCTGATCCATACAGAGTGCATTATCTGATGCAAACTCATCTGGAATTCCATGTCTGGCAAATATTGCTTTCACTTAAAAATGCATTCATTTTTTTATGTTACTGTTCCTTTACTCAATTCTGTTCTCATGGATCTAGGTACTACCAACATGTCACCCAGTGTCGGACTGGCCCACCGGGATACCAGGAAAACTACCGGTGGGCCCAGGTGTCAGTGGGCCCTCATGCTGTTAAATATTTGGCCTATTTCATGGCCATTCCCTATTTCAATGAAGCTAAAGAGATAGAATAATAGTTTATAGTATGTAAAGAATTGAGATTAAAAGAATAGAGGTTGAGTGAGGAGAGGAAGAATAATAGTACTGAGAGTGGGCTCCTGATCTAAGGTTCTTGGGTGGCCCCTGGTGTCCCAGTCCAACACTGATATCACCTTTGCAGATGACATTGTCCATAAAGATCAATTCAGTTTTTTTATTAAGGGTTTGTTTCTCCTTTAGAGGTGACAGAATATCAGCAAGATGTGGACTGAATTTTGCCAGGTAATTGGCTAGTCCCAAAATGGTTTCCAGCTTGTGTCACGTGGTCTCATATTAGCTATTGCCGTGATTTTGTTTGGATCAGGTTTTATGCTTTCCTCCAACAGGATATAGCCAAAATATTTGACTTCCATTTCTCTCAGAGTACATTTGTCAGCATTGAATTTAACTAATTTTCCCTGGACCTCTGAAGCATGACTTTTAAGTTAGAATCATGTTCTTCCAGAGACAATAACACAGGAGACATTCTTACTGTAAGGTGTCTGTATTTAGTCCGTGTAGCAGGCTCCAAGATGGCTACAGAACCTCCTGCATCACAAGTTTCACTTTACATGTAAAAATAATTAATCTGTATTATCCTTTTGTACTGACACATAGGGGGTTATTTACTAAACCTCACATTTTTTATGGTTGGGTTTTTGGACAAAAACTCAAACTTTTCATGGAAATTTTTTCTTAGATTTATTATGCCCCAAAGCTGCTAAAAGTCAGAATCTGAAAATCCGCCATCTCAAACCTGCCGAGGTCATGTAGAAGTCAATGGCAGATGTCCCTTTTACAATTTGAAGATTTGTGCTAGGTTTTGTCTGTTAATTTGCAAAATTTGTAACGTTACAGGCGTCAGTTCTGAAAAATTAGTACGATTCAGGTTTTCAGTCCATTTTATCAAGTCTTTTCCCGACCTGACTTTCTCAATTATTTTATTGATTAGTTAGATAAAATTGTGGATGGGAGTTTATGTTACACCTCTGATCTCCTTTCAATTGGGAAACATACATTTCCTGATGCCACTTGTGACAATTAGGGATTAACTCTAGAACATCAGAACTCATTGTTTAATAAAAAGAATATTTTAGGTATCCATTTCCAACCCTCTAAGTGCTATGTCAAACGACATGTTTGATGCCATAGAAGTCAACGGAAGTATTTAAATCCACCTTTAAATTAACTTTAAGTATGAGGTAGACTTGTAGAGAGTTATATTCTCAGACAATTTGCAATTGATTTTCATTTTTTATTTTGGGATTTTTCATTTATTTGGCTTTTTTATTCAGTAGCTTGCCAGTTTGCAATCTGGTTGCAGGGGTTCAAATTACCCTAGCAACCATACATTGATTTGAATAAGAGACTGGAATATGAATTGGAATAGAAAGAAAGATGTACCAATAACAATACCAGGCCCGGACTGGCAATCTGTGGGTTCTGGCAAATGCCATAGACAGCCACTGTTTAGTGGGTTGGTGGGGAGGGAGCTTTTTGGGCCTGTGTGTGCCTGAAATACCAAGGCATATGTTGATTCTCAGTCCTGACCTGAACAATACAATTGTAGCCTGACAGAGCTTTGTTTTTAGATGGGGTCAGTGACCCCCATTTGAAAGCTGGAAAGAATCAGAAGAAAAAATGAAGACCAATTGAAAAGCTACTTAAAATTAGTCATTCTATAAAATACTAAAAGTTAATTTCAAGGTGAACCACCCCTTTAAGCAATAGGGTTTTTTTCCATGATTTTG
Organism: Xenopus laevis; assembly: GCF_017654675.1. Lineage (NCBI taxonomy): Eukaryota > Metazoa > Chordata > Amphibia > Anura > Pipidae > Xenopus > Xenopus laevis. Next base: position 109,194,150 of record NC_054375.1, on the reverse strand, counting down.
CAAAAGCTTCATTTACCCATTTGAGATTTTTCATTCAGTATGCACAAAATCATGATAAACACTTGATAGACCCTTGTTTACTTTTTTGGAACAGGTACCTTAAAATGTTTCCCATATGTATAGGATATGCAAAGAAAAATTTCTGCATAGTTAACATTACTAAAGGGGAGATTAATAATCAAGTTCTAAAAATGTTACATGTTTTTCGATAAACCATTCTTTAAGATGCCGGTACTTTTTTTTTACTAGAATGCCTTGCGTGCCCATCTCTTCTATATGTTTGCACTGAGTATTGAAGTCACAAATCAGCATAATTTAGAAAATTAATTGGCGTCAGTTTTGGGAGAAGAATCTTTAAATCTTACTTAAAGATAATCTTGTATTATAATTTAGAATTGCAGAAACACTGATGTAACCAGACACAACTCATTAAAGATTTCCCCAGTGAAAGGAATACAATAAACAATAAATGCATATTTCTTTCATTCAGTATAATTTGTACTTGTTTGAACAAATTTTTAGCAGCTCTGTGTTGCAAGTACATATCCGTGCTTATCTCAGTACACAGGCAGGATCATAGAGTAATTACATCAAATGTATGTGAAGATATGCTCAGAGGCCGCAGAAGAATTAGGAGACAGATGGAAAACTTCAGTGAACATTTCACTAGCCATATGCTATGTCTTACTGTTGTTAACACTTGTTAACTAAAATGATTAGAAAAAAGTATTTGTTCATAATGGTTTTTTTTTTTTGTTTTCCATAGTTTTTGATAACATGCCTGAATAGTTCCAAGTGGTTCTGAAAATGTACAATGATGAAATGGAACAGATGAGAACCGCTTGATTTTATATGCTGAACTTGCTGTACCTTCCCAGAGGTTTAGCAGCCCTATAACAGTACTGATCCAGAGTTGTCCCCAGGAGTTCACACTTTTCCTTGTAGATCACTTCTAATTACGAGATCATTTTGGGCCAGTGTCTTGTATGTTAAAGCTCTACCCGTAGATTTTCAATGATGTTGAAGTTAGGGGACTGTGAGGACCATTTCAAAACATTCAGCTTATTTTGAGTAGCTCATTGTAGCTTTTGAGGTATGTTAAGGATCATTGTTGTATTGTAAAAACCATACCTACTTCAGCTTCTTGGCTGATTTTCACATTGGCATTCAGAAATTGTTGATATTTAGTCGAACTTATTCATCCATCTATGTGTACGTTTCCCATGCCACTGGCTACCACACAAACCCAAAGTATAATGGATTCATCCACGTTTAGGGCAGAGACACATGCTGCGATTCAGGGAGATTAGTTGCCCGGTGAGAAATATTTTCTTCTTCGGGGCGACTAATCTCCCAGAACTGCCTCCCCTGCCTTCTCGCTGTCTAGAACGAAAATCGATAGCGGGATGGTACTCGGAGTGCTTCGTTTTCCGAAGTGCCCGAAGTTTCCTCCAGGCAACTAATCTCCCCGAATCGCAGCATGTGTCTCTGCCCTTAACAGTTGTCAAGATTTATTTTAATCAAATTGCTACTTCTTTTTTTCCCCATACAAACTTTTGGTGATTGTGGCCAAAAATGAAATTTTGACTTCATTATTCCAATGAACTTCCCAAAAGACCCCTGGCTTGTTTAAATACTGTTTTGTATACATATGTTCTCACATGTGTGCGTTCAACACTGTGTGGAACAGTGCAACCAATCTACAGCCAAACCATTGTGCAGTCATATGAAGGTTTGCCTTTTCCTTTCTTGCCAGCATTTATTATTATTATTATTATTATTAACATGTATTTATAGAGCACCAACATATTGAGCAGCACAGTGCATACCAGCAGTTCTCTAATAAAGTTTTCTTGCTTTTCCAAATTTTGACTTGACTTCTACAGTTCCCCTTAACTGCCATTTCTTTATGGTAATATGGACAGTGGAAATTACAAGCCAGAAGCATTTTGCAATCTTTTCATAGGCTTTCGTTCTTTGTAGGCATCAATTATGTTTTTAGCATTAGCTTTTTTCAGCATTTTCATATCCTCACTCAGTTGCTTAGAGGATCCCATGGTTGTTGAGTGACAGCCCAAACTTTGTCGTGTCAGATATTTGCACATACCACAATTGCTATTTTTCCCTGTGTTTTATAATTTATGACGTTAAAGGTAATTGTGCATTAACATTTGTAGATATGTTATTTTTTGGCACACTGGTTGGTTACTACTTTCATCTTATAAAATAACTGAATATGTAATCTTGCAAGGGGTGCCCAAACTTTTGCATTTGACTTTGTAGAGCCCTCTATAATAAAATATGCTCTAATGCAGTCTGCTTACCTTTAAGTAAGGCCTGGTTACTTTTTTAACCAACCTGAGGATTATGTACAGTGTATAAGAATTTTTCCTGAGGTTTTTCTTTTTCCTTTCACTATTAAAATGTATGTTGCAACTACTATATAAACCATTTTAATAACAAGCAAAAGCATATGTTCTTTTGATGCCTCTGAACAGACGTTTCCTTAGCAATAAAATAAAGTTCCTGATGGCAAGCTCAGATGGCTAAATTAGTCAGATATCTTTATATTGTTGTTATTTATTGAATATAAGTTTACCAGGGCTTATTCATCTTCCCTTGTGTCCCTGTACACTCTGTCTATTACTATTTCTGTTTAATTTAGAATATGGCTTTATAGTGAATGTGAGCAATTATGGTTTTTGACAAGGTCACTTTACATGATAAATAAATGGCAGTGTTTATAAGGCACTAACAGTGCTGCTTTCTAGTGCAACTCTGCAAATTATTTCAGTATATTTATAAATATATGTTTCTTGTTCACTAATAAAGTACCTTATTTCATTTACATTTCTATTTATGGGTTTTAATTACTGTAGAATGCCAATATAAATTACACTTGTTTATGGTGTTTTAATCTTTGAAAATGGCCACTTCTATAAAAGTTTATCCAAAGACTTCACATTTCTCAATATAGAGATCTATGGAGCAGGAGTGGGAAGGCACGATTACAATTATTCATAGCTATACCAGAAATAAAAGTCTCTATGACTAACCGTGGGAATCATGGAATACACGGGCCAATTCCACAGCTTATCTGCCCATGTATGGGGCGTTTTGATGGTTCTCCCTGATCGATACCAGGCCAAAAATCTGGCAGGGCCGAACAATCGGATTACCTGATATCGCTCTGCCTTTGGTGAGCATATCTGGTTAAAGGGATACTGTCATGGGAAAAAAACATTTTTTCAAAATGAATCAGTTAATAGTGCTGCTCCAGCAGAATTCTGCACTGAAATCCATTTCTCAAAAGAGCAAACAGATTTTTTTATATTCAATTTTGAAATCTGACATGGCGCTAGACATATTGTCAATTTCCCAGCTGCCCCAAGTCATGTGACTTGTGCTCTGGTAAACTTCAATCACTCCTTACTGCTGTACTGCAAGTTAGAGTGATATCACCCCCCTCCCTTTCCTCCCCAGTAGCCAAACAAAAGAACAGTAGGAAGGTAACCAGATAGCAGCTCCCTAACACAAGATAACAACTGCCTGGTAGATCTAAGAACAACACTCAATAGTAAAAACCCATGTCCCACTGAGACACATTCAGTTACATTGAGAAGGAAAAACAGCAGCCTGCCAGAAAGTATTTCTCTCCTAAAGTGCAGGCACAAGTCACATGACCAGGGGCAGCTGGCAAATTGACAAAATGTCTAGCCCCATGTCAGATTTCAAAATTGAATATAAAAAAATCTGTTTGCTCTTTTGAGAAATGGTGCAGAATAGTGGAGTAGCACTATTAACTGATGCGTTTTGAAAAAAACATGTTTTCTGATGACAGGATCCCTTTAAGATCCACTCGTTTGGAGACCTTTATATACCATATTACTCAAAGGTAATATTTTATGAGAATAATCCTATCTTAACTTATCTTGAGATTACCTGGTACCAAAAGTATAGATACTTGTGAAGGTTGGGGCAAAGAGGGGATAAGGAAGGAAATACCGTAGGGGACAGGAGGAAGGATAAATAGTCAGAAATGTTGGGCTATTCAGCCAATCCAGGCAACTAGTCTAAAACCAACAGAGCAACGGAAGCAGAAAAGGTTTTATGAATTTGGAGTAAATTTGTAAATCATTTTTGCTTTTATTTTTATTGGAATTGCTGCAGTTAACTAATATCAGCTACATGGTGATTGGTTGCTGTAGGTAAAGACTCTGTATCAATATTTCACTACCTTTATATAAATCCCTCAGCTAGATGGACTTTATACACTGCACCACTGGGTCAGACTTTATTTAAGATAAAGGATTTTGTGGAATGTTACCAAATCTTATCATCCATGCTTTGACGTAAAATCTGATCAGATGCTCCTACATCTGACACTGTATTCAAACACAAGTCTTCTTGACTTCAGCTTGAAAGATGGAAATGTAGCTGTAGCTACATTTGCAGTTTACAGATTAGATTTTAAATCAGTTCTATTACTTTTAGACATGTGCAACTATATCTGACTTAATGTTATCTCATTTATTGTCAAGGAAGGAAAGTAAACACACACAGAAATATAACCGCAGGGGAATACACACGTTTTTTACCACCCTTAGGGTCAGGGCACACGCTCAGATTCGCCGGCTAGAATGTAAATCGCTGGCGGGATGGCACTGGGAGCGCTTCGTGCCTCGTGAGGCAACGTCTGGTGACTTCGGAAAACAAATCGATTACATTCTAGCCAGCGGGAGGCAGTTCTGGGAGATTAGTCGCCCCTTAAATGTATACTGCATTGGTACGGACTGGTAGTACTCCATAGGGCAGAATGGAATCAATTACAATTATATTGCCACTGTAATACATATCGATGCATATCCACAGGTCTTTATACCTGTGTTTACCATGTGATACATTTTTCATGTTGTCAGGGTTTTAAACAGATACCTTAAATCCGTGTGGGGGAAGGAAAAGCAATATATTTGGCAACCCCGGAGATACCTGGGAGCAAGAAGCAAGATGGCGGCAGAGTGCTCTATACTAAAGTACTGGGACTGGTGCATTTTTTTAAAAGAAGGCGGAGCTGGCATAGGGGGGTAACTGACATTGCCCTCTCCAGTGATTTGGGGTTTAATTATATTAAAGCAGAATTGCTGATATGGTAGCAGCCCTGCGTCAGGTGTTTTTTCATTCATGTCATTTATTTCATGGCAATTTTGCAAGAGCTACACCTGCCACAGGGCTCTCAGCAAATCACACACAACACCTGCTTCCAATGTGTCCCAATGTAAGGCTGGAGGGGGCGCCGATCCCAGATACAATTGCTCAGAGTCACAGCATCACATAATAATGTGAAAACTAAAAAGTATTGGGTTATTCTGAAGCAGGAAATGTGACGGTGCAGGAAAAACAGATTGCTTACAAATGTGCAAACAGGTCAGTCAAAATATAGGAACAAAAGTTTCCCCTCAAAGTCAAATGCATCCTCCCATTATCCCTCTGCTCTGTTTCCTGACTGGGCACTGGGAGTGGAATCTGGTTAGCATGCCTGGGCTTGTCCACTCTGCCTTTACTGAGCAATGGCGGAGCTGCTGGGAGTACCAGACTGAAGCTGGGTAAGTCAATGATGACAACATACAGTAATTAGTGCATTAATGCTGTAACAATGTTAATATGTGCTGCTGTGATTTGCTTGACTGTATTACTTACTTACAGCTTGTGTTCCTTTCTATTGGTACCTACTGGGAATTCAGCATAGTATGGAATGTTTAAAGCCAATCTTTGTATTAAGCACATTTACTTTACAGTGCTACGCAATATGTTGGCGCTATATAAATACATGTTAATAATAATAATAAGACTAATACTTCAAACTGGTGTGTGTGTCTTAAAAGATTTGCTGCTGATTGTGTGTTGGTGGATTTTGATAAGCCAATTGTATTTTATCTATTTAATTCAAGTAGTACTGCAAATACTTTTATACTATAGAGCTTCAAATATATATTCAATTGTTAAGAGCTTTTCTCATTTTTAATCCCATTACAACCAAACTGTTATGAAAATCCCCTGCTGCTGCTGTCGGCTGAACTCACACCAGCACAGGTTGGACACATTAGTAATTAGCCATGCAGTATACTGGGGGGAGAAGTCACAAATATTTGTTTATGCCAGAACATTATCAGTCAACAAAGTTACAAGTCTGAATGCCAGCTTTTTCCTTTTTTCATGCCAGCCCATGGCAAAATTATGGGTTTTTTTTCAACAAAAAAGTTTCTTACTCCAATTTCGCCATCAGTATGGGGTTTATGTTAGTTTAATTTTAAAGGGCAGACACAGCAATCATTTAGTAACTAGATTGGATTAATTTGTGCTTGCTATGCAGTGAACTATGTAACCTAGCCAATCAAATACAAGTCTAAATTAAATTTAACCCAAGGCTCTGTAACCACAGCTCTGGTCCCACTTGTAAAAGAAAGGGCCAAATGAAATCAACCAATAAATCCTTATTGTCTGGTCAGTTAGTAGAGAAGGCCCCATCCAAAAATATTTTACAAAACGAAGTAAGGCGTTTGGGAATATTGCATTCTTTTAATGACAATTTAACTCCAGTCATATTTCTTACTCCAGGTTTTTATTTATTCCACTTTTGTGGATTCCTTCCTTGATTGAATTACTCCAGCTTGTATAGATCAGCTCCACCACATAGTACGATAGCCCTGGTGCAAACTTTGGGGCTTTTATTCCATTGTCCCTTTAATGCCCTCACAAAGGCAATTTTCACAAGCCGAACAGCTCTAGCTGATTTCCAATGGATTGGTGAGTGTTTCCTAAAATGTATATGCAGTTAGTTTCATGAACAATCAGTGACAACTAAGTTGCTCATGTTATGCTTGAGTTGTATTGTAGCTAGATGGGTTATATCTGCTTGTCCAGCAGTTGCAACAATATTGCTTGGCAACAACAGTCCTACTATACAGCATCCCATATGTATTTAGAGATACATAAAGGACATATGACCCCTATTTATCTCTACGCAAGTATTAAATAACATTGGGTCTCTGCTGCCACCTAATGATTTGTATATGAACTGTACTGACAGCACAGCAGCTTAAAGAAATAAACCTTTCTAAATCAAGGCTGTCCAACTGGAGACCCATTGGCTGGATGTGGCCCTCCAAAGGATTTTATGGCCCCAGTCTGCTTGAAGGCTTCATTGACTTCACTTTATGACATTATCATTTTAAATTAAAACGGCCTTTAAACATCCTATATAACAAATAATCAGCCCACTACATGGAAAACGTTGGACAGCACAATTGTCAATAAACAGCATGGAAGTTCATCCCAACTAAGATATAATTAATCCTTATTGAAGGCAATACACTCCTATTGGGTTTATTTAATGTTTAAAGGATTTTTTTTGGAGATCCAAAATAAAAGATCTCTTCACCGGAAAAGCCAGGCCCCAAGAATTCTGGATAATAGGTATCGTATCTGTATAACAATAACAAATAGGAATCATTTGTCCCATTTAACTATTCACTTTAGAATAACCTTGTTGATATCCTTGCTTTCAAAGCAAAACTTTTCCATTGACATAATGCACTGGGATCACAGGTCATCTTAAAAGGCAGTTTGATTTTTCCCTCTTTAATTATGTATGCCCTTAAATGCAATGGATTGCTGTTCCTTTGAACTATATTCACCCCTAGATAATGTTTTGTTATTTGGGGATAATGCACGGACAATAACCAAACACCCACGCTCTGAAAAAGAAGATTCTTTTAAACAGTTTTTCCAGAAATTCTAGCTATGATAGACAGTAATTATTCCCCAATGCTGGATCACAGCACAAACCACATTGCTTCTGAACTTACATTTGTATTTCCTTACACGGGAACATTGTTTTAATATCTTCGCCCTGGTATAATTGTGTTCTCTCAGAATACTTTTTCTGACATATAAGATTAAATTTCAGCCCTGGGCCCGTCTGCCAAAGAAATGGGGGGGGATGGCTCATAATGTGACAGACTTGCCAGAGGCTAAAATTTGAAACACAATGGGTATTGCTTTCTGCACAAAAACAATATCTGCACATTGAATAGAGCTATTATACAATCTGTTGAACAGAAGTCCCTGCTACACATGGCTCACGTCTGAGAATCTCTCTTCGCCATAGGGTTTTTAATAACCTTCCTCTATGGAGCATGGGAGTACAACCATAACACCTTAGAGCATGCGGAAGCTGAAGGTCGAATAAAACCACATATGTTCTTTATTGCTCCTTGACTGTAATTTTAGAGCTGTGAAATGCACACTGGATAAGCTAGCTACTGTCAGTATTTTCTGTAGATCTGACATTGATTTCTTCATTTTTCAGTTTACTTTCTAATTTCAAGCTGGTACGAATTGCTAAAATTAGCTGCAAATGTGCTTGTTTGCCCAGACATCACATAATTAAAATAATTTGTCTTCCTGAGCAGATGATTTACAGACTTAAAGAAAGACAGATGGATTCGCAGCCATCCCACTTTCCAGCTAGTTACAGTAAGAAATCTTCCACAGAACAAACCACTAGAGCCAGATAAATACATTACCTAAAATGTTACCTGTGATGAAACCCAAAACCTTCAGTGGAGCAGGATAATGAGTACTGGCTTTAATCTTTTCTTTATTGTGGCCAAAAACAATGTATCAAATTGCTGAAAGTAGAATATGTTTATTTTAAGTATTTACTTACAATTGTTTCTATGGGGAATGTATTTCCTGGTTCTATGCAAAAAAAAACAAAAAAAAAAGCAGCGTTGTCTTGCTTTTTGGCTTGGATAACAGACTCTGAATGAGAGCAATGTTCTCACAAATTACATATGGCTGGAGCAAATAAACTGTATCTGAAATGCTCATTTTTATTTGCAGCACTACCAGCTTCTGCCTTGCCAGATGGGATTCTTTCTTAAAATAAGCGAGAAATGTGAGAAAGTAGCTATAGATGGTGTGCAGACCCCAAGTAGCTTCCAATAGTCTGGCACCAGCATGTTTCCTATAGGTTGTTTGACATTTGAAGTTGACAATACAAACAAAACTGTGTTTTAAAGAAACGTATCCAAAGTAGTAATGAACATGGTTTCATAGGAAAGGTCTTCTCACAACCATTTATGTTTGATAGGATGCCAAACATATGCAAAGGGAGGTAGTAGTCAGATTGACTGATTTAGAAAAAGATCAGGAACAAAATTAAGATTATATCTCAAACTTGTGTTCAGACAAGGACAGGATTTAGGCATGGAGAAACCCAAATGATAAAACCGACTATTTGCAGGCACCTAAATACTCAACGGGAGAGGACCTATCACAAGTAAAGGAGGTATGCACAAGGGAAGATCTGATGGGAGCTGGCAGGCAGATAGTTCTATCTGATACAAGGTGCTGTTGTAGACATTTAGGGGGTTATTTATCAAACTCTGAATACAAAAATCGGATTCTTTTACCAAAAAAAAAAAATCTGTTTTTTTTTGGAATTTATTATACCCCGAGGCTGAAAAAAGTCTGAATCTGAAAATCTGCCATCTCCAATATGTCGGGGTCCTATAGAAGTCAATGGCAAAGGTCCCATTTTGGCAGGAAAACAAATTTTGGGCGGGAAAATTCGTTTTTTTCTGATTTTTTTGCCCGAACCGATTTTAGCATGCTTTTTCTATGATAAATAAGGTCCAATCGTCAATTCGCAGTTGTTCGGACTTTAATAGGAATAGTGAGATAAATTTGGACTTTGATAAATAACCCCCTTAATGTAACTATTAACAGCGAAGGTCCATTAAAATGATAGCCTAAAGGTGGCCATACGTAGGATGCTCACAGATCAAATGACCCTTCAGCTGAACAGGTGGAGAACATGTGCAAAGCAAACGGACCATTGGAATAGCAAAAAGTGAAGAGATGCTACACTGGCCAACATGGTGCATCAGTAGCTGAAATGTTCAAACCTGCCCAATTCCAAAACTGACCAATATACTGTCCACTCTACATGTATATTGGTTGGGATTTGTGGCCCTTTAGTGCCAAAGGCTCTGTATCATTTAGCAGTAACATAACCCAGAGTGTAAGATCAGCACTAGGCACACCTATGCCCATATTTGTATCATCTCACTTAAAGGACTGTTTTGCTTATGTGGTGGTACCCCCTGTGGCCCCTTCTGCAGTTGTACCTCTAGCCACCCCCAATAGTTACACCATTGTTTTTACCTCTTTGTTACACCTCAGGGAGCTGTTTAGTGTTCTCTGATTTGTATCTATACTATTGGTAGTTTTCTTCCCCTGTGGGGATTTCAGCTGGAGATCTGAATGTTTCAGAATCCGGTTATAAAATCCATCAAAGCTTAAACCTGAAAATCATCAGTAAAAATATTTTATCTTTTTATTGATCTTTAATGCCACATTGTGATCAATTTTCTTTGGTAAACTCCAATGTTGCTTTTAATTACAAACTAAAAAGAAAATGGTTATTTTACAAACTCTCATTCCCATTTTATTAGCATGACCTGAGTGAGTTAATATGATTTAGGTGACTCAGCAGACAACTGTGATATCTATGGCTACACACAGCAATTGGGAAGTAGAAGCTGGCTTCACAAAATGAAACCTTATTCCTTTTTATTTCGCGTTAAGACACAATTTCCAGAAAACATGAGTCGCTTAATGTCATGCATTTTGTTGTTTTGTCACAGTTCTATTTAATATGAGCTACGAATAATGGCCTGTTTGTTCAGTAGGAGAGAAATTTAAATCAGCAAGTTCCAACATATGTCTTTTAAAGAAACACTATCCAAAATTTGCATATGTGTCTATTATTCATGAAATTTTAATATTTTATTAGCAAAATTTCATATTAAATTGTGGCAACCAGCATTCGTCACAGTCTTTTTGGCTGCAACATGATGTTTTTCAGTGCAAATTGTATTTTAAACAGGAGGCTATATAAAAATGAATAGACCTGCATTATTTTGGGACCTGATTAAATTAATGCATTGCTATCCATGAATGGCTTTTCATTAAAGGGATACTGTCATGGGAAAAAAAATGTTTTTCAAAATGAATCAGTTAATAGTGCTGCTCCAGCAGAATTCTGCACTGAAATCTATTTCTCAAAAGAGCAAACAGATTTTTTTTATATTTAATTTTTAAATCTGACATGGGGCTGGACATTTTGTCAATTTCCCAGCTGCCCCTGGTCATGTGACTTGTGCTCTGATAAACTTCAATCACTCTTTACTGCTGTACTGCAAATTGGAGTGATATCATCCCCCAGCAGCCAAACAAAAGAACAATGGGAAGGTAACCAGATAGCAGCTCCCTAACACAAGATAACAGCTGCCTGTTAGATCTAAGAACAACACTCAATAGTGAAAACCCATGTCCCACTGAGACACATTCAGTTACATTGAGAAGGAAAAACAGCAGCCTGCCAGAAAGCATTTCTCTCCTAAAGTGCAGGTACAAGTCACATGACCAGGGGCAGCTGGGAAATTGACAAAATGTCTAGCCCCATGTCAGATTTCAAAACTGAATATAAAAAAATCTGTTTGCTCTTTTGAGAAATGGATTTTAGTGCAGAAGTCTGCTGGAGTAGCACTATAAATTGGTGCGTTTTGAAAAAAACATGTTTTCCGATGACAGGATCCCTTTAAAGACCAACAGCAATTCCCTCTGTGCTCTATTTGGATCATCCTACCTTTGCAGCTGGACCCCTGTAAGACATCTTTACATGCTCCGTCACAAACAATCAGCAAGTAATTTATTCTACAATTTAAAATGTTTTTCTTGAACCAATAAATGTATTTTTTAACTGTAATATTGGTGTGTTGGCAGCCATCTCAGGTTATTCTGTGCTTTCAGAAAGAGCAAGCACTTAAAGGAAAACTATACCCCCCAAACAATGTAGGTCTCTATAAAAAGATATTGCATAAAACAGCTCATATGTAAAATCCTGCTTCATGTAAACAAACCATTTTCATAATAATATACTTTTCTAGTAGTATGTGCCATTGGGTAATCATAAATAGAAAATTGCCATTTTAAAAAAATAAGGGCCGCCCCCTGGGATCGTGGGATTCACTGTACTCACAAACATACCAACAAACCATACATGTTAGGTCACATGAGCCAATTAACAGACAGCGTTGGGTCTTTTGCTTCCACACTTCTTCCTGTTACAGTTAGAGTTGTAGTATTTCTGGTCAGGTGATCTCTAAAACAGCACACAGACCATCACGAAATGGTGGCTCAAGGCAAGAGATGTAAAAGGGCAATATTTACTTAAATATATATTCCAGTTTGGTAAGATTCTTTAATATGTCACTTAATATGATATGAACTATCTGTTGCTTAAGTTTTCATTTTGGGGGTATAGTTTTCCTTTAACAAATGAACTGCTTTCGGACAGGCTATTGTTTGTCCTACTCAATGTAACTGATGGAGTTGCAGTGGGACTTGGATTTTTACTATTAAGTGCTACCTACCAGGGAGCTGTTATCTTGTGTCAGGCAGCTGTTATCTGACTGAAGTTTATCAGAGCACAAGTTAAGGGCTAGTCCACACAAGGAGATTCGGGGAGATTTTGTCGCCTGGCGACTAATCACCTCGTCTTTTGAGCGACTATGTCCCAGAACTGCCTCAGCGTTTTTCCCCATAGGCTACAATGAAAAGTCGCCTGCGCTAATGCACACACGGCGATGTGTTTTCCCTAAAGGAACAGTGACATCAAAAATAAGTGTTTTAAATTACTAAAAACATACTGCCGTGTTGCCCTGCACTGGTAAACTGCAATGTTTGCTTCAGGAACACTACTATTGTTTATATAAATAAACTGCTGTGGAGCAATGGGGGCAGCTATTTAAAGGAGAAAAGGCTCAGGTTACACAGCAGATAAGGTCTGCAGTACATAATGGTGTTATCTGCTATTTATCCTGTGCCATATAGCCTTTTTTTCGATCTTCGCCATTGCTACACAGCAGCTTGTTTATATGAACTATAGTAGTGTTTCTGGAGCGCTATTAACTGATGCATTTCGTAAAATTTTTTTTCCCATTACTGAATCTCGGTCTGTTAATTGGCTCATGTGACCTAACATGTATGGTTTGTTTGTGTGCACAGTGAATCCTAGGATCCAGGGGGCGGCCCTTATTTTTTTAAAATACCAATTTTCTATTTAGGATTACTCAGTGGCACATACTACTAAAAAGTATCTTATTATGAAAATGATTTATTTACATGAGGCAGAGGTTTATGCAATATCTTGTTATAGAGACCTAAATTGTTCGGGTGGTATAGTTTTCCTTTAAAATCTACAGTTAGTTTAGTACAGGTATTGATATATATGAGTAGACAGATATGTCTGTATTAGTATGTGTATATATGCACATACATATATGTATATATTTATTTCGAGGAGTTGACTGTGGACTTTTTTTTTCAACCCGACTTAACTCTGGGAAAGCATTTGGTACATTCCTTAAGTAAAACAATTTGAAATTATTTAGGCATATGGTGAACGTAAACTGTTAATTAATAGTATGTTTTTGCTTATTATGTTGCATGAGCAAATGCTTTTTTTTCTGCCTCTAACTACAAGAAGCATTACTGTTTGTATCAGCTATTTGATCAATTGCCATGCAAAAAGTAGAACAGTCTTTATTAATATGGTTAACCACAGAAGGCAATTTAATTGGTGCATATTTTTTTCATAAATAAGGATACCGGGGGATATTAATCAAAGTGAGAGCTTTCGCTTGGTAATAGTACTGGCTGGAATATTTTCTTAGATTGCAGATCTGGGAAAATTGTGTGATTTGCATATGTTTCTGATCATTCAGTTTGTATCATAAGGATAATGCTTGTGGGAGTAGTGTTGACTGGAAATATCTGGTAAATATTTTTGATTTTGTTAAGTACCAGTACTAATTGCAAGTAAATAAAATACATGAAGGTTGCTGTCCATTAAAACACCATAAATGCTAGCTTGTCTATTGACTATTGAAGAGTGATATGATTCTTATCATATGCTTGCTCCTGTTAGGCATCAGTGGTGTGTTTTGGGGGTTATTTCTGCTACCTGAAACCACTGAGAAAATAGTACCCAACAACATATCTCGGTGGAGATAGGCTGCAAAGGTTTGCAAATGTTGGATTCACATGAAAACGTGTTTACTAACTAAACCAAGAACAGTCTTTAACTTGCCCTGCAAACCATTTGTCCTACTGGGTAGTTTTTCCAATACTATGGAATGCCAAAATGACATTGGTCAGATAGGGAGGCCTACGAACCAAGCATGCAAATGGAACACATAACCGAGCTTAGCATCCTTGAAAATCCTTAGATACGTTTTCTTGTTTGCAACAATCACTACTGAGTATTTATAATATGGAATGGCACACACTCATTGGCCTGTGGGATAAACAAATGTCGGATTGAAGATCAGTACCTTTGAAAAAAAAAACCATTTTATCCTTTGCCACAATGTGCTGCTTAGTAGTTCTTCCATGTTATAAAATGCTACAGATGAACAAGCCAATGATTTTGGAGTAAATGTATACCAAATCAAAGGTACAGGCTTTGTTGTGTTGTTGTAACCTATGGAATGCTGAAATCTAGACTGGCAGGCAGGTAGATTGGTGTAGCCTAGTGCTCAATGTCTTGTCAATGAAAAGTGGTTGTTTGGTGTAGTTGATAGCTGTTGATCTACTCCCAGATAAGGGGGTGGTGTTTGCCATGCTTTGTTCATTCATTTTCATCCAATAGACAGCACTCCAATAGTATTAAAACCGTCTTTATTTGTAGGACAGCAGCACAGATGCAACGTTTCGAGCGGCACCCCACTCTTTGTCAAGCATAAGAAGCTCCACCACCACCTGACCTTAAAGGAACAGTAACACCAAAAAATGAAAGTGTTTTAAAGTAATGAAAATATCACGTACTGTTGCCCTGCACTGGTAAAACTGTTCTGTTTGCTTCAGAAACACTATTATAGTTCATATAAACAAGCTGCTGTGTAGCAATGGCGGAAATTGAAAAACGGCTATATGGCACAGGTTAACTAATGGATAATAGAGAACACCATTAGACAGACAGAGCTTATCTGCTACCTACTGTGTAATCTGAGCCTTTTCTCTTTTGAATGGCTGCCCCCATTGCTACACAGCAGCTTATTTATATAAACAATAATAGTGTTTCTTAAGCAAACACAGCAGTTTTACCAATGCAGGGCAACACTACATTATATTTTCATTACTTTAAAACACTTTTATTTTTTGATGTTACTGTTCCTTTAAATACCATTGGGCACAGTGCCCCCTGGTGTCACCACATATATTAACAAGATATACAAAATGTTTAAAAGGTTACAATTTGTCATATGTATCACTTAATATCACATGAGTTGATTATCTTCAAATATATCAAAAGGGACTTATCTTGTTAATGTCCATTGTTGGTTACAGTCCCAGAAAAGTGATACACAGTATCCATATAACCACCTACAAAAGATAAAATCAATTTTAAAAAGAACAGCTATTTCAATAAAAACGGATTCAAGTCATATTCATGATTCAGTCCATTTGGGGATAGTGACCCTAATCTCCTTATCCATTGCGCCTCCTTGCGCAATAGCTCCTTATCCCGGTCACCCCCACGTCTCCTTCTTGGGACTGAATCGAGAATTTGAAATCGCAGCTGACTTACAGTGTGACCATTTTCATTAAAGTGCTTGGCAACAGGTTGGTTTAATTTATTCCTAATGGCCGACTTATGCTCAGTAAGCCTCTCCCTAATACTCCTTATCGTCTTTCCTATATAAATTTTTCCACATGGACATTTAATATTGTACACTACATACGTGGATGCACAAGTAAAGAAACCTTTAATGGGAATACGAGTGCCCTGTAGGGGATGGTATACCCATTCTCCTTTAAGTACATTACTACAGTGGCTACACCCACAACAGGGGAAAGTCCCATTTTTAGCCGTTTTGAGAAAGGTTTGATTAGATTTCAGGGAAGAACCAAGATCTGCTTTTACTAATTTATTTCCAATAGTATCTGCGTTCATGTATGACATCACAGGCGGGGATCTAAAGGCAGTTTTATCTGGGAAATTTCTAGTTAGTAGACTCCATTCCCTCCGTATTATGCCTGAGATCTCATTGCTCAGGACATTATACTGATTTACAAAGGGGATCCTCTTCTTCCCTGAGGTACTATCTCTCTCCGTTCTCCTCAGCTCACTTTCAGCCCCTTCTAAAATCCTATTCGGATAACCCCTTCTTCTAAACTTCTCTTTCATTTCATCCACTCTCATAGTCTGCTGACATTCATTTTGGACAATACGTTTCACCCTTAAGACTTGAGATCTGGGTAAAGATTTCTTTATATGTGGAGGGTGGAAAGAATCATATCTCAATAGTGTGTTTCTGTCTGTTGTTTTTACATAGAGGTCAGTCTCAAGATTGCCCTTTCTAGTATTTTTTACCATCACATCTAGGAAAGAAATACTGTCAGGATCACAGTTCACGGTAAACCTAATAAAAGGGGTGCACCTATTAAGTCTTTCTACAAAATCAATGAGCTCAGAATGTCGTCCCGTCCAAATTGTGAAAATATCGTCTATGTAGCGATACCAACACTTACAGTTTTCTTGAAATCCATAATCAGTGTAAATAAATTGATTTTCCAAAACATCCATAAATAAATTTGCATAGGACGGGGCGACATTCGAGCCCATCGCTGTGCCTTTAATCTGCAGAAAAAATTCATCCTGAAATAAAAAATAGTTTTTACCCAGAACAATCTGTAGTAGTGTTACCAAAAACTTTTTTTGGGCTCCATCAAGGGTGATGTCCCTATCCAAATGATGAAGGACCGCCTCTACACCCCCATCATGTGGGATGGAGGTGTAGAGGCTCTCCACATCTAAGGTAACCAACATGGAATCTGGGGGTAGATCATTGATCATATTGATTTTACTTAAAAAATCACCAGTATCCTTAACATAGGATTTTGTTTTAAATACATACTCCCTAAGTATTTTATCCAAAAATTTCGCCAACGGACAAAACACTGAGTTAACCCCAGACACTATGGGCCTACCTGGGGGCTTGTCCAAATTTTTATGGATTTTAGGGAGTATGTATAATACAGGTGTAGTTGGATTTACCTGTATCAAATAGTAAGCCAATTTCTGATCAATGATCTCCAATTTTAAGGCATGATCCACACAATCCTTAATAGCCCGCTGCACAGAAAAAAGGGGATTAGTGGATAATCTTTCATATGTAGTGGTATCATTTAACATTGCCACAATTGTATCCACATAATACTTTTTATTCATCACCACTACTGCTCCCCCCTTATCTGCTGGTTTAATCACCAGATCCCTATTATTCTGAAGGGACAGCAGTGCCTTTCTCTCCTCTAACGTAATGTTCTCCCTGGACTGGTGTATATCACCCTTTTTAAATTTATCCTCAAGTTTCCTAATCTCGTCTTTCACGCCCTGTATGTATGTTTCCACCACATGGTTAGTTTTAGCAGGCATATATGTACTCGTATTATACAGACCCCAATCCTGTAAATGAAAAGTATTACAATAAACATTCAATTTATCAGCAGTGAGTTCCCCCTTATCGTCCAATTCAGCTGTCAGCCGTATTCTCCTAAAAAAGGCCTCCAAATCTATATCAAGTTGGAAAAAGTCAGGGAATGTTGTTACTGCAAAGCCCAACCCCTTAGACAGTACCTTGGTTTCATTATGAGTTAGCTGTACTGCAGAGATGTTCACCACCGCATTTTCCTCCTGCGATATGGCTGCTTCTTTTTTATGGTGCTTCCTGCCTCCCCTTCTGCGCTTGACCGGATAGAGCCAAGGCTGTCTTGTGAGCCATATAAAAAAGACGATGGTGAGGAAGATGCAGATGTATTCACTTGCTCCTGTTCCACACGGTGCTCAGTGTGCGTTCCCCCTCTATGGATTGATCCTTGCTCCGGATTGTGCTGATGTCTCCACTGCTGGCGTTCCCGTGGAGTCCATCTGTACACGCGGCTCTCTGTGTAGTCCAATTCGTCGCGGAGAAACTTTCCTCGCTTCCGCGATTCAAGCTTCAACCGGAAGTGACGTAGACTTTCATCGAGCTTGGCTTGTGCAGCCTGAAATTGTTCCGCTGAAACTGCAGCTCGAATCTTTCGTTCCGCCTCCTCAGCCTTCAGCGTGATCACAGGTGTCTCCTGTTGTAAACGATCCATTATCAGGAGCATGATATCAAATGAACATTTATTGAGAATCGCTTCCCATCTGTTCTTAAAGGTAACATCTTCCATCTTCCATGCTTTGTTCATTCTGTGTACAAATTAAAATGTTTTTGCTCAAAAAGTAGTTTTTGATCTTGTGGATGAAAGGATGCTCCCTGGAAATTTTTTTATTGCATTGTCATTCGGAATGAACCTATCATGAACCCATAACATTTTGTTCCATTATTATGATATTTTTTTCTCCATGTGCTGCTATAGCAGCATATACACCTCTGGGAAAGTTTCCACTAGATTTTGAAACATTGTTGTTGGGATTTGCTTCTATTCATCCACAAGAATGTTGCTAATTGACTTAGTAGTGGCAAACTAATCTTGTATGGACCTTGTTTTGTGCGATGGGAACATTTCATGTTGACACAGGAAAGTATCTTTTACAAACTGTTGACACATGAAACTACCAAAAAATGCAAATGAGGAACTTCTGTCGGTGTAATTTCTAGCAAGCAGGAGCACTAGTCTAGGTTATTTATGTAGAAGCCCCGTGTCACCATCTTATTCTGTTTCCTCTTCATTTCAATCTGGGCAGGGGCATGCACAAGACATTATCCGTGTTGGCACTTATGTACTTTGCTATATCAGAGGCCACAAGTCCCTATTGTGTGGCTTTCCCCTAGGGGCCCATTCACTAAACTCAAGTGAAGGAATAGAGGAAAATAGAGGGAAAAAAATTAGATTTTCGAATGTTTTTTTTTGGCTACTTAGACCATCGAATTGGCTACTTCGACTACTACCTTCGACTTCGAATCGAATGATTCGAACGAAAAATCGTTCGAATATTCGACCATTTGATAATCGAAGTACTGTCTCTTTAAAAATTTCTTTGACCCCCTAGTTCTCCACCTAAAACCTACCGAGGCCAATATTAGCCTAAGGTTTTTCTGATCGAAGGATAATCGTTCGATCGATGGATTAAAATCCTTCGAATGGTTCGTTTCGAAGGATTTAATCGTTCGATCGAATGATTATTCCTTCGATCGTTCGATCGAAGGAATTGCGCAAAATCCTTAGACTTCGATATTCGAAGTCAAAGGATTTTAATTCAGCAGTCGAATATCGAGGGTTAATTAACCCTTGATATTCGACCCTTGATACATCTGCCCCCTAGTGTCCCAAAAACATCAAGGGAGAATTTGATACCTGTAGATATAACCTTCAAACCCCTAGAAAATAGTGGAATTTGCCTTCTTGGAGGCTGTTTTTTCCCACATTCTATTACTGCAAAGTTTGATAAAACATCAGTTTGTATAAATGATCTTATCTTTGAAGATTTTTTTTATTATAATAATGCCATTTAGTGTTTTAGTAAAAATGAAACAATGCCCTCTCACTTAGCAGTCTACATGCCTGTGTAATAAAATTCCAATGACTGCGTGATAATAAAAATTCTGTGAACATTCTTCACTCTTTCAATCTTGTACAGCAGGGTCCCTAATAGTTGTCTGTCTTATTCAATTTTTAGGGTTAGACTGGATATTGAAAAGTTATATCCCAAAGCATGCATTAGGAAAATAGATTAAACCATCTGCAGAGAATACATTTACTTAGCCAGCCGGTATGATAAATATGTTTCCTGTCTGCATCTTGGTATAAAAGCTTTATTTTAAAAGCCACGGTATTTTTAGAGTCATCATTTCCTTCATAATGTGAGACTTCCTTGTGGTTTTAAAGATTTACTGATGCATTGAAAGCTCATAACTAGGCCTTTCTTAGATCGTTGTGCCAGATGAACTTTGGAAATGGTAGATAACAGCTAGGAATCTATAAAAATTAGGATGTCAGCTTTGAAGGATCTTATCGACTAACACCACCTATTTTGGAATAATAAGCGGTTGCTGATTTACTGCCAGAGATTCCAGGGAAGTTCATAGTGAAGGTAACTTGGCCACATGAGAGTTTTTAGTGAAGTTAATGACATGCCCTCTTATGCCCTTCCATTTTCAATATAATGTCGTTTTCTGGTACAAATCTAAATCAGATTTTTCAGACAACGGCGTCTCATTTTAGGGGACAGTGCTGCTTCCAATTTATACTCCTACTTCAGTGAACAATATAAAGACTGTTATCATTAAGTGTTTTTGGCTAAAATTTTCATTGGTAAATAAGATGTGAAGGATTTTGCCTATACTTTCTCTTTCCAAACAAAACATGTAATTCAATGCTGCCGTTTTAAACTCTCAGTGAATGAGATCAATTAAAGTGGAGGATAAACATATGATATTCTTGCAACATTCAGGCATAGTATAAAAATACAAGGCCATCTCCTATATCAACTGTCACTTTCATTTAATACAGTTGCTACTGCTGCAGATACCCCTCCTGCCATTCCCTTGTGGACACACGCTCATTGCTCCTGAAGTGCTGAAGTACCATTGACCATTTTGGGCAATAAACAAGTATTGGACATGGGTTAGGTTGAGCCGATAATACCATGGTTGTTCAGAAGTAGCCTGTCATGTTGTGTCTGGTCAGCCATCCGCAGGAATATCTGCCAGACAAGAAATCAGAAACTTGATTCAGCCACAATAACATTACATTAGCTTATAGGTTGTCAACTTTGGGAGTTATGTGTACACTGCTGAAGTACTGTGTATATATAAAGTACAAATAAGTGGAAAGTATCAAGGGTGTCATGTGTCCTATACCCTTACCCCTGCTTGTTGTAGTCATATGATGAGCTTTTATTCAGCCAGCTGTAGGTTGTGTGAAGGCAATATTCCATGGGTTATGCCATGGGTTTCTGCCCAGGTGCACATTTGCCCAGTGTTTATGAATGAGCCTCATTGTGCCTTCAACAGGCAGAGCTATAAGAACATCAGATATTTTACCACTAACTAAAGCTGTCCATAGATCAAGATCATTGCCCAGTTTGGCCACCTTAGTGGTGGGCCTAATAATTAGACTGATCCGATTGCTTGGCCCCTGCGCTAATAATTGAATCACAAGAGGGGCCTATGGAGACCCATTCAGAGAGGGCTGTATTAACTACAACTCGTGCCTAGATTTTCAAACCTGCTTTATAGATATTAGGCCAGTCCCCAACCAGGACCTATATAAAGGCCAATAAGCTGCAGGTGGCCAAGATAGCAGTTAATATCAGCATGTTTTGACATCTTATATTTACTTTTACTTACCTGCAAATTTTCGCTTTCGGAAGTCTCCACCATACTTCGTGCAACACCATCAGACGTTATATCGTGACGAATACGTGTAGTCATCAAAATTCACAATTGAGTATTAGCAACAGAATGTTGGAGTACTTTCATCAGTGCAAAGATTTCATAAAGTATTTTATCTGGTATTAACTTAATTAAATACGCCAGCTTAAATTCGGCAGTTATATATAGGTCATATATTTAGTGATGAGTGAAATTGCTGGAAGTGGCCAATTTTTATTAAAAATGTCCAAGGAAGCAAAAAGAAGACAGAGATCATCTAGGCCATGATCCCACCCTTAAACAAATGTGGTATGAGCTTTAAATGTTAAAAAAAAAAAGTGTAAATAAGATATTTTTAGGATTAACAATTTTTAAACATAATCCAACTTTCAATATAAAAAAACGCCACCAGTGTTTTGACTTTTGCTTATGACTTTTTTGCAATACAGGATATGATGTCACTGACATAATAATGTTGAGGATGTAGCTTAATTCACCAATCGGAACCTGGTGAAATAGATTTTGTTGAAATTGAAATTTTTACAGTTTGATAAATTAGCAGATTTATGATCATTTGCCTGAGCGAAAATTTGCTTGGCTCATTGCAGCAAAAGTTCTCCAGTGACAAGGTAATTTAATTTTCTTGTTTTTTATAACAATAGGCAATGTCACTGCAAATTGTCTTTTTTTGAAAAATTTGGCAGAAAAACACAATTCGCTCTTTAGTAAGTAAGCCCTTATATGCTAATAAAACACCAATGACTTTGGTGCTAAATTATAGGTCAGATTATAAAATTATAAAGTCAGATGAATGACCGGTATATGTTTGTGTACAAATGTGATAGTTTGCTAGGTTCCAAATAAACTGAATTGTAGGAAATGTGCTTCGGACTATTGACTACAACCTGCTTTGGTTTTTGTAAATGAGTGAATCAGTGCTGCTAAGCAGATTGCATGCAATGGTCCAAACCACAATGAATGATTTAATCATTTACACAGGATAAGTATCATTGACTCGACTGTGTGTTGTAACTGGTCTCTCTCTCTTCATTTAATTTCCAACCAGTACTGGAAAGAAGCAACTATGGCTTAGTTATAAGGAATGATCCAAAGCATTATTCTGCTGGAAGTGCATGAGAAGTATCTGAATTATAATATTGACCTAATGACTAAAAAGGAATTTCACTGCTTCAGTGTGTGAACCAACATACAGTATGTGTAGTGAGAAAGTTTAAACAGAATGCTAAATAATAGGGAAGCTGGATTTGGGAATACTTTTTATATTTTCTTGTTTTTAATGATGTAATATTACAATTACTTAACCGACTAAAGATGAATCAGCCATTTTTATTGGTAGATGTTATCTTTCAGATTCAGTGGTATAAATCTTATTATAAGCATTTTTTAGATACCTGCAATTCATTGTGGGTACCCAGTTTTAAAAAACTAACTTTATTAAAAGAGGCAGACATAATTCTTAAACTGGCCACAGATACAGTGCCTATGAAAATATTCACCCCCTTTGAAGTGATAGAAATGTAGAAGCCTACTGCAGAGAAGCATTCCATGGTGGGGATTGGATGTCAACGGTAATGCGTAGTGTTTTGTTTTCCACCAAGCATGAGATTGTCTCTGATGGGCAAAAAGCTCAGTTGTGGTCTCCTCAGACCAGAGATGGGTCAATCCGGTTGGGTGTCCTAGGTTAACTGGCAGCCAGCTCTAGCAACAAGAGATGAGGCACAAGGCCTGGAACCAGGGTAGGAGGCAGAATGGATACGTTCCTGGCGCCCCCTGCACCCTATCCACATGCCTATTCTGCTTACCCCTAGTTCCGGTCCAGCCTCAGACCTAGCTGACTTTAAAGATTTCTCATGTGCTTTCAGGTAAACTGTGTGTGAGATCTCATGGGGGTTATATAAAACAGTGGCTTTGATTTTGGTGAAACACTCGTGCATCAATGGTTTTATACATAGTTTCTCCAATCCCATCCACAGAGTTTTCATGAGCCTCTTATTGGCCTTCCTCGTTGGCCTCCTTCTTGCACTGTCACTTATTTTTGGTGTATGGTCTTGTTTTTGCCATACCCTTTCATGTATTCATGATTTAACTCTAACCCAATGGATGTTCAGTGATTTGAAAATTTCCTTGTATTCACCCCCTGAACTGTGATTTTCAATCACCTTCTCCTGGAGTGTTCGTTCACTTTCATGGTTTAAGTTAGAGGATAAGTAAACCTTTTGCAATTTACATGATGTATTTTTAATTTCTGAGCTATTTTTTTATTAACTGCCAGTATAATGAGATTTGTAACAACACTGCCAGTTCTGGTAAGTGTACAGTCACAGGCAGTGGAAGAAGGAAAATAGAGAATTATACTAATGTTGCACTGCTCAGAGGGAGATGGGACAGGGCATCTTCTAAGGCTTCTGATGTCTTCCTGAGCGGGTCAACATCAGATCACTTCTGTTTTCCTTCTGGAGGTGTATCTCTTTGTTTTTGAAACTGACCAGCAGGCAGCACAGTTGTTAGTGCTTAGAAAAGTACCCTGAGCAATGTTACAATCATTTTATTTTAAAGGTTTAGTTATATTTTATGCCACAATACTGACTCAACAGATGTTGGCCACTGCCATATTTTGCTGAGTGAGGGGCAGAGGGTATGATATGGGCCTTTATGCTTAAGGAATAGAGTTATAGAATTATAATTGTTAACAACCTTCCAAAGTGGGGAGGTTTTGTGAATTGTAGGTTATTATCTCGAAGATGTCTCTTTAGTTATTTAATTAGCTAATAACATTTTTTGCCAGTTTAATTGGCTCTATGAATAAAACATAAACTGTAGATGGCAGTATATTCTTTTTGTAGTATATTCACATTCTGTTTTTTTCTATGGAGATTATAAATATAATTTTTAAGTTTTCATGGCATATTCCTGATTTATCTTATAATTTATATAAATAAGCCTGAAATAACTGCTAGCACTAACTCCACTTGCCTTTCACTGCAGTAAATCGCTTTGATTTGAAACATGAATATTCCCTAGCTGCAGTTTACGATGTTACATTATAAATGCAATATTTTAACCTCCAATAATAGAGAAATATTTCAAGGCATTAATATCATCTTAAAATATATGGTGTGCTGGGCCCTAAAATATATTTTTTAAAGTAAAAGTATATGTTTGATTCTGAGCATTATATTCAATAGGGCATGGTTGTTCAATGGTTAGTGTTGCTGCCCTGCACCACTAGAGGCCTGTACTTGATTCTTGCCTTGTAGGGATGGGCGAATTTGACCCGTTTCGTTTTGCCAAAAATTTGCAGCCGGAGAAATGTCGCCAACGGCCATTAAAGTTGTGGAGGTCGATTTTTTTTTTAGCGCACACCGCCATACAAGTCTATGGGTGTCATTTCCAGCGGCAAAACAAGGTGAAAAAATTCGCCCATACCTATTGCCTTGCACTACCTGCAAAAAAATTTTTTAATCCCACACTCCAAAAATCTAATTCAGGTTTATTGGCCCATGACCATTGTGTGGGGAATTACGATAAGTACCTTAGATTGTAAGATACAGTGGAACAGGGACTAATGTGAATCATTTTTGTTAAGAGACGTGGAATTTGTCGACTCAATAAAGACTAATAACTATAATAATGCAGTAAATGAATGTAATTACCGGCTGAAGTTGTACAAGAGGGTAAAATCTGATTGCAGTGTTGGGTCCTAGAAGAAAAGCTACCATGAGGTTACTCCATAGCTGTCAATAAAGCTCTTATCCAGTGAAGAATAATCTTTAGTAGTGATGAGCAAATTTTTCTTCAGCAGCCATTGCTTTGTGGCTAAATTCCTCATTTTGCCTCCTGCAAATCTTTTCTCAAAACTGCAGCATAAATTTGCCATGAAAATTTGCTGCAGAGACAAAAATGTTGCCAAGACAAAAAAGTTGCCTTGAGAAAAAACACCAATTGACTGTAATGCATTTGGACAAAAAAGTCTGATTTGAAAATTTTCGCTCGTGTAAAAAAATTTTGTACGTAAAAAAAAAAAATTTTGACGCCCATTGCCTTCAATCCCTTTTGCAATATTTTGCATTTCGCAAATTTTGTTGTAGTTTGCTAACTTTTCTGCAAAGCGAAATGGGACAGATTCGCTCATCACTTATCTTTAGGTTTTGTTGAAAAAAGAAAGAAAGAAATAGGATAACCCCCGTTGACAAAAAAGAAGAAAACCACTGAGAACCAATACTCAGCAATAAGGTGCTTGTTTATTCCTTATTCCCACCAAAAAGATCACTTCTACAAAGTGCCAGTGCAATAAATAAATTAACTACCCTTTAATAAGGCTTCCAATTTAACTTAATTATTTGAATAAATATAATTAATAAATAAATAAATTTGTATGTAAATAGATTAGCTACTAATTCATTCCCAGTACTAAAACCACTTTACCCCAAGGGGTTAATTAAATAACCTTGTATTCCAATTATTAAGTGCCACAGTTATAAACAAGTTGATGGAGTTTCAAATTCGTCGATTTGTTTGATAAAAATAAAGATAAATAAATTTGTATGTATATAGATTAACTGCAAATTCATTCCCAGTACTATAACAACTTTACCCAAAGGGGTAAATTTAATCACCTTATATTCCAATTAAAAAGTGCCACAGTGCTAAACCAGTTAATAGAGTTTCAAATTCATCGATTTGTTTAAGAAATGTTTTTTTGGTCACTCTGATTCAATGGAGAAGAACAGGAAAAGGGAAATGAAAGGTAGGTGGAGAAGTCCCGTATAGTCTATCTAATCATTTGGCTGCCTGAGGGACCCCACAAAGTGGGAGAAGTCAGAGCTTCTGGGACTGTGGTCTCAAATTTAAATCTTTCCTAGCTAATGTAGAGAGCTAACTTTCTAAAAAACCACAAATCCCAGAGCACTTATAGTGAAAACAGATTGTAAAACTTAAGATTATAGATCTCCTTAGTCAAAGCCAAGAGGAACCAATAATAACGTTATCCAGCAAAGGTCCTTTTAAAAGGCAAGAGAACCCGCCTCAAAATTACACTAAAATGGTATAAACCGTTTTTTTAAAAACCAAGAGCCTCTTAGACTTGGCTCTGCCTCCGGTTCTTAACCCAGATAGGTGACTTTTGGGTTTAGCTGACTCAGAACAAATACTAGATATCTCATTCACCCATTGGATTGGTGTATTCCCCTGACACTCTCGAGATGGATACAACTAATAAACTTGCAGCTAAAACTTACAATCTTACTTACCTGACCGGAGAAGTATCAATTGTGTCTTCTGCTTTTTTTTTTTTAATGATTTTTTTAATGATGTGGAACCACCCTATGAGATGAGTGTTTTTCCTTTTGATAGAATAGGATGCCACATTGTGTACGTAAGAAGTATTGGTTGCACAGATGGCTACATATTTTTGTAAAACCCTTTATTTATTTTCCACCCTCTTGGGGGTCTGCATGTCATTTCAGGGTTGGACTGGTGCGAACGCTGGCGAGGGGGGGCAGCAGATTGGGGGCACATGTCTGTGCCGGCAGGGTCCCATGAGGACCAGGGCCCATCGGGTTTTTCCAGGTTTCACGCCCACCCAGTCCGACCCTGTGTCAGTTATATAAA
Organism: Xenopus laevis; assembly: GCF_017654675.1. Classification (NCBI taxonomy): domain Eukaryota; kingdom Metazoa; phylum Chordata; class Amphibia; order Anura; family Pipidae; genus Xenopus; species Xenopus laevis. Next base: position 109,167,022 of record NC_054375.1, on the reverse strand, counting down.
TTCTGTGTGTTTGAGAACTGCCATAAAAACATAGTCTTGTTCTTTCCATTACATATAGATTTATTGAATAATACACTGTAATATACTGTATATAGAGAGGCTCCCTGTAAATGCAATCAAACATGAGTGCAACCTCATGCCAGCTGGAGGGACTTCAGTCGCCTTTCTTACTAACATTGTTAAAGTTGTATATATGGATTCTTCTGTAAAACTCATTATTACGATCAGTTTGTAAAGCACTGTTAGTATACATGCCCCTAAACCTCCTGTGCGGTGTTCTAGGTTTCATTTCATATACATAAAACATTTGTTCAATAAACAGCAATACTAAATATATGAACCCATCCTCTAGAAAGAAACCAGATTTTCATCAGCACAGCATTGTAAATTATTCTGCAAAGCACACCGTGCCCACTAATAAGCCTGTCATGTGATATGAACCAGTTCTTTAACCATGCTGAGCTTCGCCTGTTTGTGGAAAGAAAGCTGTGGCTTTGAATAAAAAAATAAAATAAAACAGAAGTGTTTGGGTGGGAGTATGCATTCTATTAGCAGCATCTTTTCTGTACGTTTTTATAGTTTTGAAGCCTGACCCTATGCCTTGACCATTCTTGTTCTTTTCTTCTATATTGTGTTTTAGCGACTGAATTTATTGGTAATTATTTCTTGTGCATTGTTCCCATGTTTCACAGTGATCACTTCTGTTGTTTTAATTAACTCAGTGCTTGGTCATTATCTAAATTGCATCTCAACGGGGAGAAAAATGTTTTGTGATATTAGTGCTATGTTCTGTTTTGTTTGTAACGTTAAAGAAAACAAATTGTATCTAATATGAGATTAATGAGCCCTCCTCCACTGGTAAGTAGTTATATCACCAGCTATCTGTATATTTTAGTGGTTGACAAGACACACAGAATTGTGTGGCGTGAGCTATAAAGCTGTACTTAGCATTATCATGCACCTATGCTAGTGAAGACAGATCAGACCTGTCAGCTGCTGCAGATTGCAGTCCCAGGATTTTAATTCCTCTGGCGCCTGCCACTGATAATATCTCTGTAGGAGAAGATAACATTTGTGACCTAGCACTCTCCAAAGAAGTTGTGGCTTTATACATTAAGCAACTGATGTTTTATCTCTATACAATATAAGCATGTCTCTAAAAACCTGGGATCTGGATAGAGTAAACCAAGCATCAAACCTAAAATTGCTAGAAACATTCACAGATACATGTGTAAGGAGGACACTGCCAGGATCTGCAAATAACTAAATGCATGTGAAATAAGAAAAATACATAATCATTAATCTTAGGAAAAAACTCTTTCACTGGGGGAGGTGCCTAACATTTTTGACCCCCCTTAATACAGCTTCTCTTATCCTTGTTTGTTCCTGTGTGGTAGAATGCACAAAAAGCCAGGATACAGTATTGTAGTTGTAATTGCTATTATGCATGGGAGACTGCCATTTGTAATCTTATAGGAGAACTAAAGGTTAACTATAGAAGTAGGGCAGAAATGTTGTATATTATGTTTTGGATTTCTATATCAGCCCAAGGCAACCAAAGCCCTTTAGCAGTAAAGATCTGTGTCTCCACAGATGCTCCAGTAGCTCCCCATCTTTTTTTACTGCTGATTCACTGCACATGTTCTGTGCTACTGTCACTTACTGAGCTTAGGGATCAATGCACAATATACTGAATATGTATATAATATACATGTCACAATATAAGGCCGATTAGCGAATCATTCAGATGGGTGCATGGCAGCTCAGAAACCAGCACAATTAGCATCAGAATTTAATATTCAGCCCTGTACCATCAGTTTATATGACAGGCTAACCTCGTTATCTGATATTGATGATTTGCAACGACCCTGAGTGTTGCATACACTCCTAATAAAATCCAAGATGGGAAACTCCTGTGACAACTTCGAAAGCCTCGATCATTACTACTATAGAAATGCTGAACTTTTGGGCTGGTTCAATAATCTCAGTATATAAAATATGGTATTTGTAGCATTATTCATTTTTAGGGTTTAGTTCTTCTTTAAAGTGTAAAAGCAATTTTCTGATACATTCATTACAGATGTTCAACGGTTTTACGGTTCATTGCAAAAGTATTTACTGCAATATTGATACAGCCGTTGCTATTCTCTGCATTGCGGGTTCTTGCTATTGAAAATTTAACAAATCAGGGTCAGTAGTTCAAAAATGGAGAAATACTGTAATTACATTTACAAATAAATTAAAAACCATTGAAAGTGTTGAATTCATATCTATATTAAAATTTACATAGAATTTTTTTACATTAACATTTTTTGAAAATTAAGCAAGCTTTTTGTTTTTGCACCTTTTTAAAGACGGTAGTGTGCATTAACTGTAAGCAATTTGCCCTAGATTGATATCACTTTATTGGAGAAACCTGCTATTTGCATTTCTTTTAGTACCTCTGCATAGTTTTAGTCTTTCTATTAGTAGGGCTCATGTAAAGTCTAACATTGCCTAACACTGAATATGCCAGAAAAGTTAGGTGCAGACTCCTTGAACCTTTAGAGACCCATTTTTTTATGGGGTTTTATTGCCAGATCCATTAAATCAGTAAAATTGATCAGCCTTTGCAAAATTTGCTGTCAAATTGTTTACTAGTCTAGTTATTCATATATATATATATATATATATATATATATATATATATATATATATATATATATATATATATATATATATATATATATATACATATATATATATATATATATATATATATATACATATATATACATATATATACATATATATATATATATAAAAACAGGCCGAGGATGTATGGTTGCATTAAGGAGCTGTTTATTCATCTCTTTTCTTTGTTCAGCAAGTAAAGTGTTGAGCCAACAAGCTCTCTTATACCTCAAAATGTAGTACAGTGTATACTGATGGAGAATGAAACAGCAGATAGCTAGAATAAACATTAGCTAGGCACAGCCATGTCCCTATATTTTCTCAGGCTCGGATTTGTGGAAAGGCCACCTAGGCCCGGGCCTAGGGCAGCAGGATTTTAGGGGGGCGGTATGCTGCCCAACCACACCCACATTGGTTCAAAAACACTGGGGATGCTCAGGAGATACAATAATTTTTTAAATCCCCATTGCTCTGGCCCAGATGAAAATTTGCACGATTAAAGGGGAGGGGACAGGGGCGACGAATGGCAGTGGACCTAGGGGCGTCCACTATGTAAATCTGGCCCTGTATATTCTTAGAGGTTAATGGAGGACAGAGAGTTCAGAAATGTATCTAAACAATATTTAGAGTGCCATTTTATGGATGAACTAGTTTCATATAAAATTGTGGGGGTACAAACATCATGGCAGAATAGCAGTCTTTAGTGTTCTTCCTTCTTACTGAATGCTCACATATACTGTAGATATAGCTATTAGCTATTCAGAATGTGGTCTTAGCTTAGGACTGGGTTACATTTACTGTAGATATATAAAAGTTAATATATAACATTCAAAACAAGAATTCTACACAATTTAACCTTATTGCAGGATCCTATTCTGTGCTTTTGTTCCCTGCCCCATTTTGGGAAGCTGTTTCTTACAACACAGGGCATGGTCAGCTGGAAAGGACCTTCATTGTTCCCCATAATCATAGATACAGCAGGACAGTCCACGTTATTCATAGTCTGTTCAGAGAGATTACTGTAAATCTATTCCAGCACAGATATTCACCTTTGCCGAGCACAATGCAGCATGACAATTGTAATTTATAGCGGCCTTTTAATAACATAGAGCCTCTACATCATGCAAGGGTATCCTCAGCAACGTATGCTGGTTGCTTAACAACACCATACAACAATGCCTCAACACCTGCACACTTTTGGGGACCCAGTGGTGAGGCATGAAGGGCACAGCTTGTGGGGGGAGAGGGGAGACGACGCGTTATGTTTTGTACTAAAAATACTGATCATCTAAACCTAAAGCTACAATCGATTTTTTTGGGTATATTATTATTATATTATTTGGATATTATTTTGGGTTTCCATTGCTAAAATACATACCAGCAAAGATCTTCTTTTTTTGCAGCTCTGTAAGATGGGGGGGGGGGGATGTTGAAAGCAAAATAGTGCACCAAATAGAACATTTTTCATTTCTGTATAGAGTGATATGTCAGTTTACATCCCCTGATTTTATTTTATATGTGTGGTCCCACATACTATGCATAATACATTTCCCTGATTTTACATTTTGCCAAAATTTACACCATTTTTTCCAGGTCCCCTAAAACCCATTATATGTTTTTTTCTGTATTTATGTTAGAGTGGGAGCCATATACATTCTTACTCTGAAAGCAACACAATAATAACTATGGGTTATCTCCAATATTGTTCATTTAATAGCAGGCATAGTGTAAAGGAGTATTTTGTACATAATATTTCCTGTCTGAAATTCATTTATTTATCTGAATAAAGGTCGCCTTGCTCTTTATGGCGAATGCCTCTGTCAAGGTTGACAGTACCATATTCTAGGTTTAAAGGTAAATATGCAGAGAAGAAATATTCTGCTCAGTAGCCTTTGCTAACAGTGTCACCTGCATGGAATATAAACAGATGACTCTGCTTTAAACAGGAATCATTTGGCATTGGCCTGTAACATAGTCAGAGATGCTCCGGTTGCAGACAACCTGTTGATTTGTGCGTCTGTGCTCTAAAGGATGATTGTTTTGTCCTGCAAGCTGCAAGTAGCAAGAGCACAGCTGCCACACAACCATTTCACTCTCTGCTTGCTGGAGATTCACTACCAGATGCGGTGAAATCAGATGGAAATGAGAACAGTTGGATTCCACAAGTGAATGTATATTTGCATCTGTTACCTGCTTTTCCTTGTGTTTTTCCCCTCAGTGGGAACTCCAGACATTGTGCAAATAAACTCTGGTAAATCCCTAAACAAAATGAAGGGAACATGCCAAGGAAAAACATTCTTTGTGGTCTATCAATATAATAGGTTATTTTCTTCATGAAAAATAATATTCAAGAGTGCAGGAGGCTTTTAAAAGTTTGGAATGAACAGTCATGCTAGAGAAAAGATAATACAACTGGTATTTAGATGGGAGAATTTTGTTATCCAAAATATGACTTTGCTTGGATGATTTATTGGACAAGCAAAATATCATAGGCTATTGTGATACTAAAATCGACAATTAATATAGATATTGGTATATATAGTTTATGTATGTGAGTGTATGGAGTTGTTGTTGTTGTTGTGAGTGTGTGTATGTATGTGTGCTGGGTTTCATTTGGAGGGGTTGAACTTGGTATTTTTTTCAAACCAACTTAGCTATGTAACTATGACAAAGCAGCACAGGCTTAATCCATCTTCCGCTCGGCCCTAAGAACCACCCTCATAAATGGGTATGTGGCCTTTTTAATCAATTTCGGAGTTTTTTAAGGTCAGGAGAAAATTAGCAATTGCATATTGCTGCACATGACTTCACTTGTTACCCTAACCCAGACCTACCTCCTATCCCCAGGCCATTAGTGAATACAAAGGGTTCTGTACAGCAATGCAATTGTCACTTGTTTTGTAAATATGTTAGCCAGGATGGAATAAAGGCTTTTTATCATGTTTCTGACTCATCTGTTCATCAAATGTTTTTAAAAAAGTAATAACATCTTGTGACCCACATAGCGTAGGAGGCCCATCTTACAGTAGATTTGTTTTTCTGTAAGTGGCATATAGAATAATGGTTAGAGATGCATCACTGAAAGCATCATTAAAACAATTGTTTATAATATGGGGTTCAACCTAAAATAGTTCTGTGACCCTATTTTAACTGTCTTCCCAAAGGACTGAGAGGGTTAGGAGTAAATTAGAAATTGCATATTACTAGGTACTAGATTTAGTTTTTTTAATATTGCAGGTCCATCTGTGCAAGTAGGGTTCTTGTGTAGCTCAAACTGTAATGAATTTATGAAACTGAGTAACTAACCTCCCAGGACATGCATAATGTAGGACGCCTATCTTATATTTATTTTATATTAATTTATTAAATTATACTATGTGACACATAGACTGTAATTTAAGGGGCCGATTCACTAAGGGTCGAATATCGAGGGTTAATTAACCCTCGATATTCGAATAGGAATTAAAATCCTTCGACTTCGAATATCGAAGTCGAAGGATTTAGCGCAGATAATTCGATCGAAGGATAATTCCTTCGATCGAACGATTAAATCCTTCGAATCAAACACTTCGAAGGATTTGAATCCAACGATCGAAGGATTATCCTTCGATCAAAAAAAGTTAGCCAAGCCTATGGGGACCTTCCCCATAGGCTAACATTGACTTCGGTAGCTTTTAGATGGCGAACTAGGGGGTCGAAGTTTTTTTTAAAGAGACAGTACTTTGACTATCGAATGGTCGAATAGTCGAACGATTTTTAGTTTGAATCCTTCGATTCGAAGTCGTAGTCGAAGGTCGAAGTAGCCCATTCGATGGTCGAAGAAGCCCAAAAAAACCTTTGAAATTCGAAGTTTTTTAACTTAGAATCCTTCACTCGAAGTTAGTGAATCGGCCCCGAAGTGTTTAGAGGTGTACAGAGAGCATAATGAAAACAAATAGTCACAATATTTGACTTGTTATACTGAGTAGTCTACACCTACCTTTTGATATATTATAAATTAGCTTCATTAATGAAAATTATTGATAGGCCATTTATTTTTGTACCCATTCTTCATGTCAAATCATATCATGCAATAGCCTATATCTGTACACTGAGCTGGCAATCAAGGTATAATCTTTGATCTTGATACTCTTAACAGAAAGCAGCAGTTAGCTTTAATTTCCAGTCAATTGCACTGCAGTGCACAGTGATAGTAATGTGTTACTGGGAAGTTGTTTTAATGAGATAACTTGTTAAGACTTTCTGTAATCCCAGGCTTTAATGTCACAGTGCCACCTATACCTACTCTACACACACCATTCTCTTAATCTCTACATTAGAGTAAAACACTCTCTTGATTTCCTTGCACTATCAAGTTTTGCTCAACATGGCAACAAGTGGGAACTGGGCATTAGCAGTATTTGATGTTCAAAGGGACAAGTGCATGTTAATTTCCTTTTATTTTATAGTGAACATAATAAGTAAAATCAATACAGAATAAACGTTGTAAATGAGATATTACAGACAGCTGTTCAGCAGACTATTTCTACTATCCGTCATAATTATCTCATAGAAATATCACATTTATTCCAGCCACTGATGGGGAAAAATAATTGCCTGCTGTGTGATGTGAAATTTGATCTTCCCATCCCCAATTCTCATAGTAAACTCATAGCACCCCATATAAACAATAATTTCTATCAATCACAGTTCTAGAGAAAAGAGCATTTACAAAAAGTTATTGCTAACAATTTCTTAGCTGTTACATTAAGTAAGTTTTGCTCAGTTGCTAAATGCAACAATTGTTTCACTTTTATGTATTTTACAGAATAGTAGATATGCTTTAGAAAATTCTACAAGGAACTAAAGATTATGCCTTTAAATAGGGACCTATAGTATGGGGTGCCGTTTGTCAAAAATACATTCTGTATACAAAACTATCCCTAATACACAGAATGAATGTCTCTCATGGTATATAAGTATTTGTGACCATACACAGAGAAAAAAAATATACAAAAGACTTATTTCTATTAAAGAATGAAAACACAATCTGGTTAGTGCACAAAAGGATGTCATTATATCACAAACTCCATTCTGTACAGTTTAACAAGCAATCTGTCGCACAAATGTATAACCTCCATGTAACGGACGCACTTATGTGCAGAGTTACTTACAGAATGAATTATGTAAAAACAAAGTTGGACATAATATATAATTGTGTAACTAACTAGTGCTTGTCAAGCTAGATTTGACTGACAAAATAGATATTTGTGACAGAAAGCAAGATTTTATAGTACAGGATTCATTCTTTCCACAAAATGACAGTTTTGTTCCACAAAACAGATAAAATAACCATTCTGTGGAGCAACACTGTCAGTCACATTCCTGAACCAATAAGAACAAAGCTTATTGCCATATACAAACAAGATGAGAAGTGGCCAGCTCTGCTCCACATGGCTAAGCCAAAGTATGTGGCCTGCTATAGAGGGCGCCCTCTAATGTCCCCTGTGCTACATAGTAATAAACATGAACAAACCTTTGCTAAAAGAGCTGCTGTTAAACACTACAGGTTCATAAATGGAAGTTTTTACAAATGGCTGAGAAATATAATGCTGCACTTCTAATGATTGTAGAGAAAGAAAAGTATGCAAAACTTATATAAATATGATAATTTTAGGTGATATGGCTAGTCTTATTGTAGTAACCTGCTTGTGTGGCCATTTTGGTTAAGGGCATTCCTGCTGTTTTGCCATTATCTTATGATTCACTCCTGTTCCTCTTCCTGTCTATGCTGAGAGCAATAATGGGACAGGCCACACCCACCTGCAATGTTGTATTAAATGTACCAGAAGTTACTGTGCTTGTCTGGCTGCTTTGCCTGACTCTCAGAGTCAGTTATAAGTTTTGTATATGATAGTTAGACTCCAATGTCTCCTGCTAGCTGTAATCTTGCACCAATTAGCTTGTAGTAGTCTCTTAATAACGTGCTTATCTATAGTTCAACTACTACATAATAGCTTTAGCCAGAGACTTGGGACTGATCATGTGCACACATACCTCCCTTTTTCAGAGGGACAGTCCCTCTTTTGACAGCTCAACCTGAGGTCCCTCATTTGTACTGGAAAGTCCCTCTTTTCTCTGCACTGAACAGCCAGAAAAAAAAACAAAGTTTCTAACTTAATTGGCTTTTGGCAGAGAGGCCAGTACAGCTAACAGGTGCAACTAAGATGCTTTATAACAATTTTGAGATAAGAAAATAAGTAATATTTTAACAGTTTAGATAAGGAGAAATATTTTCACATTTTTATAACCTGCCAAACTTTGTAAAATGAACATGGTAATTAGGGAGTGTGGACACAAAATGGGTGTGGTCAAAAAAATGCTGCACTACATGCAAATGAATTTTTTGTCTCTCTTTTTATTTCCAAAATGTTGGGAGGTATGGTTCAACTACTACATAATAGCTTTAGTCAGAGACTTGGGACTGATGTGCCCAGTCGCATTCTCTATAGTATGATGTGTAGGTTATATGAGCAGCCACTCCTGAGTACTGTGTGTAAACAAAAGGGGGTCATTTAGGCAGGGTCAATTTTAGGGGATCATAATCTATTTATATAGAAGCAACAAGCTGCACAATGCTTTATATTTATAACAAAAGACTCTAATGATGCCATCCCCTTACCTGCCCAGTGCTTAACCCTTTCACATCAGAGTGGGTCGTGGGGGGCACAACACTAGAGGAGAGAGCACAACTGTGCCCATGTCACATGCATGTCCAGGGCCGCCAGCAGGGGGGACAAGTGTTCAGGGCCTGAAGGGGGGCCCAGAAGTGCTGCATTTTTCAAAGAGCTGGGTCTCCTTTACGAGCGCCACGGCCATTTCGCATATTACAGAATGCGGAAGTCCTGGAAAGATGACGCTGAAGTCCCGAAGCGCGAAAAGACCCGAATTCATGAAAGGAGGTGAAGTTGAAGTCCTGAAGCCTTTTGTTTACACACAGTACTCAGGAGTGGCTGCTAGGGATGTCGCGGACTGTTCGCCCGCGAACTAATTCGCGCGAACATCGACTATTCGCGTTCGGCGAATGTTCGCGAACGTCGCGCGACGTTCGCCAATTTGGGTTCGCCTTAGCTGGCGCTTATTTTTGCCCTCTCACCCCAGACCAGCAGATACATGGCAGCCAATCAGGAAGCTCTCCCTCCTGGACCACCCCCACACCCCCTGGACCACTCCCCTTCCATATATAAACTGAAGCCCTGCAGCGTTTTTTCATTCTGCCTGTGTGTGCTTGGAAGAGCTAGTGTAGGGAGAGAGCTGTTAGTGATTTGAGGGACAGTTGATAGTAACTTTGCTGGCTAGTAATCTACTTGATACTGCTCTGTATTGTAGGGACAGAACTCTGCAGGGATTTGAGGGACATTTTAGGTTAGGTAGCTTTGCTGGCTAGTAATCTACCTTCTACTGCAGTGCTCTGTATGTAGCTGCTGTGGGCAGCTGTCTGTCCTGCTGCTGATCTCTCATCTGCATCTGTTCTTCAAACAACTGCCACCTAGCTGTCTAAATATCAATAATAATACCGTCTCCAGAAACACCACCCGAGTGACGTTTTTCAAGCAGCAATAATATATTCCGTATCCAACGGCTGTAGTGTATACGTTGCCCTTGCAGGCATTATTTGCCCAGTCTTTAACCAAGTGCCACCTAGCTGTGTGAGCTTTTTCACATTCCGTGTCCAGAAACATCACCTGAGTGACGTAGTGTGATTTCTGCCCTTTACAGCACAAAACGCAGCGCTGTGTCAACAATGGATTTTTCAGATACATTTTTGCCCTTGATCCCCCTCTGGCATGCCACTGTCCAGGTCGTTGCACCCTTTAAACAACTTTAAAATCATTTTTCTGGCCAGAAATGTCTTTTCTAGCTTTTAAAATTCGCCTTCCCATTGAAGTCTATGGGGTTCGCGACGTTCGCGAACTATTCGCATGTTTTGTCGCAAGTTCGCGAATATGTTCGCGAACATTTTTTCCGCCGTTCGCTACATCCCTAGTGGCTGCTCATATAACCTACACATCATACTAAACACAATGTGTGTGCACATGATCAGTCCCAAGTAGGGTTGCCACCTTTTTTAAAATGTTTTACCGGCTGCTGCGCGGCGAGGACACAAAGGGGCGGGCCGTGACGTCAAAGTGGGTGGAGCCATGCAACGGACGTCACGGTCGCTAGAAGAAGTAAAAGAAAAGGTAAGTTGCAGGGAATTGGTGCCAGGCAGAGGGCTCCTTTTAATAGTATTACAAATTTACCGGCAGCTAAATTGCCGGTAAATTTGTAATACCGGCCTTGGCAGGTATTTTACCGCCTAGGCCGGTAAAATACTGGCCGGGTGGCAACCCTAGTCCCAAGTCTCTGGCTAAAGCTATTATGTAGTAGTTGAACTATAGCTAAGCACATTATTAAGAGACTACTACAAGCTAATTGGTACAAGATTACAGCTAGGAGGAGACTAGACTTCGAGTCTAACTATCATATACAAAACTTGTAACTGACTCTGAGAGTCAGGCAAAGCAGCCAGACAAGCACAGTAACTTCTGGTACATTTAATACAACATCGCAGGTGGGTGTGGCCTGCCCCATAATTACTCTCAGCTTAGACAGGAAGAGGAACAGGAGTGAGTCATAAGATAATGGCAAAACAGCAGGAATGCCCTTAACCAAAATGGCCACACAAGCAGGTTACTACAATAAGAATAGCCATATCACCTAAAATAATCATATTTATATAAGTTTTGCATACTTTTCTTTCTCTACAATCATTATAAGTGCAGCATTATATTTCTCAGCCATTTGCAAAAACTTCCATTTATGAACCTGTAGCGTTTAACAGCCGCTCTTTTAGGAAAGGTTTGTTCATGTTTATTACTATGCAGCACAGGGGACATTAGAGGGCGCCCTCTATAGCAGGCCACATACTTTGGCTTAGCCATGTGGAGCAGAGCTGGCCACTTCTCATCTTGTTTGTATATGGCAATAAGCTTTGTTCTTATTGGTTCAGGAATGTGACTGACAGTGTTGCTTCACAGAATGGTTATTTTATCTGTTTTGTGGAAAAAAACTGTCATTTTGTGGAAAGAATGAATCCTGTACTATAAAATCTTGCTTTCTGTCACAGATATCTATTTTGTCAGTCAAATCTAGCTTGACAAGCACTAGTTAGTTACACAATTATATATTATGTCCAACTTTGTTTTTACATAATTCATTCTGTAAGTAACTTTGCACATAAGTGTGTCTGTTACATGGAGGTTATACATTTGTGAGACAGATTGAACTGTACAGAATGGAGTTTGTGATATAATGACATCCTTTTGTGCACTAACCAGATTTTGTTTTCATTCTTTAATAGAAATAAGTCTTTTGTATATTTTTTTTCTCTGTGTATGGTCACAAATACTTATATAACATGAGAGACATTCATTCTGTGTATTAGGGATAGTTTTGTATACAGAATGTATTTGGGACAAACGGCACCCCATACTATAGTAATATATTAAGTAGAAGCATTATCTTATGAAAAAAATGAACCTTTCAAAACATAATTTGCAGCTGATGTGACATAACTGATTGGTCTCTAGATCAGGGATCCCAACCTTTAGAACCCGTGAGCAACATTCAGAAGTAAAAGTAGTTAGGGGAGAACACAAGCATGAAAAATGCTCCTGGGTGCCAAAATAAGGGATGTGAATGTGATTGGCCAGTTAATAGCCCCTATGAGGATTGTCAACCTATTGAGGCTCTGTTTGGCTGTGTACCTGGTTTTTATGCAGCCAGAAATTGCCTCCAAGCCTTGAATTCAATAATAAGCACCTGCTTTGAGGCCACTGGGAGCAACATCCAAAGGGTTGGAGAGCAACATGTTGCTCACAAGCTACTAGTTGGGGATCACTGCACTAGATCTTTTAAGAGTCATCCTGTGGGGCAAAACAAGGGAGTGTGGTCAGAGAGAGAATAACAATTGCTTGGATTTGGTTCCTTTGAAGTTGAAATTTCTAAAATGATAGAGGTATTCTATACTATTGCCACCCTTGTTTGCCAAAGATCCTGGTCTTAGGTCTGTAGAATAGTTTTTCACTCACCCACTTGCTAGTTATTGTGTCCTGTATGTGACCTGACCTGGACCTGATACCTCGCATTATGCACTGTGAGTGAGGAGGTGCGTAATTTTAAAGTTTTGAAGAAGTGTTTATGGCTGTGATGCACATCACCAGTTTCCAGCTACCAGATTCCATTGATGTTGAAACTGCTTTTTCTGGCAAAGTAGGGATGACAATGAAGACAAAGTAGTTAAGGAGTTTTATTTGCTAATACATTAGCAGAATGTTACTAAAATGCCATTATTTCAACAGCATTTTAATGACAAACAAAAAATATTGATTTTTTATCTTATTTTGCCAAAAATAAGTTTTTCCTTCTTGTGTGCTAAAGCAAAGTATTTCAGAGAAGTTTTGGGTTACGTCAGTAGACAGTATATAATTTTCTAAATTCATAACAAGCTTGATGGCACAAATATGCAAAGGGATAAACTTCTGCCATCCAGATGTTGGGGAACTGAGCCAAGGTGCTTGTCACTGTTTTACAGATCAAAATATTAATAATATGGGACAAATTCAATAACCTCCAAAAATTCACCAGCGACGGCTTCGTTCACAGCACAACACTTCGCGAGGCATAGATTTTCCAGGACAACGTTAATTCACTGAAAATTCGAAGTTTCGTCCAGGGCACCAGACGCTGGAGATGTTGCGCTAGCGTTACTATGCCAAGCGAAGTTGCGCTAGCGTTGCCTAATTTGCATATGGCTGGAAGTTAAAGTTCAATGGAGGTATATGTTGCAGCAAATACATTACACTACACGAACCTGGGAAACCTTAAAGGGATACTGTCATGGAAAAACATGTTTTTTACAAAATTTATTAGTTAATATTGCTACTACAGCAGAATCCTGCATTGAAATCCGTTTTTCAAAACAAGAAATGGATTTTTTTATATCTAATTTTAAAATTTGCTATGGGGCTAGACATTTTGACATTTCCCAGCTGCCCTCAGGTCATGTGACTTGTGCTCTGATAAACTTCAGTCACACTTTACTGCTGCACTGCAAGTTGGAGTGATGTCATTACCCCTCCCTCCTACAAGCTGCTGTAATGTAAATAGAGCCTTGTCTGCTGAGCCTGTCAATTGTACAATAGGCAGGAATCAAGATAAGCTCCCACTGACACCACTTCAGAAGGACTGAAATAAGATAGTCCTGTGATCACTGCCCCTACTTACTTTCAAAAAAAAAAAAAAAATATATATATATATATATATATATATATATATATATATACACACACACAACTAATTTTGGGCACTGGAAAAAATATTTTATATAGATAGTTTAATATATTTGTTTACACAAAAATGAATGGCAGAAACACAGGAGTACACACCCAGGACTGATGAAAGAGAATAGAAAAAAAGGATAAAATAAGGAACTTATTAAGGAGCTTGAAAACCAGGAAAACTTAGGAGGAAGTCTAGGAAGGGTTAAAATAGCTCAGGAGAAAGGAGGCAGTAAGTAGTAAATCAAAAAAGAAGTATTGCAGGTAGGAAAGGAGCGCAGTGTGTGTGAGGTGGATAGCAGAGGGAACTCACAGCTCCTTTACCTCATCTAGTAACCAGTAAAACTAACTAGGAAGGCAGCAAGGAGAGAAAGTTCCCCCCTCCAAAGGAAAGCAGAGAACAAACTTACAGAAGGGCAGGAGCTTTGATAGTGTCTGTGGGAGGAGGGGCTGCTAGTGCAGCTGTAGAGCAGAACATAGGAAAGTGAAAGTAATTGCTTATGGAATGCATTTTAGGACATCCTGCTGCTAAATACCTGTCTTGCATGCGATGTCCTATACCTTCGGAATGGTGCATCGGTTTCTTTTACTGTCACTCATCGTCCAAATCTGCAGTTACACCTCCGTCGTCTACCCTCCCTTCTCAGCCGTCAGTAATACGAACTCCACCCTCACCCTTCTGCCGTCAGACTTCTGACCTCAGTCTTCTGCCCTCAGCCCTCCATCCTCCTCCCTCAGTCATCTGCCTTCCGCCGTCATTCCTCTGCCTTCCGCCCTCAGTCCTCTTCCTTCAGTCCTCTTCCTTCCGCCCTCGCTCACCACTTTAGAAACTTATGGATAAGATTGTCTGCTGAAAAGCGAGATCTGAGGGGGGATGGCTGAGCAGTGAGGGAGGAGGGAAGAGGGTGGAAGGAAGAGGACTAAAAGGAAGAGGACTGAAGGCGGAGGATTGAGGGCTGAGGGCGGAAGGCTGAGGGCAGAAGGATGAGGACGGAGTTCGTATTACTGACGGCTGAGAAGGGAGGGTAGAAGATGGAGGTGTGATTGTAGATTAGGACGATGGGTGACGGCAAAAGCAACCGATGCGCCATTCTGAAGGCATAGGACATTGCATGCAGGACAGGTATTTCGCTGAAGGATGTCCTAAAATGCGTTCCGTAATTGCTTCCCTGCAAACCATGTGACCTCTCTCCTCCAAACATCACACGCATGGGCAGAGAGGGGAGGGGGAGTGTACAGCTGGATTCTCATGTCTTAGTGCGACTTGGCTTTTCATTACAGAGTGGCTGCCTCCAAGCACACAGGTAATGCTGTGCCCTGCTGTTAGAGCAGCACAGGATGAATGTGTAATGAGCAAAAATGGAAGCCCCCATGACAAAATACAAACTAAAATAACTTATGCATGGATTTGTGGATTAACATTTTATTTGCCAGACAGTGTTTATGGATGTATGTTTTTTATAAAAATGCAAAAAAAAAAATTTTTTAAAATGACGACAGATTCCCTTTAATAAAATGAAATAAAGTTGTTTATATTCTCCTACACATGAGCACAGTGTATAATTTATGTGCCATATGTTAGGAAATGTAGGGGAGGATGCCGGTTACCCCCAAAAAAATTTATGCTATTTTTCAGCCTATCATCCTGAAAAAGGAAAAGCGTTTTTTGGGACTTAGAAAAATGTTCAATTATTTTTTGAGGAACTCCTATCTACTCTATTGCACTTCATGTGTTAAGATTAACAAAGGTCCGGTGCCAGATGGTATTCATCCCAGGGTACTTAGCGAGCTTAGCTCTGTGCTTGCCAAACCTCTTTACTTAATTTTTCAGGATTCATTTAGGACTGGCATAGTGCCGAGAGACTGGCGAATTGCTAATGTGGTGCCTCTATTCAAAAAAGGATCCCGTTCGCAGCCTCAAAGCTTTTCAAAGGGTTAATAAAGGATAAGATACTGGACTTCATAGCAAATTACAATACTATGAGTTTGTGCCAGCATGGTTTTATGCGTAATAGATCTTGCCAGACTAACTTAATTTCTTTTTATGAGAAGGTAAGTAGAGACCTCGATTCTGGGATGGCAGTGGATGTGATTTACTTAAAGGAAAACTATACCCCCAAAATGAATACTTAAGCAACAGATAGTTTATATCAAACTGAATGACATTTTAAAGAATCTTTCCAAACTGGAATATATATTTACATAAATATTGCCCTTTTACATCTCTTGCCTTGAACCACCATTTCGTGACTCTATCTGTGCTGCCTCAGAGATCACCTGACCAGAAATACTACAACACTAACTGTAACAGGAAGAAGTGAGGAAGCAAAAGGCGGAACTCTGTCTGTTAATTGGCTCATGTGACCTTACATGTGGTCTGTATGTGTGCACAGTGAATCCTACGA
Source organism: Xenopus laevis (assembly GCF_017654675.1). Lineage (NCBI taxonomy): Eukaryota > Metazoa > Chordata > Amphibia > Anura > Pipidae > Xenopus > Xenopus laevis. The sequence continues at coordinate 109,150,584 of NC_054375.1, read as the reverse complement.
TCTCAGGGGACGGCCCTTATTTTTTAAAATGGCAATTTTCTATTTTTGATTACCCAATGGCACATACTACTAAAAAGGTATATTATTATTATAATGGTTCATTTACATGAAGTAGGGTTTTACACATGAGCTGTTTTACTTAGTATCTTTTAATAGAGACCTACATTGTTTGGGGGGTATAGTTTTCCTTTAAACTTTGCTAAAGCATTTGATACAGTGCCACACAAAAGGTTACTGTTCAATTAAGGAATGTCAGCCTGGAACATAGAATGTGTACCTGGATAGAGAATTGGCTAAAAGATAGACTACAAAGCGTGGTGGTAAATGGAACATTTTCTAATTGGACCAGTGTTGTTAGTGGAGTACCGCAGGGCTCTGTACTAGGTCCTTTGCTTTTCAACTTGTTTATTAATGACCTGGAGGTGGGCATTGAAAGTACTGTTTCTATTTTTGCAGATGATACTAAATTGTGTAGAACTATAGGTTCCATGCAGGATTCTGCCACTTTGCAGAGTGATTTGTCTAAGTTGGAAAACTGGGCAGCAAACTGGAAAATGAGGTTCAATGTTGATAAATGCAAGGTTATGCACTTTGGCAAAAATAATATAAATGCAAGTTATACACTAAATGGCAGTGTGTTGGGAGTTTCCTTAAATGAGAAGGATCTAGGGGTCTTTGTAGATAACAAGTCTGGGCAGTGTCATTCTGTGGCTACTAAAGCAAATAAAGTTCTGTCTTGCATAAAAAATTATGCCTCTTTATAGGTCCCTGGTGAGGCCTCATCTGGAGTATACAGTGCAGTTTTGGACTCCAGTCCTTAAGAGGGATATAAATGAGCTGGAGAGAGTGCAGAGACGTGCAACTAAATTGGTTAGAGGGATGGAAGACTTAAATTATGAGGGTAGACTGTCAAGGTTGGGGTTGTTTTCTCTGGAAAAAAGGCGCTTACGAGGGGACATGATTACACTTTACAAGTACATTAGAGGACATTATAGACAAATAGCAGGGGACCTTTTTACCCATAAAGTGGATCACCGTACCAGAGGCCACCCCTTCAGACTAGAAGAAAAGAACTTTAATTTGAAGCAACGTAGGGGGTTCTTCACAGTCAGGACAGTGAGGTTGTGGAATGCACTGCCGGGTGATGTTGTGATGGCTGATTCAGTTAATGCCTTTAAGAATGGCTTGGATGATTTTTTGGACAGACAGAATATCAAAGGCTATTGTGATACTAAATTCTATAGTTAGTATAGGTATGGGTTATATATATATGTGTGTGTAAAAGTAGGGAGGGGTGCTTGTATGGAAGCTGGGTTTTCATTTGAAGGGGTTGAACTTGATGGACTTTGTCTTTTTTCAACCCAATTTAACTATGTAACGAACTATGTAACTTCGCCTGGTCTGAGGTGGCGAAGGCAAGTCTGGTGCAAGAGGTAACGTTCAGTAAAATCTACATCTTAGTGAAATTGCGTAGTTGAGTCTATTCGCCAGGTGTTCGGGAGTGAAGTACCGCTCTAGTCTATCTCCTTCGCTAGCAAAATTATGCCAGTGTTAGTCACTCGGCCCTTTAGTAAATTTGCCTCTATGACTTACTACATTAAAGTTACTAAATATATTACTGTTTTGTTTTTGGGTATTACATACAAGGAACCCTGTTTTCCAGGGCAAGGTGCCTTTTTTTCACACTGAAACTTGCCCCGCTCAGAAACTGAGCTGTTTGCTGTTCTAAATTTATACAATTTAATTGTGCATATTACTCATAAAGTAAAGGAGATCCACAAAAGTATAATTTGAAAAATACATGAGCTATTTAGTGCAATAAAACTATTTTAATACAGATCTATAAATAAGTAAGCACATAGGATAAACATGCTGTTAACAATATTTCATTTGTGCAAGTGCCATTTAGTGGGTATATTTCATAAAACTAGATGTCTATATAGTTATTTATTCACTCCCTGAACAATATATAAAATGTATCTTGGGTTATATCTCGGTACATAACACAGATTACCATATATATTAGACTGCATAAGAAAATAGCACAAAGCTAAATATAAAATAAATGTTTGTATGTCTTTTAATGGTTCAGGAAAACTTTATTTGGGTGAAGAAAACATTTCAGACTGAAAAAAGTACAACTGCACTTGGTATCAATTTTGTTAAAAATAGGGCATAATCTTCAAAAACGCTCTAATGCATATTAAACAGCAGTTTGATTGGCATATGTTAATTATTCATTATATTTTGGTGCTGTAAATGAATCTGCATCTGTAAGGAAAAATACTAGTGCTTGTTTTGAATAACTCTGTATTTAAACAGTCATATTAATATCTATGTAAAAATTTGCATATATCTCATATTTCATATTTTCATCTAATTCATGAAGCATTCTATTGCTTCATTATACATTTTTCAAAGGGACTAAGTTTTTATATATATATATATATATATATATATATATATATATGCATTTACTCATACGTGTGTGTGTGTGTGTATGTATATATATATATATATATATATATATATATATATATATATATATATATATATATATATATATATATAAAAAAGCCGTAGGGTCGGTGCACACAGAACACAAAATGGATGCCTAGGTGCTGGAGCAGTTGAACATTGTATGGAAGTAACAAAAAAGGGTCCGCACACACAGGACTTGAATGAGAAAATAAGTTGGTCGTTTATTCAACGTTTCGGCCCAGTCACATGAAGACGGCTCATGTGACTGGGCCGAAACGTTGAATAAACGACCAATTTATTTTCTCACTCAAGTCCTGTGTGTGCGGACCCTTTTTTTTTTACTTCTATATATATATATATATCTATATTTATATATATCTATATATATATATATATATATATATCTATATATATATCTATATATATATATATATATCTATATATATATATATATATATATATCTATATATATATATCTATATATATATATATCTATATATATATATATATATATATATATATATATATATATATCTATATATATATATCTATATATATATATATATATATATATATATATATATATATATATATATATATATATATATATATATATATATATATATATAATATATATATATATGCATATTTACTCATACATGTATAAATACATCTAGAAAATACCGAAACTATATTTACTTGTATAAAAATCTATTTATTGATGAACTCCACTGACATCTATTTATTCAAAGGACAAAAGCAATTGCAGAAAAAGATACTTGTACTGCACTAAAGTGCCTTCTTTGGCCCTTGCACTTTGCTGTTTAGAAATAAGACTGAGTGGTTGATTTACAAACATTTGAAATGGTTTTCATGTAAAAGTACATGTTTTATAAGTGGAACAATCCTTCCCATCTGTAAAAGGTTGAGCTAAAATATTCATTTTTTGCATTTTCTATATGTGATGGCATTTTTGTGTGTTCTTTTCCTGCAACTTTCTAAAGAATTGAAAAAAACAAACCATAATTTAGAACAAATTGGAGGTTTAAATTGAATTTACAATCAAAGTCTTGTGTCATAGAATGTGATTAGTAGATGCTAGTTGTAGCAGGTTATAAAGTTTTCTATTTGGACATTATAGACTACTTTGGAGCGGTGCCTGGTGGAGCACGAGGCCCTGTTCTTATCGCCTGTCCTATGGTGAGGCACAGAACACCGCTTACTCTGGGGCGCGAGTGTATGCTAAATAAGCACTCTTGCACTTTCATGTACATGATCACTGTGGTGTTGCTTCTACAAAACTATTCATATCTGCCAACTGTCCCATTTTCCGCGGGACAGTTCCGATTTTGACAACTCTTTTGAGCAGTCCTGGATTGTCCCAGGTTTCTCTTTGATCTCCTGCACTGAACAGGCAGAAAAAGATACAATGTTTCTGAAACTGAATTAAATAAGTGGCTTTTTGGCAGAGAGCCCAGAATAGTCGGCACCTGCACTTAGATACATTTGTAACAATTTATGATAAGCAAAAATACAATTGTAACAATTATTTAAGATAAGCAAAAATTACAATTGTAACTATGTAAGATAAGAATGTCTCTTGGGGAAACTGACTTGCATCTTAATGGTCAATTCACCTTTATTTGAAAAACTGTAATAACACATAAAACATGGCCCTAAAACCCCCAGAAATGTGTTCACACTTTCCATAACCTGCCATATTTTGTAAAATAGACATGATATTTAGTGGGTGTGACCAAAAAATGGATGTGGTCAAAAATGCATCCCACTACCAGAACTTTTTTTCCCTCTTTCATGCATATTATATTATATATATTTCCTGTAAAAGATATAGGAAGTCAACCTTAAAGTGCCATATTCTATGGACCTTCCTTCCTTTGAGGATTTTTTTGAAATTAGAATATCTAGTACACACCCTTAGGCTATATTACACTCGACGGCGCTCCTTCTGCATCTTCCGCAAGATGACGGCGCCCAGGGGAGCCACATGGGTCCTCAGATGCCGGTGCATCAAACCAGGTGTGGTGTCAAAAATCTTTAAAAGGAAGATTTTAAAAGGAAGCCAGAGGCCTACAGACAGTGCCCAATAATAGGTTCTACTCTGTGTGTTCCTGGGTGCGTTATATTTGATATTTGATATTCTACTGATTCTGATCCTGACCTTGGCCTGTTATAACGTCTATTGAACCCTTGCTGCCTGAACTGACCCTTTTGCCTGGACTTGACCTCTTTACTCTCTTAACCCTTTGGATACCTCGAACTGTGTTTGGTGCCAACTGCTTCCTCCTTGGTCCGTAATTCCAACCTGAGCCTTCGGGCCCTGACAGCAATGTAGTAGGATGAGGTGGGTAGCATTGTACTCCATTAACTACTATTTTGTGTGGTTGGTTGGTTATGGTGTAACATCCACATAATAACATTTTAAAATTCACATAAAAAACATTTTAATCATTGATTGATCTTGTTATTTATTGATGCTTTCCTGTTCAGAAGCGCATGTTTTAGTGCAAACATAGAGACCTTCCATTCCATACATCACAGATCTCAGTGGGCCAGCACTGATCTCTATAATTCCTCTCCCATATGATAGGCCAAACTGAATGTTGATTGAGCTGATAAGGATTTTTATTAAGGACACAGAGAAAAAAAATACATAATGCTCTGCATTTAAAACCCCCTGGCCACCTTTCCCCTAAATAACTGCCTCTTATTATCCTGAACCCATGCTCTCGGTAATGTAATTGTTGTTGGTCATTTTCAGATGCCCAAAATTGCCATTTTCCACTTGAAGACCAGCACTGTGTATGTCATGTTGATAATAAGTATTTGCATTATACGATTATGTGTGCAGAAAAATGCCGCTTGACTTGTCACTAATGGAAGAACAAAGTGTTCCCACTGTTAAGCAGGATAATGGCCATTGACTGTAGTGATGGAGTTTCTTTGTTAGAACAAAATTATAAATATGGCTCTTCAATAAAAATCAAGCTTAATGTTGTGGCGGTTATATAAATGTATTTAACGTCTTCGGTTAAAATATTTAACATGCACTTTGGAATATACCGGCTCATTTTTCCTTCCTCTTTTGTTTTGTAATCATTCTAATTGTTCATGAGCAGAGTAATGGCTGGGAAAGTGATCAATGCAGCAGAAACAAGTACTTTGTTGAATATAAACCTCTGATTGCTTAAGAAGTGCTTTTTACAATTACCAGGCCGCTACAAGTTGTGAGTCCCTGTGGGTACAATTAGTGGGGTAGACATGCAAGTTCCCAAACAATAATGATTTACTAATAATGTAATTATATGAAACATTGTTCAGTCAAATGGTTTCGATGCATTTGACTTATTGAGCTATAGAGTCTGAAATGACATTCAGGGGAAATAAACCCTAATGTATAACTGTTACTGAGTTACAGAGCACAGTGATTCTCGTGCAGTATCTATGTAAGACTTTACCCCCAGAGACACATTGGAGTAAATTGGCTGAAGTGCTTGGACAAAACTTTTCATGAATGTTACGCTCAACAAGATTGTCAGTTTTTTAGATGGTAGTCAGTCTTTAATTCATTCTGCTTTGTACTTTAGAGTTAAGTTGGCTACATATAGACTCATTTACTCACACAGTTAATCTGTGTGTGGGTAACAATGATACCAGAATAACCTGTAAGGTAAGACCAAGTTTGGTGCACAATTGTGTGAAAATAATAAATGTGATCCTAAATGCACCATACTGTTAAAATAGACACATGCTCTTGCAAAAGCATTTTTTGCACACAACCTAAACCAGTGATCCCCAACCAGTAGCTCGTGAGTAACATGTTGCACACCAATCACTTGGATGTTGCTCCCAGTGACCTCAAAGCAGGAGCTTATTTTTGAATTCCAGGTTTGGAGGCAAATTTTGGTTGCATAAAAACCAGGTGTACTGCCAAACAGAGTCTCAATGTAGATTGACAATCCACATACGGGCTACCAAATGGCCAATCACAGAATTTATTTAGCAACCCAAGAACATTTCTCATTCTTGTGTTGCTCCCCAACTCCTTTTACTTCTGAATGTTGTTCACGGGTTCCGTGTTGGTTGGGGATCCCTGATCTAAACCAAGGTCATATTCCAAGGAGCCACATTATACTGTACTGAAGTGAGTGATGTTTATAAGCATAACTGTCCCCTTGGTTTCCAATTCTTCTGGGTGGAGTGTTTGGTCACTATAGTATCTCTGCGTTTCATTTTAAAACTGAAAAAGGAAAGCCTCCGCACACACAGTATGACATGTATACTTCTCCCATATCTGTTCTCATGGAATGAGCATCACTCAAAGTAAATCATAGGGTAACTCTCTGATTGATAAAGTAAACCCATTTTATAACCAATATTATAGTGAGTGATGCCAGAACTAAAGCTCTAATTTCAAACCAACTACTCTATAACGCACCATGATTTATGATCCTGGTGATTTAGGACCATGTTATCTGGATGCAGAGATGCGGGGAAGGGAGTGTACCCCTCTCTTTGACCACTGGCGAATGACTTTTTGTCTGCCAATGGCTTCTTCTGGATGGCAGCAGTGGGCAATATGCCCTGTGTGTCGAAACCCAGTTACTAAATATCACTATTTATTTCTTTTTTTTTTTTTTTTTTTTTAAATTCTTTAACACCAATTGTATATAAAATAGAGCACTTTTTTTCTCCTTTTCTTTTGGTCTATTGAACAATAAAAAAACATTTTATTGAAATGAAATGTGAATAGCTTACAACTTGGCTCTTTCTACATTTGTTCGGAGTTCTTTCTGATCTTCTTTGGAAGCAAATAACCACTAACCGTTATCACAGCGATAGGGTGATTCTTAGTCCCTAGGCAGTTGTTATGGAGTTTTTTTTTCATGTAAAGCATATGTGGAATACAAGTTTCATATTATTCATTTTATAGCTTTCTTTTTGTGTTTATTGCTGATTAGTAAGTGTATTGAGTTGTAGACTTAATTCATTATTCATGTTATTGATTTTCTCTCTGGGACGATGTGTAACCTTACCAGCAACCTACATGCATGACCTTACAGCGCACATTTTTCATGCTAGGTCAGCATTTGACTTTGGAGAGCGACAGTAAAAAGAGATCTTAAAAAATATATGATTGGAAGTAGCACATTCAGCTATACTAACGGATGTGTGTCAAAGCTTTCTCTCTTAATTGGTGCATTTCTTAATTGCCAGTTTTCATTTCACAGCTGAAGGCAGCACAGAAACTTTCCAGTAAAGGTAATATTAGCATGAGAACTGGAGTAAGCTATCATTTAGTGGGTTCTTGAATAATATATCACAATAGAATGCTTACTGACAGCTTGAAGTGGAACAATGTGCAGCACAAGACAGTTGCGAGTTTTTTGAGAATAAATATGCAAACCCATGAAGAGGTATGTATGTATTATACACATGTGACAATAAATAATTACAGAGTGAATATACAAAGAATTACCCCCAAAGAATATCCCTAACTGTCCTGAATTGTGGGACATGATTTTCAATATAAAAAATCACAATCCAGGATAGAAGATTCATTGTCCTGACTGCTGTTCTACCATGTGAGAGGGGGAAAATCAAAGATGGCTGTGAGTTCCACTGTAGAACTCATGGCCATCTTTGATTTTTTTTAAATTTTTTTTACAAGAGTCTCAGCTTGGCACAAGGAGGCAGTGAAAAACAACCATCATGGGAGCACTGAGAAAAATGAACAAGTTTGTGGTATTCTACTTATGAAAGTGTAGATGAAGTAATGCATTCAATTTATCCATTTCTGCAGTGATTTTACTGGCAAGTCTGGGGTCAATGAGATGCTCATTAGTTATTTCTGCAGAGATCTTTCTGGCATGTTTAATGGTTTTTGTTTTTTAAATGGGTTTTTATGGTCATTGTATTTGGGGGCGAGTTCAAATTGGGAACAGAGGGGGTAATAAGTGATTGGGACACTGGCCCTTAATTCTATGAGACATGATTATTAATATTGGACACAGACATCACTGGTGATATTGCCTATAGCAACCAATCAGCAATTTGAGTTCAGCAGTCACCTACAAGTTCTAGAACAAAAGTACAGATCTAATTGGTTACTATCTGCAAAATCACCAGTGATGTTTTTCTCCAATGTTAATAAATAAGCCCCGTGGGAGCTAGGGATGTAGCGAACTGCCGATTTGGTGTTTGCGAACGCCGTTTGCGAACACCGGCAAAAAATGCGAACGTTCGCGAACAGTTCGCGAACTTCGAACACCCGCTAAAATCGGTCGAATCGAACGATCGAAGGATTTTAATCGTTCGATCGAACGATTTTCATTCGAATCGAACGATCGAAGCATTCGATCGAATGCTTTTCATTCATTCGAATGCTTACAATCGTTCAAACGAATGGAAATCGTTCGATTTTTAGCGGTCGAAGGAATTCGAATGGTCGAACGATTTGTATTCGAATCGAACGCGAACTCAAAATGCGAAAGTCGCGCGACGTTCGCGAACATTCAACGGACGCGAACGGCCGAAGTTCGCGCGAGCAAGTTTGCCGGCGAACAGTTCGCTACATCCCTAGTGGGAGCCTATTTATCATGCTGTTATATATTTTGTAAACAGAGCTGTGAATAATTAGCAATGGTGTGTAAGGAAACAATGGATAATGGGGCGAAAGGGGCTGCAGGCTGGATATTCTTTATTGCATGGGATAGATATGGGATACAAGCTGGTGACTGCAGTTCAGCCACAGTAACAGGGGGAAATGTGTTCCTTATTTCATGTCTACAAACACTTACAGTATATGAGAGATTGTATTACATATTTATATATGACTAGATATTCACTGGTGGCCAGCGAGCTGAAAGCAGCATATCCCAGATGGGAAGATGATTACTTCTTGTGTCTGTAACCACAGACTCGGCCGTCCATGAGTGGATCTCCTGCTGGGAGCAGGTGTCTTTGCTTTGACAAGACTCTCTTTTATCCACCACTGCATGATAAGTACTTTTACTTTTGACTTGGTTAGAGGTTTAGGTGAGGCTGAAGCAAGGCTTGAGCAATGAATTAAAAGCAGAGAACAATGACACGTGAAACAAATGACTTTGTGTCAGAATAATTCTAGCACCCAGGTTGGAGCTGCACATGTTTTTCTTTCAGGGCCAGTGAAGGATCAAGTATATAAAGCTCCATAAATAAGACTTTTTAATGGATTAGTATGGTTATATATGGGCAGGGGTTTTATAGCCCTCTCAGATTTCCTTCCATGAAAGGCAACACAGACCAGGCAGCACACACCTCATCTAGCACAGGCCTAATTACCTTAGTGATAATAGTCTCAGTAACCACTGCCATACATCAGAAATGTTCCCTAAAATACATGTGCTGACAAGCTTGTAAAAACAAATGGAGCTTATAGTAGTGTTATTAAACCCTTATGCCTGTTTTTGTGGCCTGCAAAGAAACACATTACTAGCAGACACCCAAAGGTTAAAGGGCACGGGCAACAGTCAATGAATTTCTTGCTGAGTGACACATATTGCCTGCTTTTAATTGTACTAACAGACTAATATAATGGCTCTGCGTTTGTCATGTTAGAGGAACCCTGGGAATTCAATCTACATGGCAGAACTAGCTGTTAACAGCTACCGAGACGCATTAAAAATATTATTTTAAATCATTTTATTATGCTTACAAAGTGAATGTTGTGGGTCTGGAAGGTCATTAAAGTCAGCAATGTTTCACAAATCTAGGGTCCATGTTCTTTCACTATATCAGTTTCAGTTTGTCATCTGGTTCTACTCTGTCACATTATATAAACAAAGGTTTTTTTTATGAACAACCATGTCCTCGAGATTTATTTTCTTTTAAATCTTTTGCACATTTCCAGGCTTAGTAAAGTGTGGGATAAAGGTAAAGATTAGGGATGCCACCATTTCTAGGAATATACTTCCTATGTTTTTAATTTTTGCTTTTAGCACTGGCCTCAAACATCATTTTTACCAGCCAGGTCTGTAAAATACTGGCCAAGTGGTAACACTAGTAACAAATTGGGCTGATCAGATTTAGGCTGTCGCATCATAATGCAGACCTGAGTCAGTCATCATCCAACTTCTAACCTGCCCGATATTAAGCCAGATATCGGTAGGGCAGGCCATCATGAAAGCCAGGCCAGTGACCTGCCATCTTCTCTGAAGGGTCCAAGTTGGCAGATGATATCATGTATGGTCAGCTTGACTTGGACCAAACTCAGATATCAACAGTTGAGGCAGGGTTTTGGTTTTGAAACAGGAAACTGATTTAATTAAGATTAAGATGGCCAGGCCAAAAAAGTGCCCACTAAAGTATTTAAAAGAAGGTCTAAATCTTACTTACAAAGTATGGTAGAAATGTTGGACAAAATGATTTGGGGTTCTGTACCATCCTAAGGCAATTATATCCCTTTAGCAGTAAAGAACTGTGCCTCCAAAGATGTCCCCAGTAGCTCCCTATCTTATTTTCTGCTGATTCACTGCACATGCTCTGCACTGCCGGCCATTTACTTGAGCTTAGGGACGGATCCATAATATACTGTATTGGATATAAACACCACAATACAAGGCTAATTAGTAATTCATTAAGATTCTCATTGCATGGCAGCTTAGAAACCAGTGCAATTATCATCAGAAATTCATAATCAACCCTGAGCATCAGTTTTTATGACAAACAAACCTAATTTTCTGCTTGATTTGCGACAGTTACTAAACTTCTCAAGAGCTGCCCAAACAACACTAAGCATGTACAGTTTCTTTGACAATCCCAACAAAATCCAAGATGGCGAGCTCCTGTAACAACTTTGAAGGTCTCGATCTTTACTGTTATAGAGGTGATGAACTTTTAGGTTGGTGGACGAATCCTAGTTTATAGAGAAAAGTATTGAGGAAACATTGAAGAAAAATGCCTCCTATTTAAAATCGATCTTCTTTTCATTGGTAATCTGTTATTCAAACATGCCTAAATCTTCCTCTATTACATATAACATAACTTACCTCCAATGGGTATGAGGAACACTTCCTATCACATTCTTTGTAGGATAAAAGATGAGAAATACTTTTGCCAAAACACACCGACAAACTTTAACTTACCTAATTCACCAGTGATGCATTTATTCTGAATGCTTGGATCCAGATATTACAGTACACAAAAGCAGGAGCGTTGTATGAGGAGTTCCAAAGCTGCAACACTTCTCCTGATAGCTTCAAGGCTTAGACAGCTCTAACTGCCAATGTCTTTTCAAGTGGAATATTCTTTCGAGTGCACATTGTGATGGGATGCAGTGGCCCATCCTTAACCACTTCAACCCATTTTCTTCCGATAGTCTGAATTTAATGGCACATTAGCATGTCTCTGTGAGCATGAAACGTAGCAATCAAAGCACCTTAGACATTTTTGGTATTGATTCTCTTTCTACTAAAACATGAAAAGTATTGAAAGGTCATATTGCAGTTTGGGTTTTATTTTGTGAGTGCAAAGTTTTGAGACAACTTATCTCTATGTGATACCAGCACATGGAGCAGCAGCAGTTCGCCCTGGGGTGGTAACAACCATGTATAAGTTTTGTCAATTATATTTCTAATTATATCCTTGTATTTAAAAGACACTCATGGTTTCAGGTAAAGCTGGATCCAATAAAATGTATATCAAAGAACTAGTTTGATATTTGTAATATAGTGTTATATCACATTCAATAACTGTCCGATACACATGTCCTGTACTCATAAAGTGCATTTTACAGCTTATGGGTCAGTTCTGTTAGATAGAATTAATCCAGCACACGAAATCTGCTCAAGGGTTATTACCCGTGTTTAATGTCAAGCCAAACAGGTTACAACGTTTCGGGGGCGTACCCCTTCGTCAGGGGGTACGAAGGGGTACGCCCCCGAAACGTTGTAACCTGTTTGGCTTGACATTAAACACGGGTAATAACCCTTGAGCAGATTTCGTGTGCTGGATTAATTCTATTACGTACCGGTTGTTGGAGGTGCCATCCTCCTATGATCCATGCACCGTGGACGTTGAAAGAGGGACCAGGTGTGCATCTGCATTTCGTTTGGCTGAAGTTCAGTTCTGTTAGATACTGTATCACTTAGAAAATCCATTTATTCCCATTTGACCCTATTTAGTTAGGGGCAATTCTCCCAGTACAGGGAAATGCTTCTTTTGTGATGATATTTTTGTACTCTCTGTACAAGCTTAAGGAGTCTTGCTAGCACCTCAGATCACTCAGGGAACAGAACTGCAACCAGTGCATTAAAAAAAATCCATTACCTGAAAGTAACCACAAAGGCAGCATTGTCAGTATAAATGCCACAAACTTCTGGAAGAGTTTCTAAAATATATTTCAAGTTGTTATTTAGACTTGTGGCACTATGCATATGCATAGCATTACCGTTTTTAGGCTCCCACCTATTATACATCAAGAATCAAACCAGCACACGGAGTTGCCCTTCAACAGGGCGATTCCCTGTGTTTATTGTGTCAACAGGGGATAACCAAATGGAAGAGGAACTCCGTTATTTGAACTGTATAATAGGTGGGTGCTAAATCACCCCTCGGTACTGAGCTCCAGAGTCTACCCTCATAATTGAAGTTGAATGTGCCTGTGGACAACCTGTGACTTGATACAATAAAAATAGTGTATTCATTAAAGATGTCATGGTTTTTGTATGCTTTACAACACTGCGCTTTCATCAACAATTTGCTACTAAGTATAATTTCTTTACAGCAGTGTTGAATTGGCCATACATGCCCAGATTTAGAAAGGCAGGTTGACCAAGGGCCACAGCTCCTCTTCTGTACCTTCTTTTCTGATTTTTCAGGCTGTTGGCTGAACTAATGCTACGATAAATTGGTCATCATATATTCTTACTGTATCTGTCCCTTAGGCCTGTTACATCTGTAATAAACCTGGTTTGTTCTTTTCTAAGCCACTGCAGCCCAGAGAGCCCCGAATAAGTAGGTAGATAGATGTTAGGCCTGTAGCATTCATACCCTGGACCCAATGCAGTTCATTTTACCTTGACCTAGACTATTTGGGCCATCACTGTAGTTGAAACAAGGGTCATATGCTTGATCTCCCTGTTCTAAAAGACCTTAATACTATAGTGCATTCTTGTTTAGCCATACTGCTAAAACAGGAGCACATTTAATTGTATACCAAGAACTTTAGTGGCAACCCCTGCATACTGTATCTATTAGGGTTGCCACCATTCTGTGGCTCACGATCCTGGCGGGGCAGTGATGTTACAGGGGCGGATCAGTGACATCACGGGGTGGGGCTATGACATGGCGATTGGCTGGTCATCATGTCAATTGGTTTTCCTTATTTAGAAAACCTGCAGACTGTCTTGACCCGGGCAACCCTTCTGAAAACCGGGCTGTCTGGGTCAAAACCAGATGGGGGGCAATCCTAGTATCTATAGAGCACTATATACCAGGCCAGTGATCTGCAGTGAAGACTATGGCGTAATACTCTTCCTGCTTCTTCCTTCTTTGTGCCAACAGTGCATGTGTAGTAGAGTAAGCACATGTGATTTATTCTACTGCACATGTGCTGGCCAGGGGCTACTGAAAAATGAAGAAACAGAGGACAATTGCTCCATCTTGCAATCTCTGTAGTACCAGGGACAGGAGCAGTTTGCTGCTAACAGGAGCACCAGCCTGGAGTATCAGGTAAGCGATTATAATCACTGAGGGGTGCCTAACATTTGACACCCCCCAGTGACTCCACTTTTCCTTCACCTCTTTGAACAGGGCTATTGCCTTGAATTGTGCTGTGTACCTGGACTACATATCAACAGCATGTTTTGTGATTCTTACCTTCTATCAAGACCAGTATTACCACCCACCAACTGTAGCGAGCAGCATGCAACCCATGTATACACATGTGACTATGTACCATACCATATTAATTGTTTCAGATTAATTGTTGATCCTTTAAAAGGTGAATAATGACAACCTGATTTTTGCAATGGATAGTACCGTCCATATCTCACCACATAATATATTATAACATTCATTGGGTATGTGAAGAGTTAACATAAATTTCCTTAGCACAAAATGGGTCATTCAGCTCTTCATCTATTTTGATTGACCCTCTCCGCTTGGGAACTATTATATGCTTTCCTTTACATATTAAATGCAGCTGCAAAAAAAAAAAAAAAAAAAAAAAAGAATGAATGTTAAGAGTAGGCTCTAGAGAAGTGTAGGTTGCCATAGAAACCCACTTTTATATATGCATAAATGTATATATATTTTCCCCCCCAAAAGGGTTCATTTAGGATTAAAACATTTTTATTCATTAGCAACTAATTGCATAGTGGGAAATTTCATTTGAAGACATTTTATACACTCTTCCATTGTGTTAAGTGCAATGTGACTTGCAAATCAGCCAGTCGCAGTACAGGGGAGATAATTAGTTGGAGCTCCAGCAAGTGCTTGGTAAACACATATATACGTGCGAGACTAAAAGACATATTACAAAAGAATGTCACAACCTGCATTTTCACAGAGCTAAGTTACAGCAGTCCTTCACTTGTAGTATTAGAAACTTATGGTTTATTCATGAAACTTGCCGGTGTGTGGATCTGTGTTAAAAATTCTGCTGATGGAAACCTTTTCTGAGGAAATACGCCAAAATCTTTTAGAAAGGTGACCTCTATAGGGAACAAATGTGCCAGTACTGCAATTAACGGGAAAGGCGGTGCAGTACGGGTGACGCTTATTTTAAATAGGCATATAAATCATGTTTCTAGGGAGACATTTTTTTTTATGTCTCTGTGTATTACATAAGGCCCAGATCTGGAATACAAACAAAAGTAGGTGGCTCCTATATACACTGGAAATACAGTGGACCTAAGATGCACGGGCATTGTTTCATTTTGTTTCAGGACTCAGAACATACTTTTTTTTCTGAGCATTTGCTTTGGTGTAAATGGCTAAAGTAATTTTTGTTGTTCTCACTGTCCACTGTCAAGCTTAAATCACTACTGACACATGCCTAATAAAATCCAAAAAACTCGGAATTGAATTTGATCAAATTTGATTCAAGTTTGCCGGTTGATCCTATTAACCCAAATGTAAAAAACTCAATCTTTTTTAATACATTTTGATTGGGAGTTCGACCCTTGATAAATATGCCCCTAAGTCACTGTCCTTGAGTGACCTATTGATTGGGGCAGTTGAGCGATCACCTCTGTCCATTAGTGACCCTGAGATTCTGGTTATTGTTATCTGCAAAAGAAAAAGTGATGCATTTGGCTTCATGAGAGAGAGAGAACCTCCTGTTGCCAGTAGCTATAAACATTTATTTCAGTCTTTGCAACTTTTCAGCTGGGATTCATTATTATTTGTTTATAATTTTTGAAGTTATTGCTTTTTTTTTCTGTATTTTTTCAGCTTCTGGTTGAAGGGGTTGCTGACCCTGGCAGCCAAATTTGTTCCTTGAAACTGCAGTTATTTAGTTATCTTAATTGTTATAAGTCATCTTTCTATTCAGATCCTATTTATATTAAAGGGATACTGTCTTGGGAAAACATGTTTTTTTCCATAAAGCATCAGTTAATGGTGCTACTCCTGGCTGGCCGCATTGCCCCCTTGCTGGCACAGCTCCGAGCGTGCGCGCGTCACGGAGTACGCACGTCCCAGAGGGCGCATCTGCGCTCAATATTTAAATTCGTGAAGGGGGAAGACAGTGCCGATGGGGGTAGAAACGGTCCAGACCAGGGGTAGGCTGAAGAAAGAGGTACATGCTTGGTGCCCCCACTTTGTTGCGCCCTAGGCACGTGCCTCTTCTACCTACCCCTAGTTCCGGCCCTGACTCCAGCAGAATTCTGCACTAAAAATTCATTTTTCAAAACGGCAAAGTGTTTTTTTTTCTATTCAATTTTGAAATCTGACATGGGGCTAGACATATTTATAAAGGGCAACTCTGCTCTAAACATGTTGAATAAAAGGATAACTTGCAGCAAAGTACTGCTCTTCTCCTGGTCTGATTCCATCGATTTCTCAATATTAGTTTCCCAGCTGCCCCCAGTCATGTGACTTGTGCTCTGATAAGCTTCAGCCACTCTTTACTGCTGTACTGCAAGTTGGAGTGATATCACACCCTCCCTTTCCCCCCCCAGCATCCTAACAAAAGCACTCAATAGTAAAAGCCAAGTCCTACTGAGACTGATGCATTAAGTAGGAGAAATAACAGCCTCCCAGAAAGTAGTTCCATCCTAAAGTGCATGCACAAGTCACATGACTGGGGCAGCTGGGAAACTGACAATATGTCTAGCCCCATGTCAGATTTCAAATTGAATATAAAAAAATCTGTTTGCTCTTTGAGAATTGGATTTCAGTGCAGAAGTCTGCTGGAGTAGCACTATTAACTGATGCGTTTTTGAAAAAAACGTTTTCCCATGACAGTATCCCTTTAAATTATTTCATTCATACCACTGGCTGGGCTAACACCTTGCAGACAAATACAGCTCAGTTATTGGTCTGAAAATTTGGCTACCTCCCAATATTAAATCTCAATATAGATGCCGGACGAGCACAGCAGAGCAATTGCATGCTGGGTAAACACTGGGTAAACTCCTGCATGGTTTATTTTCTTGCAATTGCTCCATTGCACTAGTCCTATATTGAGATATTGAGATTGCTAAAATGACAAAGATGTACTGGGTATACAGTAATTCTTGCAGTATTTATTTTGTTGGTCTAAACATGAATACTAAGTTAATTAAAATACATATATTTTTTTAAACACAACTTAAAGGAAAACTATACCCACAAATGAATACTTAACCAACAGTTTATATCAGGGGTGTCCAAACTGCGGCCCGAGGGCCAAATGCGGCCCAGGATGCATATGAATGCGGCCCAATTTGGTTCCCGAGGAAACGTCATGTTGCAAAGGATATAGGAGGAGGGGGACTCTGCCCATTGCCCAGTTAGCAATAATATAATAATAATTCTATTTAATATCCAGGTGTCCCATATTCCAGTGTATAGCTCCATCTGGTTATCCAACTGGCATTGTAGTTCTTTTCTGTGTATTTCCTTTACTTTTACAAATCAAACGTGTTTGTGTATTTCATATGTGGCCCCAGACAATTTTTCTTTTTCCAATGTGGCCCTGCGAGCCAAAAGTTTGGACACCCCTGGTTTATATCATATTAAGTGGCATATTAAAGGATTGTACCATACTGGAGTATACATTTAAGTAATCATTGCCCTTTTACATCTTTTCCCATGAGCCACCATTTTATGATGTTCTACGTGATCCTTCAGAGATCACCTGACAGGAAATACTGCAACTCTTACTGTAACCGGAAGAAGCGTGGAAACAAAAGACAAAACTTTATCCAGTAATTGGCTCATGTGACGTAACATGTATGTGTGCCCTTGGTTTGTTTGTGTGCACCGTGAATCCTAGGATCCCAGGGGGTGACCCTTATTTTTTTTAAATGGCAATTTTCTATTTATGATTACCCAATGGCACATACCACTAAAATAGTTTATTATTATGAAAATGGTTTATTTAAATGAAGCAGGGTTTTACATATGAGCCGTTTTATGCAATATATTTTTTATAGAGACCTTCATTGTTTAAGGGTATAAATTTCCTTTAATTCGTTTTTTTTTGTGAGTTTAACATGCATCTGTTTTTTGTGAATTAGATTTAAACACATAAAAATGCACACTGGGTTTTAAAAAACTCAGTGTAACATAGCTGTGCTAAAACACAGATTTGAATGCTGGGTGGGTACACCAGTCAGAATAAAAAGGAACCAGTTAGCTCCTGTGTTAAGTTAGGCTTAAACGCACAAAAAAAGTGTCTTTGTGTAAAAGCCCTAAATTTAAAATTTTATTGGCATGAATTCAGGATTTAGAGGTCTATTCAATATTGCAAAAAAAAAAATCTAAAATGAAATCATTTTTTTTTTTTAAAGAATCTAAACACACCTAGCAGTACAAAGCATTTATTATATTCTTTACAATGCAGACTTGCATTTCATTGTGTGTTATCCACTAATAATCTTCCATGTCATTCTCGATTTCATCTGTCTATATACTAATGTTACCTTTAAGCTCTGATCTTTCACCATTATAATGAGCCCTATTAGAGAAAAGATCAAATTACCATAAGGTCAGTTTTATTGCATTCTGTGACATTACACTATGTGGCCATAAAGCCAGCTAATCATGTTGCCCTGTCTATCACACAAGTGCTTGTGAGACCAAACTGTAATCTTTTGGAGATTCAAGCAGCTGCAAAAGTCCTGGGTACCTTGCCCTGAGAGCCCCTGAAGAAATAGCAGTCGCAAGCTAGTAGAAAGATTGTGTAAAAGCTGAAGAATGCATTATATATTCACCTTGCCATATACAACTTGGAGCTCAGTGGGGATAATAGTCTCTGGGAAGGGATGGTGGCTGTGGGATTGCAGGTATAGTAGCATGCCTCCCAACTGTCCCGTTTTTAGAGGGACAGTCCCTCTTTTGACAGCTCAACCCACAGTCCCTCAGTTGCACTGAACAGGCAGAAAAAGAAACAATGTTTCTAGCTTAATTGGCTTTTGGCAGTGAGCCCAGAACAGCCACAGCTGCAGATAAGATACTTTTGTAACAATTTTGAGATAAGCAAATAAGTCATTATAACAATATAAGATAACAGGTCTCTTGGAAGAAGTTAGACTCACAGCTTAAAGGGCAATTCACCTTCTTTAGCAAAACTGTAATAACTGAAAAAACTACAGAAATATGTTCAAACTATATAAACTGCCAAATTTTGTAAAATGTAACATTTTTGTAAAATGAACATGGTAATTAGGTGGCCACAAAAATGGGCGTGGTCAAAAAAAATTGCCACACTGCGCACGGCAACTTTTTCGTCCCTCTTTTTATTTCCAAAATGTTGGAAGGTATGTAGTTGAGAATGATGGTGCCTATAGTACCAGTGGGATAATAGTCTCTGGGGAGCGACTGTGGCTGTGAGAGAGCAGGTATAATAAGAGAAGATGGTACCCAAAGTAGCATTGAGGATAATAGCCTCTGGGAAGGGACTGTGTCTGTGGGATAGCAGGTATAGTAAAGGAGACATGATGCCTGTAGTAGCAGTATGAGCCTCTGGGATAACATAATGGAAGGAAAGGGACTGGGGCTGTGGCATAGAAGGTATAGTGTGGAGCGATGTTGCTATTGTAGCAGTGGGATAATAGCATTTGGGAAGGGCTTGTTGCTGTGGAATAGCAGGTATAGTAGGGAGAGACGGTGCCTATAGCAGCAGTGGGGATAATAGACGGTGGGATAGCAGGTAGAGATGCTGATCCCTGGGGAGGGATATTGGCTGTGGGATACCAGGTAAAGTAGGATGAAATTGTTATAGCAACACTGCATCAATGTTGCCAAATCTCTGCACCTGCTGACATCTACAGGCTTTTGGGTGCTGGATGTTGTAATATGTTGTTTTATGAATGTAGTAAAACAATAACGGAAGGTATTGTACAATTGATATAGATACAGAGGACCCACAAATTATATTTATACCCATAAAGTTTGCTCTGACTGCTACTATACTAGTAGAATGCAAATCTTTCTATTTCTTACAGATACTTGAAAACACTGGCTGATTTTGGCATATTTTGGCACAGGATTATTTATATTTTCTTTTGGAGTATGAAACTGAATTTGTGCTTGTGACACATAAGGATCATCCATTGATGGAAAAAAAGGAATTTTCCCTCTGTGGAGAAATTAAACACATTATCCTTGTGACTGGCTTGCTAATAGTTAAATGAATTTGAGCTTTAATTATGGCAAGAAGACTCATGTAACCTTTTTCTCTCCCTGAAAATGAAAATGCTCGACTCCAGGGGTTTTATTGGCTCCCATTATCATTCCAGCCATCTGTGCCATTCGTGTCATCCGCCACATTTCATTTTTGATAAGTAACTGAAAACAAGATTAAGGACTTTCTTCCCCTTAAATCGAGGGGGCCACATAATTTTCCCTGGAAAATCTAACCATTTTATGGGATAAGCATATAACAAAATTAGTATTTTAACATTTTATGGATATTTTTCTGACTATGTCCATTTAATGGACAACTACACATTTTACTGCAATGGAGTTGTTTCCTTTACCTTGGTAAGTTTCATGCAGAACCTGAATAAGTCTGTTAATGAATTCTACAATGATATGGGCAATGGTTTACAAACAGATCTTGGGCATTGTTGTCTGGACATTCTTTTGTAAGGACAGTTTACAGTCTAAGCCAAAAACCATCACATCATGGGCCTTAAGGTGGCCATACACGGGCCGATAAAAGCTGCCAACAGACCATGTCGGCACCTTATTGGCCCGTGTATGGGGCCCCCGACGGGCTTCACCGATCGAGATCTGGCCGAAAGTCGGCCAGATCTCGATTGGATGGGACAGAAAATCCTGTCGGATCGCGGCCACATCTATTCGTTGATGCGGCCCCGCGATCCGACCGCCCGTTTGGGCATCGTTAGGATCCGATCGTTGGGCCCAAGGGCCCACGATCGGATCAGCCGATATTGCCCACCTCAAGGTGGGCATATTGGAGGGAGATCCACTCGTTTGGCGACATGGCCAAACGAACGGATCTCTCCATGTATGGCCACCTTAGAGACCTAGACCCTTATAAACATTTTTTTGTGTGGATGTTGGTGTTTTATTTAGTGTGGCAGTACAATTTTCCTGCAACAATGGTCATATATGGCTCTTCGTTTTTTTGGTCTATTGCTGCTAAAGGAGGCCAGTCTTGGGGAAGTAGGGCCCCCTCTGGACTATATGGCAATTAGGAGACAGAATTACTAATGCTATAGCTACAGTGTCCAATGGCTAGGCCTTTACAATCCAGCTGACACTTGGAATTTGCCAAAACATGCTCCAATGATGTTATGAAGTTACTGTGTTTGGTTTTTGTTTCCAGATACACCCTGGAACTCAACAGTATGGAGCTGATTTTAGATTTTCAAATGATTTGCTTATAAAAACTCAAATTTAAGTTTTCCGATTTTGAATTTTCAATTTTTATCCATCAAAACATTTTGAAAACTAAAGTCCGGCAAGCTTCTATAGAAGTCAATGAGAGGTGTTTTCAAATTTAAAAAATCAATATTTAGCAGAAAAAGAATAGCAGAATTGGATTTTTGAGGGATTTACTGTGATTGTAAATCCATAACTATTTTGAGCAAAAATTATTTTTTCCAAATTAAAAAAAAAGTGAACATTCCAACTAAAGATGAGTTTTGAGAAGGGATGATACTTTTGACCCAAATTGTATATCTTTAAAAAAAAAAAAAAAAAAGACGTTTTTAACGACTTGATGTGTTGTGCTACGGATATTCGATATTGCCAACTATGTCTGGGACTGTTTAAACCCTTGGGAGTACATTTTTTCAATTTTTGTTCATTATAAAGAAAATTACATGACCAGTATTACCATTTACAACAATAGTAATGTTAGTAACAGTGTAGCCTCACTAGACAATAATGTGTTTGCATTGTAAACAGAAAAAAATACAGTTGGAACTTGAAAAGATGGGGGCTGTAGCATATGAGTGAATATGCAAAAGTGAATGAGTGTTCAGAACTGGCAGTTTATTTACGACATAGGAAGTAAGGTGAAAGAGAGGACTTGTCTTCATTAAGCTTGTATTGTTCTTTATCATCTCTCTGTTTCTGTGATGCAACCTGGTATAAATCTGAGATTATATATTTAGAATTTTCTCTGTAAGACTTTTTCCTTATTTACTAAAGCCCTAGCACAACGGGTGCTTTCTTTTGGCCCATGTCAGTTGGCAATCTTTACTTCGCAAAAGCCAAGTTCTAGAATCACTGTTGGACACTGATGTTGTTCTTGGCTTGGAGTAGATGTGCTGAGGGCTCCCTAGCATGGGCCCAGGAAGTAAACCTGAAGTTAGTCATGACTTATCAGCATGCAACATCTCTGTTATCACTGTATTTTGCTCTCTTTAGTACACTAAAACACGATATAAAAACAAGATTACAAGAACTAAGTAGGTCAAATACAGCAAGAATTCTGATAGATATAGTTTGGGTAGTGTCCTCTATCCACATTCAGCTGCTGGTGTCGGTTTCATGATTAACTTAATTTATGGTTATTAAAAAGAATAGAACATACTAGCTGATAATAGTTGATAATTATTACTTGCAAAGCCTGATTTTATGTTTTCCAGGAGACTGGAAAAAAAATCAAGGAAATTGTAATAGGGGCACATAGAAATTGGGGTAATTCGGTAAATATGCTGTAAAATACCAAATAAATGTAAAAGGCAGAATAATTTACATTTACAAGGAAAATGGCTTTTTATGGAAAATTGGGCAAAATTATGATGTTAAATGTGGGAAAATACTTACAATCCGGGACATTCTCCTAATGAAATGCATTAGAACATGAAGGGGCTGTTTAAACAAAAAACAAAAAGACGTAATCCTGGAAAATCCATATAACACTCTCTCTCTCTCTCTCTTTTTCTCTTTTGTTTATGGAAAGAAACCACTCCACAGCTTTGTATGCCTAGGAGCAGAACAAGGAATAACGAGTCTGAATAGCATGTTTGTTGATGGGGAGGCAAAGTCTGACAAAGAACCTACCTGTTGCATTCAACAAATGAAGCTGCCAGTCTAGAGCCAAATGGTGGCTTTCTAGCAGATGGCACTAGGCCTGCATCTCTACAAAACTATACAAACTACTACAGGTATGGGATCCTTATCCGGAAACTTGTTATCCAAAAAGCTCAGAATTACAGGAAGCCTATCTCCCATAGATTCCATTATAATCCGATAACTCAAATATTTTCTCTGTAATAATTAAACAGTACCATGTACTTGATTCCAACTAAGATGCAAGTCATCCTTACTGGAGGCAAAACAATCCTATTGGGTTTGTTTAATATCTAAATTATTTTCAAGTAGACTTAAGGTATGAAGATCTAATTACGGAAAGATCCCTTATCTGGAAAAACCCAGGTCCCAAACATTATGGATAACAGGTCCCATACTTGTATATCATTTTTATAAGTATTCCTTTTTCAGTTGATAACACAACTTTTTTTTCTTGCTGAAAAATTAATTTTATTTTAAATCTACACATTTGTATTAGTTTTGTTTAGTTCTTTTTCTGCATAGCCAAGGGGTGAATCATTTCACACTACCTGGTTAACAAAGAGAGCATGCAAAACTTGCCTGCGTGTTTTATGTAGCATGAATGAGCAAACGTGGGTTAAATTATTTAAAAGATTCTAAATGCAATTAAGAGTTTAACTATGTATGACAAATGTGTTCTCTGGTTCTTTCATCTTGAACTTGATACAATAAAAATGGCTTCTCAGTTTATAGAACACCTTCTTAAAGTATGTAATCTCATTTAATAGTTTCTCTGTATAAGGGCATTAATGCATGGAATTTGGATCCACCACATTGTTAGTTCTGACTGAGGTATTTCCATGCATGTGGATTTTTGGATGTATCACTGGATTATGATATAGGAGAGGCAGGTCATGTGGCAACCCTGTCTGCATATAGAGGTGTCCTCATACAGTGTCTCTAGAGGTAATAAGGTATTTAGTTCCTTGACCTATTGTATGATTTCATGGAATAACACATTTTGTTTTAAACATCTTTAAATAAAAGATTCAAGGCTGATTTTGACCCATTACACCAGGGAGACTTTTTCCATGTTGTTCAGATTATTCAGATGATACTTGTGCACCTGCATTTTTAAATCATGCCTTAGATTCCCAAATGAACTGGCTTTGAGTAGGACATTGACCTTTTTGTACTTGTGCTGCTCCTGTGTTAGGTTGCCCTTCTGTTTGGCATCATTGTCCTGCGGAAAAATGGACTTTCACAAAAGCTTCAGTTATTTTGCAGCCTGAAACAGTGTTTCCCAGTATTTTGCAAAATCTATTCTTCAGTTGTAACAAGATGCCTAGTCAGTGCTGATGAAAAGCAGCCCCGCAGCATGACACTACCCTAACAGTTCTACAGTGTATAAGAGAAGTCAACCATTTCCAAAAAGACTGAAAAGGTGGCACTATTACATTTCTTGTATTTGTTTATAACATAAAACATCACCTAAAAATGTATTTGAGTTTCAGTACTTTGAAATAAAAAGAATGCAGTGAATATATTTTCAGTGAAGTAGAACTTTTTGAGTCTATTAGAGTCTACGGAGCGCTGCTGTCCCCAGCGGGCGATCATACCACCCATGCTCTGCGCATATTGCACTAAAAGGAACAATTTGTTACATGTGGCAAAATCAATCAATTCACTTAATCAGCGGCGAACATTTGAACATTTTTGGTGTCCACAGCACAAAATCCACAGCACAATGTTTCATTTATAAGATGTGCAACATGCAACTTCCTACCTGTTTTTTTCTGTACAGCTCTCTCATCCCTTGAAGGGGAACTAAAGTCTAAAATAGAATAATGCTAGAAATGCTGTATTTTGTATACTAAACATAAGCATGCACTTACTGGACCAGAATCCTAATAAAACAAATGATTTATGTTTTCAAATATAGCCACAGAGGGGTCATCATCTTGTAACAATTTTAAACATATTTGCAAGACCAAGACCACACACATGTTCAGTGTGGTCTTTACTTCTGTTGGGAGGTTAAGCTTAGGGATCATCATAAATGATCAAAACAGCACAAGTCAAAAAAATATCTGCCATAGAAGCCGATACAGCAAGATGATTAATAATCAGAATATAGAGACTGCACTGTGTCTGCGAATACAAATCTCTACAGGGAAACAAACAAAGCTGCTTGAGTTCTGGGAAGTAAGGTGGGGGGCTCCCCCCCACCCCTGCCGTTTGCAAGTATGATCGTTTCCTTGCAGAGAAGTTTCGGACCGTCTGAAGTTTCCTCAGTTTCCGCAGCAGTCAGAGCAAGTCAAATGAAGGGAGAATTTCACTGCATACAGTTAGATTTATTATAAAAATTATACACATTTTTTAATTAAAGCATATTATCATTAATATTTTCATTAAAGAAAGTAAAAATGGAATTAAATTTGTTTGCCTTTACACTCCCTTTAATAACCTTAAAGGGGGCACAGCAATGTAGAAAGGTAAAAGATCCATCAAGAGTATCCAGCTGTTGCTGAACCTCCCAGCACCCCTAGCTATTTGTGGGATAAGGATCAACAAAACAATCATTCTGGCAATGGCTTAGGTTCCCCAAAGTTTGCCCTAAGCAGTGTCGGACTGGCCCACAGGGATACTCCCTGGTGGGCCCAGGTGTCAGTGGGCCCTCCTGCTTCAAAACATTTGGCATATTTCATGGCCATTACCTATTTCTATGAGAACAAACTAAATACTAAATAAGATTGATAGATTGAATAATAGATTATGACATGTAAAGAAAAGAGACTAGCAGAATAGAGGTTGAATGAGGAGAGTAATTATAATAGTACTGAGAGTGGGCCCCTGATCTAAGGTCTTTTGGTGGGCCCCTGGTCAAAGATTTTTGGGTGGGCCCCTGGTGTCCCAGTCCGACACTGGCCCTAAGCATACCTCCCACCCTGAAAGTATACCAATCCTTAACTGCAACTGTCTTTTATTATAAGTACAGAAATCGCACAATTGGAATTGACGCTCAATTTTGTCGTAACATATTGTTGCTCCAATTTTTTCAAGAAAAATGATTGATAAATGTGTTTAAATCGTGAAAGGGAGTTTGGTCTAATATGTTTCATTAAAAAAAAATTCATTAAAAAATTTTAAGAAAAATGTCTGCTTTAGTTTTCTCTGTTTTATTGGAAGTAGTTTCTGTGGACCTAAAAAGGGTCACTTGAAGGTGGTATGTGCTCTACTGTAGATAACATGATGGTTTCCTGTTATCTAGAATTGAATAAGTTGTGTTTAAAATTGATTATATATATATATATATATGTATACATTTCTCCATGCCTAGATAATACAGAAAAGTGAAAGTTAGTATTTTTATTGCTGATGGTTAATACCTTGTATGTTGTAAGTTAGTGTCAAATATGCTCTGAGTCAACAACATTTCTGTCAAAGAACAAAAAACGAGTAAAATATTTTACACATCCTCGAATTTATGTCCAGGGTTTTGTGGCAGTAATGCCCAGTAATTGATGCACATATGCACCCAAACCCTGCACAAATGGGTGGCGAATGCACGGTCCAAGGATTAGGGAAGTCTGCTCTGGCCTTCAATTTACTTAGTATAATGCATACAGAGAAACAATGTATGACAGCACAATATGTCCCACAATTATTATTATATATTTATAGTATAAAGAACTAACATATTCATCAGCGCTCTTCAATGCAAACATCCCAATTGTTGAGCAGAGACTCTATTCTGCTCAGCCATCCTCTGAGCTGAAAAGTCCCCATTGTTCATAAAGCAGTGGCCTTTAAAGGCTAGTGCTACACTACAATACTCCCAGTGATTTTTCTTGCGTTCAGAGTCTCTTAATACAGTAGATGCTAAGCATCTGTTATATTCTGAAAGTGATGCATCTAGCAATGTGTTTTATGATTTAGGTTTGTTGGTGTATGTTGCAGATAAGGACTAATATAATAATGCTGTGCCTGATAAATACTGAATTATTGAATTAATTATGTTGGATTGCTCATTTCTGCATTTAATTTATTGTTGGGAAAATGAAATTTGTATTCTAGCTACTGTCCTGTTGAGTTAATTATATGTGTGATCAAGCACAAAGAAAAAAATAACTCAATCACTGTACTTACAGCAATGTATTAATTAAGATGTTGGTAATAGCCTTTATTGATGATTTTGGGGAATTAAAATACATATGCCAAGGGTTTAACAAAATCTATGGGCCATGTGTGACCAGGTTACATCTTCTAAAATGGTCTAATTTGCTGTGTTGCCTAAGTACAGATTGGTAGGACCATTACTACAAAAAACAAAATGAAAATAATTTAGCATACCATTTATTTGTATCCTTTATAAGGAGAAATATAGTGACCCCCAATAATATTGTAGGCATTAATGAATAATATATGTGTCGGCTTTCATTTTGGACTAAATATGATCATTATCTTTAAAAATAGCCCCTTTATTCGAACTTCCCAATACAATAATCTGATATTGTCCTTCTATGCGTTTCAAATGAGGAGTGGACGTGTTATAGAGGTCCCTGCCAGAAGCACAGTAGGAGAGGGATCACAGCCCAGTACGCACACAAGCAAAGACAGGCTTCAGTTCCCTATCAGGTCAATCTAGCTTCTGGTTGGTCCCTATTCTACAGCATGGGAAAGGAGGTAGCAGCACATGGCTACTTTTAATCTTTTTTTTTTTTCAAATCTAAGCACCACCAGTCTATTGTGTTCAATGGAACCTAAGATGATTCGGAAGCCTACAAAATAAAATAAGAAAAGCATGCTAGAAATACATTTTCATTGTGCATACTAAGTTTATGGCATTATTCCATTGAACAGGGTTGCAAGCTTTTTGGAGGAGAGCCTAAGAATATAATGAAAAGGCACATTCTCTATATGATATAAGCTATGCCATTATATATTATTTGTTAAGTGATTATAATTAGAAATTCAATGAAGCTTGCCAGTAGGTTAATTTTTCCCCTTTTTGCCTCCACAACAATAGTTTAATGGTGAATAGAAATCATACAAAAATTCAGAAGCTAAGTATTCTTGTTTTGCAGAGATGGATATGTCTAACACCACAGTCTTGCTTTTAATGAAATTGCTTTTATTGACTGCTACCTTTTGCAGTCAGAAATAACTGCTGAGTGTCAGGTCTTTCTCTACATTTTTGAATTTAGCTGCCTGTGCCGTATGAAATGCTGTATGAAATGATTTAATTTGTTCTGCAAGAAGCATCTTTATATTGTTTGCGATTTTTTTTTCTTTTGCATTTGTCACTGATATCTGTCAGTAACATGAATCATTGTCTATTGGCTTAGACATTTCATTTCTTCTTGTATTGTTTCAGGATTTGGTAACTAGGGTCACTGATTATTTATCCCTTTAGAGCAGCAATAACAGGCAGTATTTGTTTTATTCCTGGGATTTATGTCATGGTTTTCATTTCAACTGCAATAGCTTAGCCAATGTAACCCTTTATTAATTCTGGGCAACAAAGAGATCTAATATCACTCCATATAATTGAACTTTACTTTGTACGTACTTGATAATATTTTTGCAGCACTTTCTTAAGACTTGCTTACTAAAATAATAATTGAGCTACCTGGACTCCCATCTCAAGGTAGGGGTGCCCTCGACCAGGTTAGTAAGGCCGTGGGGTGGGGTTAAGTTATGGTTATAATGAAAAGAGGCATATCTTAAGAGTGGGTTTATAGCCTGGCCTTCTGGAAGCTGGATCTCTTTCAGGAGTGCAACATGGGAGCAACATCCCCCCGGTTAATTTTAGAAAAGGCAAGGTGGGTTTAGAACGCTGGACTTTGTGCTGAGTTACCTGTGCACTTACATGTTGTGCCACTGGAGGTCCTTAGTGGTGTTTTGATCTTTATTCTTGTTCTTGGTATGATTCTGTCTTCTGCTTTATCATATCATTATCCCCATCTGTTTCTCACGATCCAATCCTGACCCTTTATAAGCCTGTCCTTGATCTCTGCCCAGTGCTTGGTCATTAAGCCGTTCCCGTGACCGTGCCGTTGGTTCCTGTATTTGTCTGATCCTCTCCCAAGTTCCTGTGACCCGCTCTGATCCTTATTCCAAGTTCTGTTCCAGTTCCTGCCTTTTTCCTATACCCTGTTGCCCCTCCTTGCTCTGCTTTTTGGATTCACCGGTTCGGACTCCTGGCCTGTCCCTCGACTTTGTTTGTCTGCTGCCTGCCTTGAATCTTTGGCCTGTTTCTGGACTGTGTCACTGCCTGCCGCTTTCTACAAATTCAAGTTGTACATACATTGTGAGCACCGTGAGTTGTAGTCACTTCCCTTAAATTTATTAAAATATTATTTCACCGTTATCATGGATTCTGATCTCCAGGATATTGTGTATAGTTACCCAGTCTTGAGGCTCCCAACTTCCTGGTACTCCAAGATGTCTCCCCAGAGAAGACGTGACACAAGGTTTACTGTGGTTTGGGTGTTTTGTCTTGGGCTTCAGGTTACCATCTCTAATACAACTATTATTACAAATTCCCTGTACAAGTTAAGTTGGCCCCCCAAGTATTTGCAAAGATCCTGGGTCTAGGTACCTGTAAACAACATGATCAATTGCTTGGTTTTTGGTTAGCCTGTTATCTAGGATTCAAGAAGTTGAATAAGGATTGTGTATAAACCAATTGAAATCCAGTTAGTTGGGGGATACATTTAGCTGGGTACAACCATCTACCTTGTCACTGCCCTGGTCATAGAAACATGTGAGTAGACAATAGATTTTGGCTTTATTGTCTGGCCATGTCTATCTTCAAGGGTTTCGGAAGAGGCAGTTTTATCATTCTTCTGTGGTCCCTTATGATATATGTGACATTGGGAAAACCAGAAAAAGACGAGGTTCAATCCTCTCTGTTGAAATCTGAATTTTCAGGCCCTTGGTTAAACAAGATGATCAATACTATTTGGCAGTTCTTCAATGTCTAATCATTTGGCATGTGAGCCAGCTGGTTAGATGAGCCAAACATTAGTCTGTGTATGGCTACAATTCTATATGCACATTTTTTTCACAAGCAAAAAAATCGTACAAGTAACTGGGTTTCGTTTTTTACTAATATTAGAGCAATGGGACTAATGGTAAACTTAAAGGGAATCTGTCATCATTTTAAACTTTTTTTTTTTTTTGCCTTTTTATAAAAAGTACACCTCACTAAACACTGTCTGGCAACTAAAATGTTAATTCACAAATTCATACACAAGTTATTACAGTTTTTATTGTGTCATGGGGGCTTCCATATTTGCTCATTATACATTCATCAAGCGCTGCACTTACAGCAGGCACGGCATTACCTGTGTGCTTGGAGGCAGCCAGCCTCTGTTGAAAAGCCAAGTCGCACTACGACATGAGATCCTTCTGTGTACTCCCCCTCCCCTTCTGTGTACTCCCCTCCCCTCTCTGCTCATTCGTGTTATGTCACCAGGAGAGCGGTCACATGGTCTGCAGAGCAGCTACTGCTTTTACTTTCACACTTCCTGTCTGCTCTCCAGCGTCCACGAGCAGCCCTTCTCAAACAAGTGGCTATAACAGCTCCTGTCCTCCGGTAAATTTACAGCTCTGCATTCCATTGAAGTAACGTTTGCAGAGTTGGGAGGGGGGAACTTTTACTCATTGCTGCCTTCATTTGTTTATTTGAGGCTGGTTACAAGATAAGGTGATAGAGCTGTGACCATGTTCCCTCTGCTTTCCCACCCCCACACAGACCTCACTGTGCCTGCAATGTTTATGTTTTGATTAATTACCTACTGCCATCCCTCTCCATTTATGAACTATACAAAGTAGCCCTGAACTATTTAACCCTTCCTAGACTTTATCGTTTCCCCCCTGCTTCTCAAGTATGTCCTTATTTTTTCATTGTTCTGTTCCCTATCATCAGTCTTTATAAGGTCACAGAACAACCCCTCAGTGACTTCTAATATCCTTATCATTTACAGTAGGGGGTACATTATCCCTTATAATACATGAGTGATACTCAGAGTTCCCTGTATAACTCAGCCTGCAGCCTTGTGCCTTTATATGGTCACAGAACCACCCCTCAGTGACTTCTAATATCCTTATCATTTACAGTAGGGGGTACATTATCCCTTATAAAACACGAGTGATACTCAGAGTTCCCTGTATAACTCAGTCTGCAGCCTTGTTTTAGTCAAAGCAAAGCACTGGTAACAGCAGGCAGCTACAGAGCTCCTCTCAGTCCAATCAGCAGAATCCTTCTGAAGAGCTGTCAGTGAAAGCTGTTATCTTGATACCTGCCTATTGTTCAATTGACAGGCTAAGCAAACAAGGCTCTGTTTACATTACATCAGCTGGTAGGAGGGAGGGGGTGATATCACTCCAACTTGCAGTGCAGCAGTAAAGTGTGCCTGAAGTTTATCAGAGCACAAGTCACATGACTGGGGGCTGCTGGGAAAATGTCAAAATGTCTAGCCCCATAGCAAATTTCAAAATTAAATATAAAAAAATCAGTTTGCTCTTTTGAAAAACGGATTTCAATGCAGGATTCTGCTGGAGTAGCACTATTAACTGATGCATTTTGTAAAAAACATGTTTTCCCGCGACAGTATCCCTTTAAGTTGTTCTTTCTTGAATGCATTAACTGCAGAGGAATATTTCTGACATTCCAAATACTTGCAGCTGACAATACCAGTATAAAGCATGAGTCAAGATCAATTTCAATGCAGCAGAGGAACTGTAACTCTTTATGGTCCTTGTCGAAGCATGTGGAACAAGGAATCCTAACCAGAACTGCAAGTGGGCCTCACAGTTTGAGAAACAGTGCTCTAATTATTGTTGTCTTAACACCCCATGTTCAGCCTATATTCTCTGCAACATACATGTGAGGGGAGTTCTGCTAAATGCAATATTTTCAACTTAGTTTTATGACTAGGGGTGGTGGGTGTAATGGAGCTGGTGCAATGGGAGTAAAAGGGAAACAAAATTTTTCCATACATGTTCAACATGTTGGTATAGGTTATTATAGTCTACACATAAATTATTTGGCTATTATATTTGTCCCCTATTTAAGGTAAGTAAAAAGTATAACACTTGTTTGAAATACCCTGTTTTGAAGAGGAAGAACCTACTGCAAATTAGGGCTTTAAAAAAAAAAAAACATACCCCTTAATAGAGGCGAGTAATTGTCATTGTTAGACCACATGTCAGTGTGTGTCGTGATAGCATTCACTAACTGCCTTTCTGTTTTATTGATTTATTATGACCGTGCTTATATATAAGCAGTACACTTTGTGGTGCCATTTGTTTGAACTGGTCCACAAGTTGGAGTGGCTGGAGCAGAGGTGAAAGTTCTTAAAAGCTTTAAAATAATCATATCAATCTCAAAATGTGGAAAAACAAACTCTTTTTTTTTTTTTTTTTTACCAAGAATATTATTGATCTACTTTTGAGTCTGCAATTTGAGACCATTATAGTTCTGAATATTTCACTTTAAGGAAAGATAATACTTATAGCTCTCACATTAAACGCAAACGTGTCCACTGTCTGCAAAACTGAAGTATAAGGCCTCAAAATGAAGACTGTTCTGAATATGAAAATATTTGAACAGTAATCCTTAATCCATGCTTATCTTCCTTTGGACAAAAGGAGAACATTTCCAGGATCCTCCCTTTCTGCAGCTCGATTAGTTATTTGATTGTTAATCTTGCCAGTAATTAAACTTAATGAAGCCATTTGTTTTTCATTCTGGGTTTCCTCTGTGCGTTTCTGGCCGCTGGCGGTTGATGTGCGATGTAGCATTACACGCTAAATAAAAGTACTTGTGGAGTTCATCCCGAAGACTGCTGTGCAGTAACTTTCAAATAAAAATCTGTATTTAATCTTTTATGCCACTAATGGCTTTTCAAAGTAATGAGCATGCATTAAATAATCAAACGAACAATTACAATATCAAGGATTTTAAAGGTAAAATATATGTGATATGTTAGCTATCTTATTGTTAGCACAGAGGCTTTCATCTGTATATTTGTATTTATAAATATTAGTAAAATATGCTATATTAGTTTTAGTGTGTTTCATGTGTGCCTAAGTTCTTTGCAGTCTCTTAGGGGGCAGCCATTTTCTAGGGGGAGATCTGACCATACTGCTGCTTTCACCACACATCAGATTACCTCCTAACTGGCTCCAGAGTTGGGGTCCATTGACTAGTATAGAGAGTACTATACTTTCAATTCAAGCCTCCCTTTGAGGTCCAATATTTGGTCTGTATCCCCTTAGTTCATAACAAGGTTACAGATACATACTGAACTACCAAGAGTTTCTAGGACAGTAAATTTTAGTTTTACCCCAAATGTCACCCACTCTGACCCTCTGTCTGGGCTTCTTTTAGTATCTTGGAGTAGGGATGTAGCGAACTGCCGATTTGGTGTTCGCGAACGCCGTTCGCGAACACCGGCAAAAAATGCGAACGTTCGCAAACAGTTTGCGAACTTCGAACACCGCTAAAATCGTTCGATTCGAACGATCGAAGGATTTTAATCGTTCGATCGAAGGATTTTCATTCGAATCGAACGATGGAAGCCATTCAATCGAATGCTTTTCATTGGATCGAATGCTTACAATCGTTCGAACGAATGGAAATCGTTCGATTTTTAGCGGTCGAAGGAATTCGAATGGTCGAATGATCGAACGCGAACTCAAACTGCGAACGTTCCCAAACGTTCGCGAACAATTGGCGGACGCGAACGGTCGAAGTTCGCGCGAACTAGTTAGCGGGCGAACAGTTCGCTACATCCCTATCTGGGAGTGTAAACCCCCATTCTCCCCTGATCTCACTCTATGGCCTCCATGAAAACTAGAATTTGGTCCGGTATTTGGCCAGGATTCGGCCTTTTTCATCAGGATTCAGATTTGGCCGAATCCTTCTGCCCGGCCGAACCGAATCCTAATTTGAATATGCAAATTAGGGGTGGGGAGGGAAATCATGTGACTTTTCGTCACAAAACAAGGAAGTGCATTTTTCCCCCTTCCCACTTAATTTGCATATGCACATTAGGGTTCAGATTCGGTTCGGTATTCAGCCGAATCTTTCACAAATAGTGGATTCGGTGCATCCCTAATGAAAACGGTTCCATCCACTACATCTGTTCTCCATTATAAAGTAGCTCAACTTGTACTATGGGCAGCTTTTTGCCACACAACAGAGCCACCCAAGGCTATGGGGTGCTATGTCTCCTTACATTCATGGAATATATTTTGCTTACAGCTTTAATTTTGTGGTCAAAAAACACATTTTACTATAGAAAAGTACATACATTTTGTCCCTGCAAAATGCATTCTGTGAACAAAGAGGTTTTGTATTCACTAAATTAATTCTGGAAACTCAGATTATGCTCAGATAACTATAGTTGGTACTAGTAATTCATTTTTACATTCAACAATTTGAAGATTATTTTTGGATTTTCTACTAGCAAAATTCTTTTTGTAATCACTGGAATATACTTTTCTGTTTACATATATGAGAGTGTATTTACTAATATAGTATTGTAAATTGTAAAACAATATTGAGACAAGGTGCCGTATTTTTAACCAAAATGCTACTCTTTTAAAGGAATGGTTCAACTTTATGCTAACTTTATGTATGTTATAGAATTCTATGCAACTGTTCATTTGGCCTTAATTTTATATTTTATATATATATATTTTTTAAATTCTTCTTCTTTTTCTAACTTTTAAATGAGGGTCACTGACCCCATTTAAAAAACAAATGGTCTGTAAGGCTACATATGTACTGTTATTTTTATTACTCATTATTATTCAGACCCTCTCCTATTCATATCCCCAGCCTCTTGGTCAAGTATTATCAACTGTTATAGTTTACTTTCTTTTGGGAATCAAATCTCCCTGTATGCAATTGCCCTAACATGGATGATAGAAATAACAAGTCTTGGGCAAAGCAGAGTAAATTATTTCAAACACGTTTTAAGAGATGTAATCTGATCTTTAATATTTCAGAAAAGAAAAGTAAACAATTGTCTGCGTATACTAATAAAATATAAACAAAAATGTAAAGTGGACATTTGATAATAGTTCCCTGACTGCTGCATTTGCCCTAGTCATTGTTATTCTATATCCACATGGTAATCTGACCGGTCTTTAACAGGGACTATTAAGTAGAAGAGTGGAAAGCAAATGCATAATATTCAATAATCTCACCTCCGCCAAACAGACTGTGGGCAGTGAGCCTGCTAAGGGCTAAATGGGTTAACCACAACCTATGAAAGTCTATTAATGGATAGCATATTGCATAGTATATAGTGCTATTTAATCCATTTTTATTGCACAGTAGAGGACATACATTCACGTATATGGAAGACTGCTGTGACCAATCATATCTCAAATATGTCACCACTCTCTAAATGCTTGCTTTTAATAAACTAGATATTATTTTAAGATCTCAAAATAATTTCAATATGTTGCAGGCAATATAGAGCTCTATGCTAACAAAGGATCTCTCTTTTTTGCACTGTAAGAAATCTAGTCTAGCTCATTATCATTCAAAAAAAGATTTTAAATTAGTGCTCACTGAAATTTGCAAGGGACTGAGGTTGTACATGTGCATAAAGTCATGCAAAAGTAGTTTAATTGTTGCTAAGGAGCATTCATGATTTTATTTGTGTTCTGTTTCTGATGTGTCATCGAGCAATTGCAATATTCTTATATTGTTAAAGGGATACTGTCATGGTTATAAATTTTTTTTCAAAATGAATCAGTTAATAGTGCTGCTCCAGCAGAATTCTGCACTGAAATCCATTTCTCAAAAGAGCAATCAGATTTTTTTATATTCAGTTTTGAAATCTGACATGGTGCTAGACATTTTGTCAATTTCCCAGCTGCCCCTGGTCATGTGACTTGTGCCTGCACTTTAGGAGAGAAATGCTTTCTGACAGGCTGCTGTTTTTCCTTCTCAATGTAACTGAATGTGTCTCAGTGGGACATGGGTTTTTACTATTAAGTGTTGTTCTTAGATCTACCAGGCAGCTGTTATCTTGTGTTAGGGAGCTGTTATCTGGTTACCTTCCCATTGTTCTTTTGTTAGGCTGCTGGGGGAAAAGGGAGGGGGGTGATATCACTCCAACTTGCAGTACAGCAGTAAAGAGTGATTGAAGTTTATCAGAGCACAAGTCACATGACTTGGGGCAGCTGGGAAATTGACAAAATGTCTAGCCCCATGTCAGATTTCAAAATTGAATATAAAAAAATCTGTTTGCTCTTCTGAGAAATGGATTTCAGTGCAGAATTCTGCTGGAGCGGCACGATTAACTGATTAATTTGGAAAAAAAAAATTTCCCATGACAGTATCCCTTTAAATAGACTTGAATTGATCATTTCATGCTCTGACATACACACAGAGATTTATTATACTTTAGGTTTTTGTCCATTGTGTGTATAGCTGGGCTTTGTGATGTGGTAGCACGGACAATGATGTAATGCATTGCACTTCCAGGATTTCAATACATTAACCACTTTCAGAAATATGCCACAGATATATACATACATACAAGGGCATGCATTTGTGACCTTCAGTTTTGGTAATGCACACAATAGAGAATTAGAATTGATTTTCTTTTTCTTTGCATGTGAAGAGTCCACGTGGACCTCTTGTTCCAACGAGTGAGAGAGTTTAATAGCAGCAATAGCAAGGGCTCTATAGACCTTTGGAAAGCATTAGCTCTGACAACATCTGCTCTATTACCATAAGTCGATGATCCCAGGTCAAACGATGTAAAAAAAAAAAAAAAACACTTACAACATTTCTAAATATAAGGTAGAAATGCCTGGTGGAATGTGCTCATGTTATGCACACTCTACATACGTATCCCTTCCAAACATTAGGCTATACAGTCAAACGGGATATATAAAAAATTAGATTGAAAATGTAAATTGTTGGAAAGTGCAGTTGAATCACATTTGAGAAATGGAGAAAGAAATACCTTTATAATCTGTATGATTTTACAAAATAGATGTCTTGCCGTAAAGGTATCACTTTGAGGGCACGATATTGTTATCAAAAACTGGTTTGCCTCAGAGTGTTTATAATATGATAAAAGAACCATCTACTCTTACCTGGGCCATAGCAGCTGCATTTTCCTTTTGAAAATGTCACATTTCATGCTGTACACCGTGAACATTTCTGGATGACATGGAGTTTATATGATTTTCTTGTAGAAAATACTGAAATCCTGTAGCTCTTATATGCAGCGTAAGCTGAATCTGGACATCATACTGAAAAGGCTTAGACCATATTCAGTTCAATAAGAACTTTTGGCACAGTTTACAAAGTACTGCTTCGTTACTGTGGAGCTTAAAGGACCAGTAACATCAAAATTTTTTAAAAAATCGTTAGTACATCAAAAAAAAAAAACACCAACACAAATTATAATTTAAAAATCACAAAGCCTTTATTAAGAAATAACTTACAGAAACTGCACTTCCTGTCCTGTACAGAAAAGGCAAAAGGGCGACCATCGATGC
This sequence comes from Xenopus laevis, assembly GCF_017654675.1. Classification (NCBI taxonomy): domain Eukaryota; kingdom Metazoa; phylum Chordata; class Amphibia; order Anura; family Pipidae; genus Xenopus; species Xenopus laevis. Next base: position 109,112,871 of record NC_054375.1, on the reverse strand, counting down.
TGCTGGGCTCGATTTCTCTTCCCTGGCTACTCTACTGACCGCGTGTGAAAGAGCAAGATGGATGCCACATGCCTGCGATGCAATGCAGTGACTGCTCGGGCCCCCTCCTCCTCCTGCACTATAGATGAGAAGCGCCCTCCTGGACACTGGAGGAAGCGGTGGTAGTGGAGGCGGTGGAGGGAGCTGTAAATCAATGTTGGCAGCGGCGGCCGCTTCTCATCATCAGTGACTGGCCAGGCCCCCTCCTCCTCCACCACTCCCTGCCCCGGTCGCTCCTGCTCCGTTCCCTGCACTGGGCTGGCAGAGAGCAGAGAATTGCACATGAGTGATTGTTTCGATAGCGGTTGTATCTGCCTGCATTCCGTTTAGCTAACAGACCTACGTGTGCCTTGTAGCTGGATGCGATACAGTGACTGTCCAAAAGCTGAGAGTGTCAGTGGAACAAGATCTGCTTTGCGCATCAGGGTATGTTTGCTTGTGGCAATGCTGATTGTACTTGGGACCTTCACCTCCTCCCGGGTAAGTGATGCATAGAGAGAAGGGCCCTGTCTCCGCCCCGGCGCATTGGGAAGGAAGGACCCCACTTATCAAAGTTTACTGTGCGCTGGATTAGCACTGGGCGCAGGAGCAGAGGAGGTGCAGCGGAGCGGGGAAAAGGAAAGCTGTATCGCATCCAGCTACAAGGCACACATAGGTCTGTTAGCTAAACGGAATGCAGGCAGATACAAACGCTATCGAAACAATCACTTTAGCAACCAGAAAAAACAATTGATTTGCTTGAAAGTACAGGTATAAGGTGCAGAATTTGGAATTATTTGACCCTTTTCTACTTGAGTATTTCTAACTTTAAGGGGCAGATGTATTAAGGGTCGAATATTGAGGGGTAATTAACCCTCGATATTCGACTGGGAAATTAAAATCCTTTGACTTCGAACATCGAAGTCGAAGGATTTTGCGCAATTCGTTTGATCGAACGATAAACGATTCGAAGGATTTTAATCCATCGAAGGATTATCCTTCAACCAAAAAAAGATAGCCAAGCCTATGGGGACCTTCCCCATAGGCTAACATTGACTTCGGTAGCTTTTAGGTGGCGACCTTGGGGGTCGAAGTTTTTTCTTAAAGAGACAGTACTTCGACTATCGAATGTTTTTCTTCTATTCCTTCATTCAAACTTAATGAATGGGCCCCTAAGACTTTCACCCATAGGTTTAAGGTGTACTCATTAGTTAACCTAGTTTATGGGGGAGCAGTAACAGACTAGCATAACACAAGTCCCAATGATTTTTTGATGTGCGCTGGGTTACGTTCAATACCCCGAAGTTTTCTGAGTTTTCGGGCAAAAAAAGCATAAGAAATCTGGAAAAAAATGAAAATCTGATTTTTTTTTTTTCCCGCAAAGCAAATTTTCGGGAAAATGTAATAAAAAATAAGCATAAAAATCCGAGTGGATTTAATTGCAGTTTGTAGCAGAAAATTCGGACGTTGATAAATTATCCCCCTATATGGGTAGTGAAGGCCTACATTAACAGTAGGAATATTTAAACCGTATGTCCCTTTAACTAGGATAATTAGGGATGGAAGCCTCTAACTAAAATATATTGGAGGATTTTTTTTCTTTTTGGTAACTAAGATATCTAATAGAAATAAAAATCCTAGAGATTAAAGTGTCTATGTAATATGTTAACTTACAGGGTTTCTTTCTTAGGTTTAACTGTTACAATTAGTTATCCTAGTTATTTGGGCATAAAGGTTTATAATTCCTACTTTAATGTCTTTAAAGGTCTTTGGAACTCTTTCCTCTGGGTCTGATTAACTGAGAAATTATTGGATTGTGCTTGCCTGTTACTACTCCCTTATATGTTTTATGGTCTTTTAAAGCTCCTTTAAGGAGCTATATAAATACACTTTATGTTATTATTTTCTGGTGCTGTCTTCTAAGGTACTATTACATGCTCAGCATCTTTTAGCACAGGGAGAGTGTCTGAAACCTAAACACATATACAAACCTCCACATAAAGAGGCACCTGACACCTTGCAGGGTTTCTCTTGGAAAGTAGCCCACTTGAAACAAGTAAAATTGTATATATTATAAGACATAAGAAATTAGCATCTGATGCTAATACACATTTGTCTTGGGGAAACATGGGGGATATGGGACTAATGTAGAGCATCTTAACTGTCTAACACAGTTCATTTAAAGAATGATACTGCATGAGCATCTATCAAAACCTTTATAGGAAAAATAGATAATAAGATGCTAGTCTCTAAGGGGCCTGTCAAAAAGAGCCCATTGTTTTTGGGATAAAGCTCCCAGTTCAATAGGGTATAAATATGCCTATGATTAAATACCAGGGGGTATGAAACATGTATGGCAGAATACCATGAATACATGATTTTTGAATAAAGACATATTTTTATATAATATAGAGTTTCGGGATAACTTTTTTGGTTTTGGATATCTATCAAAACCTAACATGAATCTTTTGGATTAAAGTAAAAAAGTGAGCTACTATTAATATCCAGAGATTCCAAAAAGGTAGTAATGAAATGGAACATTCTGTGCGCAGCAGTGTTTGGAGGATATTTTTCTTGTTTATCCTGTGTAAATCCTTTTTTCCCAGAAAAAATATATTTTAAAGCATTTGTTTTTGTAACCAGTTATCAATGCTTCTGTCCAGTATTTCTCTTATTGCCTAGAAGAAAACATGTAGTTGCTAAAAATCCAACTAAGAAACAGACCCTCTTACATCATTGGCTTCCATTTGCTTCCTTGAGGTCTAGGGAGCGTTATAATCAAATCATGGGCTTTCCATCACTCTTGTGACAACCTTCCATTATGTCTTAATCTGTGCCACACATAAAAGGCTTTGAGCATTTGATTGCCATGTTTGTGATCATTCTTCATGGTAAATATCTATAATATGTGGGTGGATTTATTTTGTAATGTTTAGTATATTGCAATCGATACATTGACAGTTGACAGTTGACACTTTTATCTCTACTCTTTATCTCTACTGTGTGCAAAAAAAAAAAATATATATATATTTATGCATGTTTTCTACATTTGCTATATATTATGAATGCCTCCATTGCAAAGTATACACATTATTAAATAAGTCACTGGATACCCCAGACAGTTTCAAAGGTAGTAAGGCTGTACAGGTGTGGGACCTGTTATCCAGAATATTTTTTTTTTGTTGAGCACCTCTTCAGTTTAAAATTTCAGTAGCCTGGTTGCTAATGGTCCAATTTAACCTAACAACCAGGAAGGTTTGAAAGAGATAGGAATATGAATAGAGGACAGCCTAAATAGAAAGACTAATAATAAAAAGTAACAATAACTATAAAAGGATTTTATAGAATGTTAAGGATTCATTATATGTTGCTTGGGATTGAGTACAAGGTACTGTTTTGTTATTACAGAAAAAAACTAAATCATTTGATTATTTGATTAAGATGGAGTCTATGGGAAATGGTCTTCCTGTAATTTTGAGCTTCAGGGATAACGGGTTTCTGGATAATGGATCACATGCCTATATAAGGATTCTGATACATGGGGTGACTTGTCAACCAAGTGAAATTGCCTCACTGATTCCAAAAATGACACAGCAATTCCTGTGTCCTACACGGGAGGCGATTTCACACAGGCAAAAGTGCTCTGCAAGTCAATACCCGTAGTCATGACTTCCTGACAGGACAAAAGAGTACACACTCGGCAGAAGTAACATGTAAGTAAATAATGCTAAACGTCTGACATGATGGGTGTATCATTGTGATATGATAGTAGTAAGAACATGATAAAGAACACGACAAAGTGCAGATGTGCTCATAGGGAACAATTGTATCCAATGGCTATTCATCCATACAATGTCGTACAGTGGCTGTGTAACATTGTGATATATAGTAAGGTCAGATAGAGTGTGTGTGTGAGAGGGGTCTGTCCGGTCCCTGAGTATTCAGGAGCCTTATGACTTGGGGGAAGAAACTGTTACACAGTCTGGTAGTGAGGGGCCTAATGCTTCGGTACCTTTTCCAGATGGCAGGAGTGTGAACAGTGAGTGTGAGGGGTGTGTTGGATCAGCCACAATGCTGGTGGCTTTACGGATGCAGCGAGTGGTGTAAATGTCCGTGATGGAAGGAAGAGAGACACCTATGATCTTCTCTGCTGTCTTCACTATCCTCTGTAGGGTCTTGCGCTCCATGACAGTGCAGTTCCCAGCCCAGACAGTGATACAGCTGCTCAGGATGCTCTCGATAGTCCCTCTGTAGAAGGTTTTGAGTATGGATGGTGGGAGATGGGATTTCCTCCTAACCTTCACATTAGAGCTGTTGATGTACAGTGGCAGGTGATTACTCCTAGTCTTCCTAAATCGCGTGTCTTTTTGTCACAAAACAAGGAAGCAAAAAATGGCGAAGGATTTGGGGGTTCGGCCGAATCCAAAATAGTGGATTCAATACATCCCTACCTGTAATGGCCCCCATTTGCATTAAACATTATATTGGTATTCAATGCTTTCTAGCTTTTGAGGCAACTGTATATGTGACGCATCTGTGGCACCCTTCTGGGGCTAATGAGACATTCAGAAACAGTTATAAACTGACTTGAGGTGGCTAGGGGGGTATTCACATAACTGTGGACAGCATTAATAAATATGCTTATGTCCATTTATGTACATCACCGCTGCATCTGCCAACTCTATTGTTGAGTGTTTAGTCTTTTTCTAGAACAATTCTTTGTTTTTCCTCTACAGATAAACTGGTGATCAGGACAGAACATTCACCAAAGGACAGCCCTTTTGGTACAGATACAGCAGCATAAAAAGGTATGTGCTTTTATTTCTTTAATTATTTCCCCTTTTGATATATGCATTTTATTGTAGATCTTTATCCATAGTATACTTGACTATAAGTGCCTTACGAAATGAATCCATGAAACAAACCTTGAAGTTGCAGTGCAATGTGTTGTGAAGTTCAATTGCGCATGTTACCGAACAAGAGATATTATCTCTACTTTTTGAGTAAGCACTAGTCGTAGCTGAGAAAAGCATTATTTCTGGATTTCTAAGTTCCACTTAAAAGGATTTCATTGTTCGGTTTCATTTGATACAAAAAATTGTATTCCGATAAAATGTTCTCAAGTATTATATTAAATATTATTTGCAAAGTATAATTTATGTATTTCTGTGATGGAATTTTATGAGATGAATGCCCAGTGATAAACCTGTATTGGTACTTTCCTTGTCTCCTTCAGCAATAGGATGATTTAAAGGTTGGCCTACCAAACAGGAGCAAGTTCTGGCATCATTGTGGATGTTGTCAAAACCAGAGGAATCAATACTAACAGAGAGCAGTCAGAAGAAAGCAAGTTTTCTGATAGAACATAAAGCTATAACTAGAATATGCATCCCTGTTCTAGTCATGCAATGAAAAGTCTTCTGCTAATTCACTTGCTTTATGCAACACAAATAGCACTGCCAGAAATGGAATCCTTTCCTTAAAGGAGAAGGAAAGTAAATATAACTTGAGGTGCCTAACTTTGGTCACCCCCAAGTTAAAATTACTTACCTGACACCCTGGGCTCCTATCAGCAGAAAACTGCACCTACCTGGGGTTTTGCCAGCAAGCACCACAGAGTGATTGTCTTCTTTGTTCTTCAAATTTCCTGGGGCAGACACATGCACAGTAGAATGAAATAGCTGTATTTTTGTTAAAGTTCAGCTTTTTACTCTACTGTGAATGCACAGCTGCAAGAAGAAAAAAGAAGCCGGAAGAGGATCTTTTTTTTATGCTCATTGGAATAACCCGGGGCCGGTGCAGTTTTCTGCTGATAGGAGCACCAGCCCAGGGGTGTCAATTAAGTAAATACAACCACTTGGGGATGCCTAACTTTTGGCACCCCAAGCAAAAAAAAGACTTTCCTTGTCCTTTAATAACAGATAAAAAAAAAAACAAATACAAAAAGTATTGTAGAAGTGATACCTATATTGGCTAGCAATAAAAATACATTGCAAGCTTTCGGAGCACCAAGGCCCCTTCCTCAGGCAAAATACAAATGAAAGCTAGAAAGGCACAGTATATATTCTGTTAGATCAGTGAAAGGTATTCATGGGCTATAAAATAGGAAGTTATAGATAGAGATAGATAGATAGAGATCAATGGTACAGATAATATAATGAATTAGGGTGGGTTGTAATTAGTCCAGGAGTCTGGATTCAGTCAGGCCACATGGTGTGACATGAAACCTGACCCTAAATTAAGGCCGTGTTTAGTTTTAAGTTTTAAAGTTCCTAGCAGAGTTTTAAGTCTCATTTGTATAAGGTACATTGTAGCAGAGTTTTAAGTCTAAACTTACTTTAAAATTGAAAAGGAAGGAAGATTTATTAATTCAAATGTATGGAGTTATTTATCACATTAAGACATGGCCTTATACTTTAAAGGGGTTGTTCACCTTCCAAACACTTTTTTCAATTCAGTTGTTTTTAGATTGTTCCCCAGAAATAGAGACTTTTTTCAAATACTTTCCATTATTTATTTTTTACGTTTTTTCCAAAATCTAAGTGTAAAGTTGAATGTTCGTGTCTCTAGTGTTTCAGTTTGGCAGCTCAGTAATTCAGGTGCAGACTCTGAACTGTTACAATTTTGCAACATTGAGTTGATCCATTTCTCAGCAGCATCTCTGGAGTATTAGCAACAATTGTATCAATTCTAACAGCTGCCTGTAATGAAACCCAGAGATTCTGCTCAGCAGGGACAAACATAAGAAATGTATCAACTAAATGTATCCATTTAGAACAGTTTACAGGATCGGCGACCCCCCCTCCCAGAGCTGCTTCAGAAGGAGAGAAATGACAATTTACACTTCAATATTAGAAAAACCGTCACACATAGAAAATAGAAAGTCATCGTTATTTCTGGTGATCTATCTGAAACCAACTAGTTGTGTGAAGGTGAACAACCCCTTTAAGGAATTATGGGGGACATGCAAATGACTCCTTTATATCCTTGCTTGACCTGCTATGCATCCAGAGCTGCTGGGTTGATAGCTCAGATAGACATAGAACAGCCTGATAACTCAGAGCCATTAATCCAAACTTGCAGACAACCTGATTCACTCTTTTTAGCTCTCATCACTGCCGGATATTGGAACATGGCTTTTGAGGGGTAAGACTTGAACAACTTTTTACCATGGGTCAAACATTTGGCTTATGTGCAATACTGGTAGTCTGCACTGATCGCCAAAGAGAATCTTTTACTCTGTGAGCAGTTTGGGCAGAAATGAAATAATAATAGTAATTATTAGTACATCAAAGCTACACTTGTCACACAAAGCAACACCAATACTGGCTCGTGTGTGGAGTTAGTGACATGAATGACATCTGCCTGTCACTGCACGCGGGGATGGATTTCAATGTTTTCTGACCAAAATCCACCCTGTACATATAGTGACAGACAGATGCCATTTATGTAATGACACAGGACAACATCCGGAGGTATTGACCTTTTACCTTTTGAGAAAATTCCCAGTGTAACATTAGGCTTAAAAGGTTTGGTAGAGAATTGAAGTTGTTATGCAGTGCAGATTCCAAGAGAAGATCTGAGCATTCAATAACCCCACCACTCAGACTCATTTGTTATGGCCAGAATATTGGTTATGACATTTTTAGTTGCCCAAGAAGAATGAAGCCAGGCTGAGGAAGAAATTACATTTCAATGTACAGTAACCTCTGACCAACTGGATAAATCATAGAAAGGCTGCTAGGAATGCTGCTGACAGACAAGTCTAAAAGACCCCTAGTAGTTTCTTCGGAAAAAACCCCATGTATTTCAGTTCCATCACATTAGTGTATAGGCTGGCTTCAGAGGGCTCATATGTGCTATGAGGATCTGGCCTCCTTGTTTACTATGAAATCTTTTTATGGTTTCATTAAATCTGTCAATTCATATGGTCATAAATGAACACATCACTAAAATAATTTTGTGAAAAAATACAGTAGCAGTTTGAAAATAAAATGTACTAATTAAATTGACCTTTTGCTATAATGAGATACTATAGTAGAACACATATATATGGGGGTATGTAAGATTTAGTTACCCTTTATCCAGACAATCCCCTAAATTTTGTCCAGCTAAGCAGGTCCTAATTTACAGTTGGGAGGGGAAGATGTTTCCCTATCATGGGCTAAAGTATTTTTTTGGCAATTCAGTAACTGGTCAGTAGATGCCATTGTTATGTTCTATGAAAGGTGAAGCAAACATGTGCTCTGGCTCTTTTCTTGGGCTTGACAAAAGACCGATGGCGGTCTGAAACGTTGCCGAATTGTTTGGGGTCAGAGCCCATGGCTGAATAAAGGCTTTTTAAAGAAAAAGAGAATCGTGAGTGGTGCTGTCCATTAAACAAGTCTTTTCTTGGGTTTACACATTACTGGAAGATGGGCGAAGGTTAGAGTTTGGGCGGAGATAGGCCCAGTATATGAAGCTAGTATGAGAATAGTTATTTAATAGCTCATTACAGGAGTGACAGATAGGATTGGGTTAGCTAATGAGCAGCATGAGACTCTTCCGTGGAGATTAGAAGGATTACAGTCCTGAGTGTACCACCCATAGAGTAGAGATTCAAGTGTATAGACTTAAGGTGGCCATAGACACACGGATAATATCGTATGTAACAAATTTTTGTACTTTATTTGGTGCGTGTATGGTGGGAAACGAGCCGACCGATATAGGCAGAAGACTTGGATATCGGTCGGCTCGTCGTTCGGGCTGGATGGAAAATTTTGATTGGGTGCCTTTGAAGTTACAAAGTTATGATAAAATCGGCACAATAGAGTACCCCTTTATAGTTCGAGTCAAGTGATGTGCCAATCTACACTCAGAGCCCTTAGAAATTCTCACTGAATGCTGATAATTATATAGAAGTCTGTTTAGATGACAGGCTATAGAATTTTAGACACAACTGTTAAATTCCTACAATTGTTAGTAGTGCTTTCTTTAGCCAAACCATAGTTGTAGCTCCTTAGCTCTTTGCCATGTTATACTCACTTCTGTGTCTCATTCATTTCAAAAAAATTATTCGTTCCCTCTGTTTCAACACCACCAATAACACACCATTTTTATCATTCATCTCTGTGTCTCACTTATATATAGTAATGTTCTTCTGTATGTCACCAATAACATTTAAACTTTTCTGTCCCGGGTCTTTGACTCTTATTATTTACCACATACCCTTCTGTCTCAGAAATCCACTAGAGTTTCAATGGTGTAAAGTCTTTCTGTATTTCTTTGCTCCGCTTTCCCTCTGTACAACTCCTCAGCTTTCCCTCTGTTCGACTCCTCACTATCATTGCTCTCCCCCCTGCATCCATTTTCATTCCCAACACTATTCTCCTCTGTTTTAGCCCATTATTGTCTGAAAATAACTGTGTTGTGTATACTTGTATGTGTGAGCTCCTCTGCCACTGAGCTCTAGATCTATAATTTCTCCAGTGCCATTTTGGAATTAGCACTATTACATGCACAAGTACATCCCCTTAATTGTTTATATTTTGCTAGCACCAGAAAAACATTCCTATTGTCCCAATCAAATCCACGTCACATCTGCAGATATTTTTCTTGTTTTTCTAAATATATATACTTGCAAATCCTTATCCAAAACACTGATAACAGCAGGGAATAGGGAATACAGTTAATAGGTACAGCCTTAAGATCACAATTATACAGTGTTAAAAAATGTTATGATAAAGACTGTAATGGTAGAATATCTAGCTACGTAAACACCAAAAAATGTCTAGCACAACACAGGACTTAGTAAAAATAAAGACAAAGCTTATTTATCATTATTTATCAGACCCCAAAGCCATTTAAACCACAAAAAAGCCAAAATTAGACCATGCCCACCATGACAAGTAACCTCCCCACTGGAACAACCCCTACTGGTAATAAACAAATGTTATTCAAATAATAGTTGGTGTAAAGAGAAACCATGTAACCCCTGTTATAGAATTTCATACACTTTCATTTGTAAGAAACGGCAAATGGTTACGGACTTATTAGGAGGACCAGGCCTGTATGGTATTGGGGAAATGTTGCCGTGGCCCAGAGAGAGAGAGAGAGTGGAGTGCACAACCATAAGGAAAAAACCTGGGTGCTAGTCCGAAATATATAGACACGATCTGCAACTATTGACAGCACTCCAAGGATATTCACAACTCAGCGATAATCATAAATAAGTGAAGGTTTATTTCCAATAAACCTTCACTTATTTATGATTATCGCTGAGTTGTGAATATCCTTGGAGTGCTGTCAATAGTTGCAGATGGTATGTGTGTGTGTATGTGTGTGTGTGTATATATATGTGTGTGTGTATATATATATATGTGTGTGTGTGTGTGTGTATATATATATATATATATATATATATATATATATATATATATATATTTGCGAAAAAGAGCGACACTCACAGGTTGTTTTCAGTGTAGATAAGTTGTGCTTTATTCCACTCAACGTTTCGATCCCTCACAGGGATCTTCGTCAGGAGATTACAAACAAATCTCCTGATGAAGATCCCTGTGAGGGATCGAAACGTTGAGTGGAATAAAGCACAACTTATCTACACTGAAAACAACCTGTGAGTGTCGCTCTTTTTCGCAAATATTTACCCACTTTGGCTGGCACCCAGGACTTTACTGTGTTAACGGAGTGCACCTTTGGATTTCGTATATATATATATATATATATATCTATATATATATATATATATATATATCTATATATATATATATATATATATATATATATATATATATATATATATATATATATATATATATATATATATATATATATGTAGATATGTGTATATATATATATATATGTATATATATATATATGTGTATGTATGTGTGTGTGTATATGTATATATATGTGTGTATATATGTATATATGTGTGTATATATGTATATATATATATATATATATATATATATATATATATATATATATATATATATATATATATATATGTATATATGTATATATATATATGTGTGTGTATATATATATATATATATATATATATATATATATATATATATATATATATATATATATATATATATATATATATATATATATATATATATATATATGTGTATAATTATAATTAACCCCACGACCGGGACACTACGCTCAGAGTATGGAGCAATGCCAAACTACCATTGGGTAGGCATAAACCCCCATATGTAATAAAAGGCACTAAGTTTGCCCAGTAGCAGTAACACATAGCAAACAATAAGTTGACCAGCACCTACTGATTGGACGAATGGACGCTATGGGTCGCTGCTCATGGGCAAACTTTATTGTATAACCCCAAAAGTAAGCAAAGTACAATGCACACTGAGGCTAAAGTGGTCCAATTCAGCATCACATTGCAAAAGCTCTTTGGAGTGCAAAACCAGGAAACATATGAAGTTCATACTCTTCAACTACATTGTAAACCAATTATAAGTGGGCATAAACCACTGAAATGTATATGAACCACTTGTTTTATCAGTCTCTCTGTGTATCTGTAGTGCTTCCCTTATTCCCACAGCGCTTACAGTCTATGCAGTCATTTGCCAACTGTACAAACATATAGTGGGTGTTGGGTAATACAGGCACATCACACGGTTTCCACGAAGGATTGGCTTCAATATAAAAGCACCGGAGCAGCACTTTGAAATCTCTGTAACTGATGGTGTAGAGAGAGGTTCTGGGTACTGGTTATGTCCTGCTGACAGTCTTTTTAATGTAAAAATGATCCGTTATCATTTTGCTCAAACCCTTGCTGCTGTTATCCTGCCTAACATCTTGACTTTCTGGTGTGCAGAGCCATGGAATGACAGTGAAAGTGCTGTATAAGTGCTATTTATTGATCCCTGCTTGCTTTTCCTCTCCATCTTTCTAAACCTCAAGCATAGAAGGTGTCTGTACGAGTGTGCAATGCATAGTCATCAGCCCAAAAAATCTATTTTACATGCAAGGACTTGAGCTAGTATTTATGATCTGACACACTTACTGATTTTTAATGGCCTAGTGGTTATAGATTAATTATAGTACGTGTCATTACATCTCATTTCCATAAAGGGGATAATTCTAAATGGTCTGTGGTTGCTGAAACTGCTTTATTAGGGCAACTCTTTAATGCCACTGATGATGGATTTTTTTTCTAATACATTCATTTAGGACATGTGTGCATTTAAATATGCCTCTACTTGTCTGTGTTTATTTAAAGGGAGTACAAACACTGCTCAGAACGTCATATGGTCAAAATCTGCGCAGTTATACTAGGCTTGTACTCGGATTTGCTATCGACAAAACAAAAGACTCTTAGTTTATGGTTTGCTACTTTGGCTAATTTGTATTCTGCAGCTGCTTGCTCCTTCTTTATCATTGCAAATGCATTTGTTAATTAGGATCAGGCCAACGAATATATCTATGGAAAAGAATGACTGAATTGGTACCTGTCATTAGAATTCTGTGACATAATGTCGGAGCAGTGTGCAAGAGCTGACGGCTCGCAGATTAGATTGCTGCCATCCTGCAGCAAGAAATACATCTACGGGCAGAAGTTGCTGTCAAGGCACAAAATAGATTTGTTATGAGTCAATTTTAATTTTTAGCTAATAAGTCTGTATTCGTTTAGTTTGCTTTACCGATGGATGTATGTGACATTCATCTCCAGAACCAGCCAACCCAGAATCTCTATTTTTTTCCCCAAAATGTTCCCAGTAACTGTGAGAAACATGCTGACTCCTGTCGTACTCCCTCGTCTTTACTAACCATGACTGGTGTGCGAACAGCTATTGACTAAATCAAACAAGAAAGGCATTAGCCATGCAAAAATGTCATGCTTATTGACATATCTACAATAAGCCAAATGTATAAGGATTGATGGCCTGCTAAAAAGACAGCAAGCATTTTTTTCCCCAAATGTAAAAAAAAATTGCCATTTTTGTTCATGTATAGAAATGGAGAGAAATTTATAGAAATGGAGAGAAATATCAAGCAAATGATATCCCATGGGCACTTCCCCATGAACCCACTGAATTGCAATTTAGTTGAGTCACAAGCATTGGTTTTGGAAGCTATGGTTAGTGTGCTGGTGCCTTGGATATTGATAATGAATCCTGGGGTTAGTATCCTGGCACTCCAACTGTGCATCCAACCTCTGTTAACATGATGTCTGTTATTCACTGTAAACCAAGTCGCTTCTTTTTTTATTCTCCCATAATATACTTTTGCTGACACACATCAGAAATGTATGCAGTGTTTTTTCCCATTGATTTGAATGTAGCAAATCCATGCCTACAAGCAATATTTACCATACTGGGTATCTCATGGGAAATCTTTCTGCATCAGGATTCATTTGCCAGCAATTTGTCTGGGCTTTCATTCTAAGAGGATCTATGATTGTAAAACATTGTTGTTCACTTTAAAGTATGCAGCAGATAATAAGCAGAGAAATTGCACCAAGGACAGAGCGATGCAAATGAAATAGATGCACAGCTCCAATATATTTCACATAATGAGGCATCTTACATAAACAGTTTTTTTAACAGCAGTGTAATTTCTCTTAGAAATAAGAACAGGAGCATTCATAACTTTTAAAATGAGTTACTTTAGACATAAAAAGGCAAACAAAAAGTCACTGCCTTCCTCAGCGTCAGCATTTCTAATGGAGAATACATATTAATGAGATTGTATCTCTATTAATGAAACAAAATACGTTGGAGCTCTCCCTGCAGAAGAGTCCGATATTTCTAGGAGATACTTTTTTTGAAACATATTCTACTTCATACATCAATGCTTTGTCCACAGAACCAATCAGACGTTGGTACTCTCCTGTTGCAACCAAAATGACCAAAACTGCACCTGCTAACCTATACATATTCTTCAGTAAGCAGTTGTTTTTGTTTTGATTAATAAGAGGCAATACAAACCTTTTAACCCATTTTTCTTCGCAAATTTGGCTAGGATCAGATAAACAACCTGTATTCTGCATTATAGCCACGTCCATGCATTTACCAGTTTAATTTGCTCTACAGCTACGGTAGATGGGGTAAAGAGCAAAATTAACAAAAGTTATATACATGCTACATAGCAATTTCCCTTGTAGCTGGCTTTTCTTCCTACACTTAGGGGCCGATTCACTAAGCTCGAGTGAAGGATTCGAATGAAAAAAATTCGAATTTCGAAGTATTTTTTTGGTACTTCGACCATCGAATTGGTTAAATTCGTTCGAATACGAACGAAATCGAACGAATCGAACGAAAAATCGTTTGACTATTCGACCATTCGATAGTCGAAGTACTTTCCCTTTAAAAAAAACTTCGACCCCCTACTTCGGCAGGTAAAACCTACCGAAGTCAATGTTAGCCTATGGGGAAGGTCCCCATAGGTTTGCTAACCTTTTTTTGATCGAAGGATTTTCCTTCGATCGTTGGATTAAAATCCTTCGAATCGTTCGATTCGAAGGATTTAATCGTTCGATCGAACGAAAAATCCTTCGATCGATCGAACGAACGTTTAGCGCTAAATCCTTCGACTTCGATATTCGAAGTCGAAGGATTTCAATTCGAGGGTCGAATTTCGAAGTATTTTTTACTTCGAAATTCGACCCTTAGTGAATCTGCCCCTAAGTATATCCAAAATTAATTTTAACCCCTAGACATAAAGCAAATGTAGTGATGGAAAAACCTGTTGAAGAGCTGGGCATCTGTGCCAGGAAGCTTCAAATAAAACTAAATGAGAACCCAGACTTTCCATAATATTACATCTCATTTGGTGATTGCAGAATTATTGTCATTAAGTTAAAGGGCAGTATATCCTCTTGTTTAATGATACTTCAATGAATAGGGTTTTTAAAATGAAAGATCTATGTTTTTTGTTATTTCTTGAAATAAATAGGTTGATTGAAGCGATGACATGTTTGGTTCTCATGAGGTAGATAATTACATTAGCAGTGCACAGATAATCCCCCCGCATGATGATTACAAAATAGTCACAACATTATAGGAAGGGGCTGTGCACTTGGAAACCTAATAAGCTAGCTCACAAGGGTCAAACATAGAGTAGGTTCAGTTTCCCTGTTTTGCCTTGTACATCTTTATAAATAACCAAAACCATAGCTTTATCATTAAAACAATATGCAAAATGTATGTTCTTCATAGAAGGGTCACTTGTAAATAAAGTTACATGGGGCGTGTGAAAACACCCAAAAGTGCCCACTGCATCTAGTCATTTGCCTGAATGGGAAATGTACTGGGATTTAATCAGAAAGCAGCCTTTGCCACCCCCAGAACTTAAAAGTGTCCAGTGTGACTAAGGGGCCGATTCACAAAGGGTCAAATATCGAGGGTTAATTAACACTCGATATTCGACTGGGAATTAATATCCTTCGACTTCAAATATCGAAGTCGAAGGATTTTAGCGCAAATAGTGCGATCGAATATTCCTTCGATCGAACGATAAAATCCTTTGAACGATTTTAATCCAACGATCGAAGGAATATTCTTCGATCAAAAAAATTTAGGAAAGCCTATGGGGACCTTCCCCATAGGCTAACATTGAGTTCGGTAGCTTTTATATGGCGAACTAGGGGGTCAAAGTTTTTTCTTAAAGAGATAGTACTTCGACTATCGAATAGTCGAACGATTTTTAGTTCGAATAGTTCGATTCGAAGTTGTAGTCATAGTCGAAGGTCGTTGTAGCCCATTCGATGGTCGAAGTAGCCCAAAAAACACTTCAAATTCGAAGTTTTTTTACTTCGAATCCTTCACTCGAAGTTAGTGAATCGGCCCCTAAATGTTAAGGTGAACCGTCCCATTAACAGCATGTAGTAGTTGAACATTTGCTTTGCTGTGTTACAGGGAACTATGTGAGATCAGATAATCCTTGGGTATATTGTTCTGTCTATCAAGCCTGTAGATAGGAAGACTTTCGAAAACCGTTCTAATGAAGCCATCTTCCAAAATACAACTGAAATATCCTAAGAGACAACCAGAAAATGTGTTTAATGGGAAAAATGTCTTGTGTCAAATGGCCAGTGTTGCAGAATGTGAAGCGCCACAAACAGTATTTACTGAGTCCAAGAGGAGCTAGACATCAAATAAGACGCTGTGATTGAGTCTCATGAAAAATTCCTGGTGACACCCGTCGCTCGGAAAATAACTGTACCAGGGTTGTGGGCTTTAGGCTAACAAGTCAGAGTGTGAGCCATATGATTCAGTTCACAAGCCGTCAATCAGCTTGAGCCTTCTGTGACAGCAGCAATGATACCCCGGAGCTTGTCGGCTGCCCTACTCCTGACCACCTACAGGCAGGCCATATGCTTTAGTCAGCATTTTTTCCCCTTAAATGCATGTAATAAAGATCTGCAGTTTAGATATCTGTATATCAAGTATAGTTTTTAAGAAATAATGCCAGAGATCAACCCTCAATAACCCCCTTGTAAAATATTTTTTTTTTATTCAGTAAGTATCTGTTTCTTAATGTGCTAGATTTATGATTAATTCAGTCCTTGTCTTTCCATGGCTGTGTAACATTCATGGCATGTAAGGTCACTGCAACTACAGATCAATCAAGTGAATTGCAATACAAAACAAGTATGATTTGCACAAGCAAGTGTGGCAATTCTGAATATCACCCACTTGGCAACAACAGATTATATTACCACTTATTAAAAGCTGCCTAGCCTATTAATTGATTTAACAAGACTTTTTTTAATTCAAAGTTGGCATCTAGAATGTATCCACATTTTTTAATAGAACTAGTCAAAATAAAAGACCTGAACCCCACTGCATTTAGAATACCTATACAGGCATGTGATCTATTATCCAGAATGCTTGGAATCCTGCAGATTTTCTTTCTCTAATTTGGATCTCCATACCTTAGGTGTTTTAAACATCATTTAAACATTAAAGGGATATTTTTTCAAAATGAATCAGTTAATTCTGCACTGAAATCCATTTCTCAAAAGAGCAAACAGATTTTTTTTATATTCAATTTTGAAATCTGACTGGGGCTAGACAAATTGACAGTTTGACAAATTGACAGTTTCCTAGCTGCCCCAAGTCATGTGACTTGTGCTCTGATAAACTTCAATCACTCTTTACTGCTGTACTGCAAGTTGGAGTAATGTCACCCCCCCCAGCAGCCAAACAAAAGAACATTGGGAAGGTAAATAGATAGCAGCTCCCTAACACAAGATAACTACCTGGTAGATCTAAGAACAGCACTCAATAGTAAAAACCCATGTCCCACTGAGACACATTCAGTTACATTGAGAAGGAAAAACAGCAGCCTGCCAGAAAGCATTTCTCTCCTAAATTGCAGGCACAAGTCACATGACCAGGGGCAGCTGGGAAATTGACAAAATGTCTAGCCCCATGTCAGATTTCAAAATTGAATATAAAAAAATCTGTTTGCTCTTTTGAGAAATGGATTTCAGTGCAGAATTCTGCTGGAGTAGCACTATTAACTGATGCGTTTTGAAAAAAACATGTTTTCCGATGACAGGATCCCTTTAAATAAACCCAATAGGTTTGTTTTGCCACCAATATGGATTCATGCATCTTAGTTGGGATTAAGTACAATCCCAGAGAGAAAAGGCAAATCACTTTTCATTATTTGCTTAAAATTAACTCTATAGTAGATGGCCTTCCTATCATTCAGAACATTCTGGATAATTATTTTCCGGATAAGGGATCCCATACCTATTAATAAGGGCAACCAGAATATAGGTGCTTAATTACCCCTTCCAACGACGGACTGGGTGGTCTGGGGCCTACTGGGGCTGCCGTTTTAGGGATATATACTGAGATATATACTGTATATTATAGATAGATTTGCTTTATCCCAGATCATTGGTTCACAAGGGACATATCTCTTACATTTCATTTACTAACACAAAGTTCATTATAGAGCATTGCTCACCAGAACTTAAATGTTTTTTGTGAATTTAGGGCTAAGATGTATTTAATGGCCCTATATCATTTGGAAAAGTGATTTAATAGTCTATACAACTACATTCAGCAGATGTGTGTGGACATAGCCAATGATTTCTGTGGGAAAGGTATATTCTCTTGGGCATAAATGTTTTGCCAAGTTGGAGACCCACACTATCCATTTCACATTAACACATCAATAACAACAAGCAGAGTTTCATATCAAAGGCATCTTCAATCAGAGTCTTTCTTTGTTCTTATACCATGAAGTTTTACATGTATTGGCTCGCCGTCAGTTAATTATGCATTACAGAAGGGCACCTGCATCTATTTTTATGGTGTGGGGGCTTGGTATTCATAACAAAATCTGCCGGCACCTATTCTGTCAGGGAAATCGCAATATGAGTCAGTATGTTTTACTCCACGTTTTGGATCATATGTAAATATTAAAAAATCTCCCCTACTATAAACATCTGTAGCGATGACTCCTTATCCCGCAAATGTCATACTGTATATCTAAATACCGCCAAGGCCATCTGTTGTTTTTAAAGCATCACCGTTTTGATCCTAAAATCCACAGTTGACTGGGTCACAGCAGTGCCAGGATACATGAATTGCTTTATGTCCTGTGTACTCAGCTTGATTTGGCATAGCTGCTTTTCAACACGATTTACATATTTAAAATGTACGATAAAATCCAGTTCCTATTTATAACATTAGTAAAAGCAAATTATAATTAGCTGCACATTGCCTGCCTGTCAAAAAATAAAAAAAAGCAACCGAACTGCTGAGTCTAACCATGGTTTTGTATTTATGAGGCAAACTTGCACCGCTTTACCTTCCATCTAATTTCCTAGCAACAGAGTTGAATGCATATTATCAAAAACATTTTAAGATGCTTGAAACAGCAGTTCTACTTATTTGAGATGCATAGAAATAAGAAATGTGGAATACCAAGAATTCTGCTCACCATTTATATAATAACGTTTAAAAGTAATAAGTGGATGTAATACAAGTCTGAGATGCTATCAGAAGGAGCAAAGACTGTGCATCTGGTGCAGTTTCGTTGCTCTGTGCCATTTGTTATAGCAAAAAGGCAACATTGCCCATGAGCAGGCAAGAACACAGGCTTCAGTTGCATCTTGAGCAGGAAAGATTTGTGACTATCATGAATTGAACGTCAATCTAAGAGTTAACCCACTTGGCAGGCTAAATTAACTAGTCATTAACTAGTGAGTGAGAATCTTTGCACCCCATATTTGCACCATTTAATGGGTTGGCAGTAGTGATATGAGGGTTGGCAAAAAGTCAACCCGCCCATTTGGCACCTGACCCTAACCATGGTGTGCCCGGTCCACCCATCTCTGACACTAAGAAAGGGGCGGGGTGTGAAGGAGCAAAACCATAAAAAGCTTTGACTGTAGGAATAAGTGGGGCATAGTAAGGTTGCAGGTGGGTGCATGGTGAGGTTTAGCCTGAACCTACCTGTGGCCTGCAAAGGTTGTGCGAAAGTCGGCCCAAACCCACCAACCCGCGGATTTTGGGCCAGCCTGCACATCACTAATTTTCAGTATGGGGCATATCTGCCAAGGCACTATTTATTGGCTGACATGGTGCATTTACAGATGAAAATTTCAAACCTGTGTGATTAACAAACCCCCTGATATCCATACTTACATAGATATTGGTTGAAATAATCTGGACTGCATATATTTACTGAAAATATTTTGGCATAACATGTGTCCACCTTTAGGCAGGGGACTGAAGCTGTAAAATGTTGGATAAAAGGACTAATGTGCTGTCCCCCATCCTGGTGGACCTTTGGCAAACCCCTGGCAAACGCCTGGCAGGCACAAAAGTGGGGGCAAGATGTATTTTTGGGAAAAAAAACTTGTGATGCTTATTAATAAACCCTGGGCAAATTTGTACATTGGCAGTAACCCATAGCAGCCAAATAGTGATTGGCAATTCAGCCAGGTGAAGACTGAACAATGAATGCAAAATGTGTTTGGTTGCCATGGGTAACTGCCAGTTTTGTCCAGTGTTTATAAATGAGGCTCCTTAACTTTTCTTAGCACTTTCTCCCACTTTTCCATGTAAGTTTGCATTTTGCAGTGCAGTGTTTTTTTTAATTAAACTATTATTAAAGGGGAACGCTACACAAACATAACTTAAGCTTTTTGAAAAGTAAACATGATTTCAAGCAACTTTGCAACATACATCACTTAAAAATATGCAGACTTGATTTGTAATGGTTTGGAACAGTTCCCTAAGCCTAGCCCCCTGCTCTCCTGCTGATCTGTCTGACTACTTTGCTGAGCTGGCTGACTACTGTTACTTTGTATCAACAGCCATCTGTCCTTAGTCTGCATCATCCAAACCCCACAATTCCCTGCACACGTGAGTTCAATAAGGAACAGAACATCACAGTGCAATGCATTGTGGGTTATGTAGTTCCTGCAGGCTGTCTGTAAAATGTGAAGAAGGTGTTACAAATTGTAACATCAGTGTTTAATCCCTCCTTCCCTACCAAGCTGGATTTCGGCATAGAAAATGGTATTTGTTCATACTTTTTGAAGAAACGGGTAAATGTGATGGGTATATTAGGGGTTTCTGTGTTATTCCAAATTTTGGTTTGGAAGCTGAAGTTCCCCTTTAAACTGCAAATGATAATTGCAATTTGTAAATCTTCTAAGATCTGCTTGAAGGAGGTGTATCTTTTTGAAGGATAAGAATGACTTTTGCACTAGCACAAACTATAAAAAAAAGCCCATTGTATTTTCTGCTGGCAGATGAAGTACTATGGATTAGCAAAACCTGTTTTAAATATGTGAAAAAGGAGAACTGTTCACATTCCGAATTTTTTTTCCTTTACTGACTTTTTTATTTATTTTCTCATTAGATTTTTATTATAAACCCCTCAGTATCTGTAAAATAGGCTGTGCTTATGAGAATCTGAAATAATGCTGTTCTTTGTTTGACATACAGTTTGTTCCTTTGCAGTTGCACGCTTAAGCATAATTGTGAGAAAACAAACAATAAGGAGTTCACGAGGCAGTCTTATCACTGTACAAATGTGTATACATACTGTATTTCTGGGATTGGCACATTAAAAAAATACAATAAATCAGCGAATTCCTTATACTGTGCTGAATGTCCATGTGTGGGAGTATCTACTGGCTCTATCATTTTGTGCATGTCCAGTATGTAGGCATCTCCTACTTCTTCACTATAATATCTTAGAGAATATATTTTGGATGATTTAGGCACAGACCTGTACAGCCTGAACTCTGAATACCCTCTTTGAAGGAGTGGTTCACCGGTAAATTATCTTTGTTTGTTATAAAATGGCTGATTCTAAGTAACTTTTCAATAAGTCTTTCGTTTTTATAGTTTGTTAATGATTTGCCTTCTTCTTCTGACTCTTACCAGCTTGCAAACTGGGATCACTGACTCATCTTAAAAACAAAAGGCTATGCATGTATTGTTATTGCTACTTTTTACTTTTTACTCATCTTTCGATTCAGGCCCACTCCTATTCATATTCCAGTCTCTTATTCAATTCAATGTGTGGTTGCTAAGGGAATGAGGACACTAGCAATCAGATTTCTGAAGTTGCAAACTGGGGAGCTGCTGAATTAAAAGCTAAATAACTCAAAAAACACAATAAAAAATAAAAAAAAACAATTGCAAATTGTCTTAGATAGGATATGCATTACAGCATAACTGCAATATGTGATCCTCTATTTTTGTGAAGATGAAAGGCAATGTATCCAAATATTCAGCTGTAAATATGTGTAGCATTGTATTTGTTTACATGGGGTATGTATAGCCCCGTGCAATAGTAGAACACAGCAGGGCCAAAGTAAGGGCTTCAGTCTAGACTAGTCTTACAACAGGTAACTAGGGAAAAGAACCAGACACATGGCAGAGGAAAATTCAGGCTTTCTCAGCCATTGCAAACCAACTTACATTCACTATAGAAAGGTAATGAACAAAACAACATTGTGTGTTTAAAAATGGCTAAAATGAATATACAATTACAAAAATGTGCACACTGGGGTTAATACATGGGAGGATAATTTTCAAATATCAAAACCTTTTTCTGAAAGCAGCAATAGCTCACACAAGATTGCCGTTAACACATATTTTCTGTATATGACTTTGTTACATTTCCTACAAATGTGCTAGTTTAGGTGTATAATGAGTGCAAATGCACTTGAAGATCCTGTTTTAAGGTGGCCATACACTATAAGATCTGCTACTTTGGCGAGGTCACCAAATGAGCGGATCTCTCCCCTAACATGCCCCCCTAAGGTTGACGATATCGGACTTTAATCCAATTGTTGACCCTAGGGCCGATTATAATGGTGTGTATATACGAGCCGTCTGAGCTAGTACTACCTCAACTAGCCAATGCAGTCTGATGAGAAAACCAAACCTGCCCAATCTACATCTGCCTGTTTTTCACCCAGATATTGGTTGGCTAGGCCCATCTGAAGTCCCCATACACATGCTTATAAACTGATGAATAGGTCTAAAGGGCTTGAATTGGCAGGAGAAACTTCAAAAGAGGCTGGTACAAGCCTAGACCCATGAAGTAGTAATGCCGGAGTCAGGTTGTAAAAGAGTTAAAAAAGCTTACATTTTATTGTCCATAATTAAGAAAAACAGGCCTGACGCGTTTCGTGTCTACCCAAGGACACTTACTCATAGGCTATGAACTTCTTTTGAAGTTTTTCATGGTTTGGCCCAACATTGATAGCGGTAAGCTCAGGTTTAAATGCAGTAGATACTGGTTAAATCATTGTGTTTAGCTTGAATTGGCAGACTGAATGTGCCTTAACTCTGACCATCTGTTTAACCTTCTGTACGCGGTAATTACCGGACAGATTCCTGTTTCCTTTAGTCAGACACCCCCCTCTTTATACACTATTTACTCCATAAACAGCTTGGCCCTGTTCTCACCATTTAATTGTGTAGGGATGTGAAAATCTTAGACACCCTTACAGATTACAGACAGGTATAAAAGGTTTAGGAACCATGTGGGTCCATTGCTTTAGCCCAACCAAGCAGGCTGGAAGGGAATGGGTAGTGTTGACGCTAGGCGCCTTGGCCCTAGTAATTAGACAACTATACTCGTTTATAGATCACTCTAGGAGTGATAGAGAGGTTATTTAGTTGAGCAGCTCAAGGCTCCGCCGAGGAGATTAGAGGGATTAAGATCCCAGGGTATTACTGACCCTGAGTAAGGAACCAAGTGTTGAGATAGGGATGTCAGGAGTTCCCTTAGTCTGCCACTGGAAGATATCCTGAAAACTGGGCAATACCCATCACATGCTGTCAACTTACTCTCTGCTGTATATTCCTTAGCCTGTGGGGATTCAGCCTATACGTGCTGTGAGTATATGCTTCCTTTATGCTGCTGTGTATGTTCTATACTCCATTGTGGATCAATGTGCTAAATGATCTATGTGCTATTGTTCAATAAACACAGTTCTTTGTTCAACCGTTAAAGTACTACTGGCGCCCATCATTGTGCTATCACACCTGGTTACAGTTACACTACACCCTGCCTCCACCACGTTGTGAGGGCTTACCCCTGAGAAAGAGAGCTCATCTGCGGTCTCAGCCCACCAAGGAAAGTAGCTTAAACTGCCCTAGCACAAGTCAGTTTACTATAGCGCTACAATTGCATGATAAAATGCTTGGAAAAGCACTCATGACTCCCCTGCTGTAAGGGTTTAACAAGTACAAAAGAGAACTATTCTCTCTCAACAAGTACAACATATAGATTTCCAATATGTTATATTCTGCAGAGGCATAGAAAGTTTTACAGTGAAGCTAACCACTATACATATGCAGGAATAAGTATTCATTGAAACATGGGCGTGGGCCAGAGGTTACTGAGCACTGATCACCTACAGTATGTATCTATATGGACCTGGCTATACTATTGTGACAGCTGTCCCATATCTTTATCAGAGGTAAATTGATCTACAGTCCATGCAATCTAATGAAACAGATTCTCACGGGGAGAATACTTTCTTGCTGTAACCTTTAGCTGCCATTGCTTTCACAATACAGTGGTGCTTACTCTCCTTAGTTTTGTAGAGTTGAATATGCATTAAAATCCTACACTCTGTATAGCATAGCATTGTAGCTTGCATATTGCTTGCTGTCAGATAGCAACTAAACGACTGTATTTTTCCCCCAAACTCAAAATATTGGACGCTTCAAAAACAAGTATACAATTTGCAACATGCTGAATTGTTTTTTTTTAGTAGCCAGTGTTTTTAACAAGTTTTTAACAAGTAGCCAGTGCAGATAGTGAAGTGCAAAATGTGTGAGTAACTGGAGCTATGTGGCAGTTTGCACCTAGTAACTTATAACAACCAGCAGGTTGCATTTACTGGTCTCCTGTTGGAAGGCTTGCTATAGGTTATTACACCAGGTGCAAACATTAAAATTGTTTATTTAATCTTAATTAATGTATGCCTAGCCATTTTTCAGGGGTACAGGTCCAGATAGCTAAAATAATATGCCATGTTTAAGAACGGGAACTGGCAAACACTCGGTGAGATGCATTTTAATGTTATTCCTTTTCGCTCTTTTACTAAAACCTGAAAGCAAACCTTTTCAACTGCCATTTGTTTTCTAAACAGCTCGCATCTGAAGCTCAATGGAACTGTGGGAAAATCTGTATTCATATAATACGCTGCAGTAATTAAATTTCAATGACTAAATGCAAGTGTCCCTATGTGTGCAGCGTGCATGCTGAGTGAAGATAAATGAAGGAAAGGGCGGGTTTCTGATCCTGGCATGCCGCTGTCCAGACTTCTTTGCAAGCTGACTGCTTTAGAGGGAATTGTATTGATGTGCCAAGTTTAGTAGTTCTCCAGAGATCCACAGATTAAGAGCACAGGTCTCGCCTTAAAAAATGCAAGAAATTAACTTCAGCTACTCTGCTTCAGTATTAACCACTAAATACTACTGAAATGTATATGTGCAGGGCAGCCATCAGGGGGGGACAGGGGGGAGAGTTGTAGGGGGCCTGAGGGTAAGGGGGGCCTGGCCACGCCACACTTACTTGATTAGCCAAGCCCCCCATCTTTGTGAGAGCTGCTGACTTCGGGAAGGCATGGACATTTAAGGGGCCCTGGCCACCAATTTTCTTATAATGTGGGGGGGGGCCTGGCCACCAATTTTGGCCATCAATTTTTTTTTTTTTTTTTTAAATAATTTATGAAGTGTAAAGTTTTTCTTAGAATTTATAAACATTTTTTAGGGTGACAGGCTCTCTTTAAAATTGTGAAAATGAAAATGTAAAATTAGCTTCAGCACACAGAAATAAGAAACTTTCTAAATACAACAAATAAAAAAATTCTGCATAGTTTCTGAAATAATCATGTTCATCTTCACTATCCCTCTCTCAGTATCTGTTTCTCTTCATTCTCTCTTCATGCAGGAGTTGGGTGTCAGATATTCGTTGACAGTTAGATCCAATATATCTTATAGCAGGCTCCTTTTGCCTAGAAGATGTATTAGAGCTTACTATTAAAATCACCAGAAATCCTGTCTCTCTACATGCAGAATTTGTGCAAAAGGGTGTTATTTTGTTAGATTTTGTTTGTACTGGAATCAGTTATTTGAGTGAGCTCTAATACATCTGCTAGGAAAGGAAGCCCCCACCCCTATAAGATATTTCAGATCTAACTGTCAATGACTATCTCACCCAAAAGGTGCTGAGGGAGGGATAGTGAACATAAATGATGCAGAATATTTAATTTATTTGTAGGGAATTAGTGCAAAACCCTTGCACTTATCTCTGTAAGGGCACAGGCATGGATCCTGTGTCTGTGTGCTGTAGTGATTTTATCCGACCCGTACCTGACCCTAACCCGCCCTTCTCCAACCTGCCCGAGCTTGACTTCAGACTTCCATTTCAAAGGAATTGTTCAGTATATAAATAAAAACTGGGTAAATCGGCTGTGCAAAATAAAAAATGTTTCTAATATAGTTAGTTATGCAAAAATGTAATGTATAAAGGCTGGAGTGACTGGATGTCTCACATAATTGCCAGAACACTACTTCCTGCTTTTCAACTCTCTTGGTTTACACTGGCTGGTAACCAGGCAGTAACCAATCAGAGACTTGAGGGAGAGGGGGCACATGGGTCATATCTGAGCTGAATGCTGAGGATCAATTGCAAACTCACTGAACAAAAATGTAACATATGGCTCCCCTTCAAGTCACTGAATAACTCAGAGTTATAGAGCTGAAAAGCAGGAAGTAGTATTCTGGCTATTATGTTACACATCCAGTCACTCAAGCGTTTATACATTACATTTTTGGCTAACTAACTATATTAGAAACATTTTTTTATTTTACACAGCCTATCTATTTACCCAGTTTTTATTTTCACACTGAACTGTTACTTTAAGGTCCGCGCCGTTATTAAAAAATTAAGCCGGAAGTCGGAAGCCTGCCGTGGTGGGTGGGGGAGAACAGGAAGAAGAGCTTAACCTGGACCCGACCTCCACCCGCAAATGAGGGTGCGGGGTCGCCCAAACCCGCCTGACCCGCGGGTCCTGTGGGTATCGGGCCTACTGGCACATCACTAGTGTGCTGTAAGCAACCTAGCAACCAGCTGTTCAGTGATCTCATTGCAGCAGGAAGTGACAGCAGCTAGTGAGTGGCTGGCAGGAATAGGAAGTCT
Source organism: Xenopus laevis (assembly GCF_017654675.1). NCBI lineage: Eukaryota > Metazoa > Chordata > Amphibia > Anura > Pipidae > Xenopus > Xenopus laevis. Next base: position 109,086,165 of record NC_054375.1, on the reverse strand, counting down.
GATACTGGCAGAAGAGAAAAGCCTTGCAGAGAGAATCATACGGTGGAGAGAGAGAGAGAGGCTGGCACAGGGAATTCAGATACTGTGCCAGAGTGTGTGAAAGGAATTATCGTTTATTTTATATTTTAGATAAACATTTATTCAGTTTAACCAATACTGTTTGTGTATTATTACTGTATTCCTAGTGGGGCCACCCGTAGGTGCATTCCCGGATCCCACTAGGTGGAGGCACTGCGCTAATAAGTACCAGGTACCCAGTCTCTCCCCATACCACTGCGAAATGGCTCAGGTTTGTCCTGTGTCCAGGCCTGGATTTGTGGAGAGGCCACCAAGGCCCGGGCCTAGGGCATCAGGATTTTAGGGGGCAGCATGCTGCCCAAGCACACCCACACTGGTTCAGAAACACTGGAGATGAGCAGGAGATACAATAGATTTTTAAATCTTTCTTTCACCAATCCTCATTGCTCCAGTCCCAATGATGAAAATTTGAGCCAATAAAACGGACGGACTGGGGGCCACGCCCTATAGCAGGCCTAGGGTTACCCGCTGTGTAAATCCGGCCCTGCCCGTGTCATCAGGTAAGCGACACACACGTCGAGTGTAACACTGACAAAGGGGTGTCGAAAAGGTTACAGATTGTATTTACAAAGTTTCTAATTTCAGTACGATGAAGCTTAAATTTTCATTTTCGCAAGAGTTCCCTTTAAGGTGATTGCCGTAGAAGGTAATTGAGTGTGATTCAGGGCATTTAGGCTACATGTCCCCTTGACCCAGCACAGCAATCAGAATTCCATATATGCTGTAGCCTTAATTAGTAAGAGCATCTAGATCCTATAGTTATTACTCATACATGTAATATTCCACCCCCCCAGCTAAATTTTCATCCTGCCTGGCTGGAAGGAACAATGATGTTCGCTTATCACAGCTGCTCAGATTTAAATTGCACAAAACAGACTGAAGTTCACTTTCCATATAAAACTTTTCATACTTTATAAAGAAGACTAGCTGTACTTTGTTAAATGGATAAGTGTGACTTAGCCCTGATATATGAAATTGTGTAAGGCCATCTGTGTGACCAGCTCTCCATTAAACTGATTCACAGATAGAACAAAAAGCTTTAGGGACAATTTTCTTGTTGTTTTTGCATTGAAATAGTCACGCAAGAATTGGAAATAAAAAGCAACTATAATAAAGTCATTCTGGAGTGTTCAACACCTGATTCACAGCACAAGGCCCGTATTTAACAGACTTTTTATGTCAGGAATTTTTATTTTTCCCCTGTCAAGGATGAGTAGATTCAGAGCCAATGAATTAAGAGGTCGGATAGTCATTTCTTCCAATGCCAACTTAACACTCAATAAATAAAAAAACAGACACAACAATAAACTACAGAATTTTTTTTAATGCTAAAATGTTTTTCTTGGATTTAGAATGATACAGATGGAGCATGTTATTGCTAATTTTCACACCATAAATTTTAAAGGCTAGTGTATTTCTCTATTAGAACATAAATGGTTAGCTTTACCCTGCAGTCAGCCAGATTAGTGCTGCCACAGATACACATGGAAGCTTGAACACTCCTATCCTGGCAGAACCCATGCGCCATCTGGGTGCTTAATGGGTACTGCACATTCTGCACATTCTTTTCTAAAGTTTAGAAATGTCTAGAAATTGCGACTTGTTTTCAAAACTTTGTGGCCAATTGTGTTGAAGTATTTGTTTATTATGTTTCAGTGCATCTTGCTTATTGCCATTATTACTCCCTTCATAGATTTTCAATTCTTTCTTTTCTTCTGTCTGTTACTTAGTGCACCCCCCTAACCTGCAGTCCCTTTCCAGTGCCCGTGCTCTCTATTAGCCCTAATAATGCCTTTCTCAATTCATTGCTATACTTCATTTAATGATCTGTAAGTCAAGCTATCTACCTAGTATCTGAGATATAAGCAGCCCCTCTAATAACTTCAATGACTCTATGGTAAAAGTCATTGCTTTGCATATTTCAATATATTGTTAAATAGGGAACATGTCCATTCAGTAACAGGAGCTATGGGTTGATGTATATAAGAAGAAGAGTTGGAGGAATGTTGCAAGCAAGTTTACAACTCTCTGGAACTCCCAGCTCTCTCTCAGATCGGCTCTAGCTGTGAGTATGGTAGAAGGGTTTTCCACACTTACTTCATATATATTTTACAGATGTTCAATGACTTGGGTGCCAGCAATTCTTTAAAAAACAGTAAAAGGGCACCCGTCATAGCAAAACTCTTTCCCCCACAGGAGGTATGGGCTGAAAGAGAAACTATTTTGCCAATCAAATGCCCCTAGCATGCACATTTTCCTTGCCAAGCTCTTGGTTCATGTTTGGTCATCTGCATAATTAGAGAGTCACCTGGCTAACTTATTATGCACATGTGTGTAATGTGAGATGCCCTTTATATGAGGGTGCTCTTTTAACTGCCCTCAGCCTGACTCCTGTAGCCGGATCTAACATAGGTATTATCTTCTTATCCTACTGATCTACCAACCCCAGAAAGTGGGGTACCAAGAGGCAACCTTATAGTGCCTCCCCAGTTAAAGACAAGGGAAACTAGGTAATACTTTAACCTGGAAAAGGAAACTGTCTCTCTTCCCAGTTTTAAACAGACTAAGCCGAAATGCTAGCGTTAACTAGCAAGGGGACTTATCTAAGTAAAAGTGAGAAAATTTTTACCTTGCTACATAATTTTAAATCGGTCCTGAAATGTTGATAATTTTGTTTTTTGATGTGACCAATTTTTATGCAGTCTTTATTAAGATCAGGGCTCAATCTAAAGAAGTTACAGGGTCTGTTGAAGTGGCAGTACTGGGAACACTACCAGGAGAAACCTTCAGACAAGGAGCCAATGATCGGGGATCTACCCTTTGTTTACTTTGGGGCCCACAAAGTTCTGAATATGGTAGACCATGCTGGAAGCAAGTTGCTGTCTACTTGACTTCTACTGACCAGTCTGCAAAATAAACATATGTCCTGTTCTTCAGAAAGGGCCCAGCAAATAACCTACAGCTTAAAACTGGCCATACAAGAACACAGAGGGGGCTACTAATCAAAGTCTAAATTTATCTCAATTTTTTCTGAAAAAAACTCCGACCAAATCCACACAGGTTTTATCGCCTTATTTATTAATACACTTTCCCAAAAATTTTGTTTGAGGAAAATAACCCGAAAAAATCATGAAAAATATGAATCGTACAAAGTTTTCGGATTTTCCACAGTAATATTTCCAAGACAACATTCTTGTTGATTTATGTATTATTTATAATTTTATTGGTCTTATAATATGTAATAATAATTCAGCATGTGTGACTGCCTTAAAAAGCAAGTGCTTGATAGGGGACAACAAAGTCACCTGTGGATGTAGCAATGAAAGGTCCATTTATATTATTTTGCTTGCTTTGCCCAGCTCCAGCAGAGGCTGAGGCCTGAACACAAATGAAATCATTTTAGATCATTTTTATTTTCGAACCTATAATTATTTTTACTTTGGTATCGAGAAGTATTTAATGAGCTGTGTGATGTCATCAAAGTCTCAACAGATGAGCACCCAGATCTAAGCATCACAATTAATCAATTCAGCTAAATTAACTAACTTAATTAACTTGGCGACTGAGAGAGTATTTATTTATCTTTTATTTTGCTGCCAGCAGCGATTTTCTGTCTTCCCACTCACTAACATGGGCCTAATCTGACTGCATTTGAGACAACGCTTAAGCCTATGGTACAGGGGATGTGTAGCAAAAAATGGAAAGTTGTGCTCACCACTAAATTTAAAACCTTTTGGCAGGGGTGCAATGAGGCTGCGTCAAAGACGGGAGGTCCTCTGCACTCAACCCATTATCAATATATTTAAGACATTGAGATATTTTGTGTCTAAGGGCTCTTACAGACGAGTGTTTTTACCTGCGCTCCCCTGCGTTCCATTTTTCTGCGTTCAGCCGCAGGGGAGCGCAGGGATAGACGCATTAAATTTTTTTCAATGGGGCTGTACTCACACAGGCGCCTGTAGGCGCCGAACGCAGGTTGATACGCAACATGCTGCATTTTTCCTGCGTTCGGCGCCTACACGCGCCTGTGTGAGTACAGCCCCATTGGAAAAAACTGAATGCGTCTATCCCTGTGCTCCCCTGCGGCTGAACACAGAAAAAAGGAACGCAGGGGAGCGCAGGTAAAAACGCTCGTCTGTAAGAGCCCTTAAGCTACTAAAAAATGCTTTACCCTTTAGACAAAACAGGGATTGTTTGTCCATATTTTGCAATATATTTAAGCTGGCCAATTAAGTCAAAGTTAACCATAGTATGGCCAGTCCTACGCTCAACTTTCATCTGATTCATGAATCATTAAACATTTTATACAGTTTTACCTGCAACTTACTTGCTGATTACAACTCCCAAATGGTTGCTCTTTTATTGGCCTTCACTGGGATCATCTGACTATAGTTGGAAAGGGTGGGAGCTACAACATGGAGCTGCAACTGCTTACTGTGTGCAGTACATTAAGTAAGTAAGTGTAGGACTGGGCAGGTCAGGGGTGACTTTGATGTAGTTTGCCACTTGAATTTATTACACTATATAAAGAAACTATCCCTGTAGGTGTACAAATAGGAATTTTTAAGTAGCCTTTTATGAATCAATTTGTTTCTCTCTCTGCATGAATTATATGGTCCTACCCTCATTTCTCTATACTTGTATATAAAATGTTAAGTGGGGAGCACAGCATTACCTTGAGCTTTGGAGGCACAGATCTTATTGCTGTAAGGTGTGTGACATTCTTGGGCTGGTACAGTAGCTCAAAAAATAAGGTGTAGTACAGTGTATTTCCAATATGATTCTTTATTGAGTTTTAGTTCTCCTTTAAATTGTAAAATTTTGGCATCTATATAATGTCTGCCCTAAGAAAATGTATATATTTTTTACTATCCTCAAATTTATTTCCGAAACATTGCTTTTAACACATTCAATAACTGTCACTTTCATCTTTCTAATTCACTAGATTTGGAGCTGTTACAGGTATATTATTTGCTGTTTACCAGTAAATATTCTGCTCTGTTTAGGTCTACAGCCAACTCCAAAGTGTCTGGTAATTAATCTCTGAGGCAGAAAATTAATTAAAAATACTCCTTTAAAGGGAAAATATTAGGAAATATTATGAAAATGAAATTGGCTTATGAAGCAACAGACATTCGTTTTAGCACAGGAACACTTCACAGAAGGAATTTTATAGGCTTATTTTCTAGTAAAGTACATTCTGGCATTACTTAACACTTTCTAAGTGCCTCTCTGTGCAATCATTACACTGATTAGCAGGCAGTTCCTGACCATGATTACACCTCCACATGAATACATCAGGCTCTATGGAAGAGAATCTGTTCTCGGCAACTTGGAAATATGTATGTCAACCAATAGTGTATTTCCCATTCAGTGTCATACACTTATTTACCTTCTGTTGGACATTTACTATCTTAATTTGAATTAAGTGTGCACATTATATTATTCTGAAAAAAAGATGTGTGGCAGAAGGTGTTCTATTTAAAGAACCACTATTGCTATTTATTTTTGTTTACTTGTTAATGGTTTAATATCGATATCAAGAGCTGAGCATATAATTAGTTCAGGTTTGCTGTGTGATTATAGTGATTATGCTAGCAATTTTGAGCAATGGCACACAGACATATTATAGGTGTGTGTTAGACATTTTTGGTTGCCTAAGCACATGGGGCCAAAACACTAATTTGACCTTTGTTGTGATACTAAACAAATAACACAACAGATAGCTGGTCCTGTGTGTCATTGCTTTAAGTCTTGGCTAAGCTGCAGTTGTCTCAGTGTGGCTGCCCTCAGTCATCCCTATCGCCTCCCATAAATCTTCTGCAGTGTTATCTTCCCTTTACAAGAAAACAGAAATAGAAAAGCCCTAGTGAACCAGTGTTGGACAGAGCTGGTAATGGAATACTATAGTATTTCCAGTAGCAAGAACTTTTGTTTTATTAAAACCATGAAAAGTGAAAATAACTGTTAAGTACTAATTTCAAAAATAAGGTATGATGCCGTATAATCGATGCACATAGCGGCAATACTGCAGTTACTGTCCCTTTTGGCATCTGGGAATTCTTCGTAAGGACGGTTTCGCTTTAAATACTTTAAACTGGAGCTGAATGATTCCTGATCCTTCAGCCAATCTACTTGAAAGCTCTTGTCTGTGCAAAGTGTACCTGTTCATCATGAAGTATGCTCCTAAGGGCTATTAAAAGCTTGCAAAATCCAACGAGCTTATGTTATCTTGAGTTGGGAGGCCTCACAAGTGGTTGTCTACAACACCCAGAAGTTTAATTTTTTTATATTAAGACATTGATCCATAATTTGATCTCTGTCCTTTTTTTTTTTTTTACTGTAATGTGGTATCAAAGAGCTAGGTCAAAAGCAATTTCTCCGTAAATGACTGCTCCCGGTGTCATGTAGAACACTTTGTAATGCTCAAGTGGGAACACTATATTCTGCACTAAATAATCATAGCTTTCTCCAGCTTTGATACTTGCTGCATTCAAACAGGTCATTGTATATAACTTTAGCATCTCTCGCATGTACCTGTGTATGCATTGTGTTACTGCAAATGTTTCTAAATATATGAATGTGGAAAAAGGGCACTTAATTCTGCCTTCAAGACAGCAAGTTGCCTACAAAGATAAATCAGACATACTCCCAGGCTGAATAATCTATCATACATATCTCAAAGCTGAATGTTTTTTCATTAACAGAGTACTGATAAGTCAGCCCACCAACACAAAGCACGCTTTAGCAATTCAGTACGGAAAACATTGCAGTGGTATCAAAAGTATAAGCCTAAACAACAATAATGATTAATGTAAGCCATGAAAGCATGGTAATAAAGGACCCAGCAAATGAAGGGTGAATCAATTACTTGCAGAATTAATGGTCAGGCTGCAGCATCACCTGCAAAATCTCAAGCCATGTAGTACATATGATTTAGTCAAAGCCACAGGTAATCTTATCTCCCTTAAACATCAACAAATATATTTCAGGGACAACTAATGCAAATAGCAGCGTAGAAATCAGTCGTTAATACTGTTTTCACTGACAGTATTTTATATATGTCTAATACACACATGCTTAAAGAACAGAGTGACAATATTACTTCACATCAAAAGGGAGATATAACATTCTCTCAGATGTAAATAAAATTCAGGGAAATTTCACTTGCAATGAAGCAGTGAGACTGGGCCTTGGAGTATGGGAAATAAGGAGTATGCAAGCACTGCGTATCTTGACAGCGCTATATAAATAAATGATGATGAGTATGGGAAATAATATGGGAGATAGTACATCTATGGAAGGGTACTTAATACCAGGAAACAGATGTATATGTCCAGTTCAGCTGTCTACATGAAAATGATATCCAAATTCACAAACCAAAATGAAAGAAATCCTGCTTTTCAGAAAAGAAAGAAAAGATGTTTTTCATATGCCTTCAAAGGAGGATCATATACAGTACATACAGTATACTATGACAAGGCACAAAATGGCATTATTTATACAGATATGGGGTCTGTTTTCCACAATGCTCAGGACCTGGGGTTTTCTGTTTAAGGGGTCTTTCCCTAAATTGGATCTCCATACCTCAAGTCAACTTAAAAGTAATTTACTTATTAAATAACCCCAATAGGATTGTTTTGCCTCCAACTTCCTTGACAAAGGCTTTTTGCCAAAACATTGGGGTATTTCTCTCATTCAGAGTATCCGCTTTCATACTTGTATGTTGTTTATTGCTGGGTGGTATGTATCTTTATGGCCTTAACGATCATTGTCCATGTGTGCTGACTTATATTGTAATGTTTGTTATATATACATCTTTGATAAAGAATGTTTAATTGCAGTACCACCTTTTTGCTTGATTAGTGTGCAAGATCATTCTATGGAGCAAATTCACGAAAGGGTGAATTTTCACCAGCAAAGGCTCTGCCCCACTTCACGCCACATCGCCAGGCGCAAATGCATTACTAGAACGCTAATTCACTAAAACGCGAAGTTGTGTCTCTGTAGCTGAACGCTGGCAAAGTTTATTTTTTCATTTCTGCTCAGCAAAACGTCATTAGTACTCTTATACTTAAGGAGGGTACATATAGGTCATATAGACGTCTTTATTAGAAATGTTGATGCAAATGCTTGAAGTGGCCACTTATTATTACAAATGTTCAATGAAACATAATAAAGACAAAAGAGATCCTCTAATGCCCTAGACATGAGCCTATCCTAAAACAAATGTGGTATGCCTCTCAAATGAGAAATAAATGTTAACACAAAAATCTTTAATAATTAGGACTTTAAGACAATCCCGCTTTAAAATGTGAAAAAACGCATAACTTTTATGACTTTCTGGCAGACAGGATATGATGTCACTGACATAAGATTGAGAACGATGAAGCTTCATCTTATCAGTTCGCCTGGAATAAGGTGGCAAAGGAAACTCTGGAGATAGAGGTAACTTTCAGTAAAGTTTTACGATCATTCGCCTGAGCAAAAATTCGCCTGGCAGTAGGGCGCAAAACTATGATATCGATGGTCTCTTTCTCTAGTGAATTGTCGTCTACGCCTGTTAGTAAATTGGCTATGTCCTTGTGGATGAGAATTCTGCTCCTATGTGTATTTGTGTGATTTGAATCCTGTAATTAATAGGGGGATTATTTGAATTTAGCACCTTAAATACAAATTTTCTAGTCCAGAGTGCCCTCCATCAACTTTGATCGTAATAAAACTGATGGAAAAGAACTTTACTAACAGATCTGGTAATACAATTTTTGAGTAGCTCTTTGATTTTTGATAAAGCTTTAAGGACCCGGACTGGCTTGTGCCAGTTCAAAATGTAACATTTTTATGTTGCCGTAGTAACAATAAAAAGTGGACACTTTAGTGTATTTTGTCCTCTTCTAGAGCAGTGTCTAGGAAGCTATGGATCAATTTGAAGCAGTCATGAGTTGTCATAACATCATTCTTCAGAACCAAGCAATTCTTTCAATCCATAGGGAACCCTTGAGACAGCACACGAGGTGTCAGCAATCCTGAGATGAAACATGAGCACAAAGATTTTGACAGGAGACAAGAACCGTTCTTTCCAATTGCATTTGCAATCTCTGATCCGCCGTGATTGTTGCCCTCAGTTGTATGCTTGGGTGTCAGACAGTATCAGAACTCACCGAATGGAAGAGGTTTTGATGAAAACTGACCTCACCTACGGCTCCCTCCGAAAGTAACAGTCACTGAAAATGGGAACAGGACTGTACCTCAGTAGCGGAGTGGGCAGGAGTGCCGAAAAATCCAAAACGTCAAAGCAGGCAGGGATGATCAGAAGAATGGTCAAGACGAGTCCAAGGTCAGTGCAGGCAGCAAACAGCAGAAGTCAAAACAGGCCGAGTCGAATCACAGGAATCAAGTTTGAAGAAAATAGCTTAGGAATCAACACAGGAGCGATGATCACTTCGCAATGCAACAAAGTTCAAGGTGACCTTTTAACCTATAGCGCCGGCGTCAAAAAAGGCGCGAAAAAGCGTCAGCGTCAGGACGCCGGCGTGACGCCCGCAGAGCGACCGCGACGCACGCGACCGCGTCGAAACTGAGCGCCCGCGAGGCGCCCGCGACGGACGTAACCACGACGAAACCGGGCGCCTGCGTATGACGCGGTGCTGGTCACGAAACTGGAGGCACCATCTTGAAAAGGGGCAGACATATCCTTACATTGCCCCCCCTCGACGGGTGGCCTCTGGACGACCTGAAGATTAGGTTTACTTGGAAATCTAAGGTGAAAAGTCTTGATCAACCGAGGAGCATGGACATTGTTTATTGGTTCCCAGGAGTTATCTTCAGGTGGATATCCTTTCCATTGGATCAGATACTGAAGTTGGCCTCTATAGATCCTAGAGTCCAAAATCTTTTGAACCACAAATTCTTGAACCCCTTGGACAATTGAAGGTTTCGGTGGTTGTCTCACACGATTAGGAAACAAATTCTTAATAAATTTCTTCAGTAAAGAAACATGGAATACAGGATGGATCTTGTATTTGGCAGGTAATTGTAATTTAAAAGCAACTGGGTTAATTTGTTTAATAACAGAAAAGGACCCAGGAACTTCTGTCCTAATTTTTAGACGGACAAGATAATTTCAAGTTACGTGTAGAGAGCCACACCAAATCACCGACCTGAAAATTAGAATTCTTCAAGCGCCTTCTGTCCGAAAATTTTTTAAAAGACCGTTGCGCATTTTGAATATTTTGTTGAAGGATTTCAAAATTGTGTTTCAGAAACAAAAGTCTCTCTTGAGAAGCTGGAACCGGAACTTCAGTAATACCTGGAAGAGACGTAGGATGAAACCCAAAGTTTGCAAAGTATGGAGACTGTTTAGTTGAATCATGAACTGCATTGTTATATGAGAATTCTGCTAACGGTAATAATGAAGCCCAATCATCCTGTGAGAAAGAAGTAAAACACCGAATATACTGTTCTAAGGTTTGATTGGTTCTTTCAGTCTGCCCATTTGGGGATGAAAAGCAGAAGATAAAGAAAGCTGGATATGAAGACCTTGGCAAAGAGATTTCCAGAATTTGGAAGTAAATTGTGACCCTCGGTCAGAAATTATTTCACTTGGTAACCCATGTAGACGAAAAATTTCCTTCACAAAGACGCTAGCTGTAGTAGCTGCAGACGGAAGACCTCTTAAAGGTATAAAATGTGCCATTTTTGTCAACCTGTCTACTACAACAAAGATGGTATTGAACCCTTCAGATACAGGCAATTCCACAATGAAGTCCATAGAAATACTATCCCAAGGTCTCTTAGGAACAGGGAGTGGATGTAGTAGTCCCATGGGTCGGGAACGTGGTTCTTTAAATCGAGCACATACTTCACAGGACAAGACATAAAGTTTACAGTCCTTAGACATCCCAGGCCAAAAAAATTTCCTTTGAGCCAACTGCTGTGTCTTCCTAACACCAAGATGACCGGATAAAGGATGATCGTGAACAAACTGAAGAGTCTCCAGATGGAGATCTTTGGGAACGAACACCTTATTGTTGACTAAGACAAGACCATCTTGGACAACAGCATCTTTAGGGCAGCAGTCTTTCGGTTTGACGGTTTCCCGAATCTTGGTTATTAACTCCGCTTGGAGAAGAAAAAAATTAGCTGGAGACAATATATTTTCGACTGAAGTATCTTGTTCATCCATCGAATATAAACGAGATAGGGCATCAGCTTTCCCGTTCTTGGACCCAGGTCTGAAGGTAACATGGAAGTTGAACCTAGAAAAAAAAAGGGCCCATCTCGCTTGTCGTGGACGGAGTCTTTTGGCAGAACGCAGGTACTCCAGATTCTTATGATCAGAAAAAACCAGTGTAGGATGATTAGCTCCCTCTAATAGATGTCTCCATTCCTGAAACGCAGCTTTGATGGCGAGTAATTCTCGATCCCCGACATCATAGTTTTGTTCAGATCTAGACAGTTTCTTAGAAAAGAAAGCAATGGGATGGAGTTGCTCCTGAATGTTGGCTCTTTGAGAAAGAACAGCACCTATAGCTGACTCGGAGGCATCAACTTCGAGAATAAAGGGCAAAGCTGGGTCCGGATGTACTAAGATGGGTGCAGAAGTAAAATGACTCTTCAACTCTTCAAAAGATGACTGTGCTTCCTTTGACCAATGAAATTTCTTAAGGGAACTGGTAAGAGAGGTGATGGGAGCAATAATTTTAGAAAAATCTTTAATAAATTTGCGATAAAAATTGGCAAACCCAACAAATCTTTGCACCTCTTTTCGGCTGGAAGGAGTAGGCCAGTTCAACACAGCAGAAATCTTACGGGTATCCATTGCTGTCCCATTAGCGGAGATTATAAAACCGAGGAACTCAATAGTGGTCTTCTCGAACTCGCACTTTTCTAGTTTGGCATAAAGTCTGTGAGTTCGTAACCGTGAAAAAACCTTTTTAACATGAGTTCTATGTTCTTCCAAAGATGAAGAAAAAATGAGAATGTCATCTAAATAAACAATGACAAATAAATCAAGAAAGTCTCTGAAAATGTCATTGACAAAGTGCTGAAAAGTTGCAGGGGCGTTGCACAGACCGAAAGGCATAACGAGATATTCAAAATGCCCATAGCGTGTCCGGAAGGCTGTCTTCCATTCATCACCTTGTCGAATACGTACCAAATTGTAGGCTCCCCGAAGGTCTAATTTGGTAAAAATACATGCTGAACGAAGCCTTTGAAAGAGTTCTGGAATTAGGGGCAGAGGATATCGATTTTTGATTGTAACTTTATTCAAGTCCCTGTAATCAATACAAGGTCGCAATTAACGATCCTTCTTTTCCACAAAGAATATGCCAGCCCCAGCAGGCGACGTGGAAGAACGAATGAATCCTTTCTTTAAGTTCTCATCAATGTAATCTTTAAGAACTTTGAGCTCAGACTCAGATAGGGGGTAGATTCTACCGAAAGGAATAGCTGCTCCAGGTAATAAGTCAATTGGGCAGTCGTAGATCCGATGGGGCGGAAGAATATCCGCTGCCTTTGCATCAAACACGTCAAGGAATTCATGATAAGGTTCAGGAACCAGTGACGATCTAGCATCCTGAGACACCATATGTAAGGAAGTTTTACACGGAAGATGCTGAGAACAGAAATTGGAAGAAAACTTGACTTGCTTAGTGTGCCAATCAATAATTGGGTTGTGAACTCGAAGCCATGGGTATCCTAGAATCACAGGATATAATGGGGAAGAAACAACATCAAAGGACAGGGACTCGGTATGCTGCTGAATTTTTATTGACAGGAGAACAGTTTCATGCAACACAGGACCAGAAGAAATGTTCGAGCCATCAGCCAATCTCACCACCAATGGGTTAGTCTTAGGTAACAAAGGAATGCGATGCCGAACAACCAGGTCTTGGTCAATGAAACATCCGCACGCTCCGGAATCAATTAGGGCTGGAATCTGGAGACTTCCCTTTGGCCACTGTAAAACAACATTAATGGAGATAAGAGATTGACCATTATTAGCACCAGTCTTTATAAGAACAGGTTTAACCATCTTACTGGCAGGCTTGAGTGGGCAGGTAAGCAGGAGATGACCCGCAGCTCCACAATACATGCACAGGTTTAGTCGCCGTCTTCGGAGTCTCTCCTCAGTGGATAGGGGAGGACGAATGAGACTGATCTGCATTGGCTCTGGGTCCGTGGAGGTTGCAAAAGATGTGGGTACGGACTTGACGGGAGGTAAGGCCTTAGGAACTAGCCAACTGGGGGAAAAGGCTCCAGCCCTCTCCTTGAGACGTCGATCAATCTGGATAACAAGTTTAATGAAGGGCTCCAATTCATCAGGTGGCTCCACACGAGATAGTTCATCTTTTATGGCCTCTGAGAGACCAATGCGGAACTGGTGTTTGAGGGCAATGGGACCCCAACGCGTATCAGCAGCATAATTACGAAAGTCTGTAATATAGTCTTCCACTGGTCTTTTCCCTTGGGTTAGACCTCTCAAACCGGCCTCTGCAGTTACCTCTCTCTTAGGATCATCATAGAGCTGGGCCATGGCTGATGCGAAGTCGTTGAAGTTCCCCAACAACGGACTATGTTGCTCAAGCAGGCGGTGTGCCCAGGTCTGAGGTTCATCAGAGAGGAAGGAGATGAGGAATCCCACCTTGGATTGTTCAGCGGAATAGATATGTGGGTTCAACAGGAACTCCAATTTGCAGCTATTTAAAAAGGACCGAAATTTCTTACGATTTCCAGAGAATCGTTCAGGTGTAGCCAATTTAATCTTGACAGGCGAAGAAGCAGGAGGGGGTGCAGCCATAACAGGGACAGCCGCCGCGGCTCCAAAAAACTCAGGAGGAGCAGCTGCAACAGCAGGTGAAACAGAGGGACCAGGCAAATTCTGGAGTTGGGTTTGGATTTGCTGATAACCCCCTTGGAGATCTGAACCACCTGGGTGAGGGCTGCCAATTGCTGAGTAAGGCGATCCATGGCGGAATCAGCTTCGGACTCTTCCATCTATCTGGCGAAGTGATACTATCAGAACTCACCGAATGGAAGAGGTTTTGATGAAAACTGACCTCACCTACGCCTCCCTCCGAAAGTAACAGTCACTGAAAATGGGAACAGGACTGTACCTCAGTAGCGGAGTGGGCAGGAGTGCCGAAAAATCCAAAACGTCAAAGCAGGCAGGGATGATCAGAAGAATGGTCAAGACGAGTCCAAGGTCAGTGCAGGCTGCAAACAGCAGAAGTCAAAACAGGCCGAGTCGAATCACAGGAATCAAGTTTGAAGAAAATAGCTTAGGAATCAACACAGGAGCGATGATCACTTCGCAATGCAACAAAGTTCAAGGTGACCTTTTAACCTATAGCGCCGGCGTCAAAAAAGGCGCGAAAAAGCGTCAGCACGCCGGCGTGACGCCCGCAGAGCGACCGCGACGCACGCGACCGCGTCGAAACTGAGCGCCCGCGACGGACGTAACCGCGACGAAACCGGGCGCCTGCGTATGATGCGGTGCTGGTCACGAAACTGGAGGCACCATCTTGAAAAGGGGCAGACATATCCTTACAGACAGTGAATCTGAGAGTAAAAAAAAAAAGTAAAAGAGCATGGTTCCAACCATAAGTGAAGTACATTTTCACCAATACATTTAAGACAAAAAGACAAAGCTCTAGAGAGTGATCTGTGTGTCATTAGTCTTAATTACTCTATTAGTTAATCTCAAATTCCTGCAGTGATATAAACAATTGCATTCACATAGGATATGAATGTTCAGTTCAAAAGACGGTATGACAACCGAAAAAATAGAAACCCTGAATTGACAGCTGGAAGAAAGGTCTTATTCTTCCATTTAGGAGGGGGTACCCTTTTCCAGCTCTAGTCTTCACCAATGCCCTTTGGGGCCCTCGAATGTTCTGCAGTAGAACTGACTGGGAACCTACACACTAGTCACCAGATGGGCCAAAAGGAAGGTGTTAAGGATTGTAATTAGATATGAGGAGAAGAAGTAACAAAAATACATTAGGACAGGAACTGTTTTGGCAAGGGTGCATTGCAAAGAAATCGCCAAGAAATCTCAAAACATGTTCTGGCATCCTTACACGCATGCCCCAAAGTCATGACAAGAGGCATATGATGACACCAAGGACCAGTGGCACGCACATAAACAGGGACCTGCATTATGACTGGTAGGATAATACACTGGTCTCCTGGGGCCCCTTATAGATAGCTATAATCTCAGCCATAAAGAAGTTCTGAGAGATAGAGAAAATAGCTGTAACATCTGATTACACTTGCCTATGGAAGTGAATATTCCAGAAATCAAGTCAGTTCTTTTTCAAAACCTCCCGCATCATGGTTTTCACCAGCAGCATTTTAGCTAACAGGTCCCTTTAACTCCACTTTCCTGTGGTATTCACATGCACCAGTGACTTTCTTGCACTTTGACTCAAAGCTTGTGAAGATTTATAATATAAAACCCTTCTATTTGAATTTAGTTTTTGCATATTTCTGTACAACTGTTCATTCACACTGTAGCTTACTGAAACAAACTTTTCTTGAAATTAATTTTTTTTTTTTTTGCCAGCGAAATGTGAACAATGTACATGGAATAAATTTCCATATTGAAGTTTGCTTCATGTGCTTTTATTGTATTTTATTTTCCACATTTATCCATATCGGGGATATGAGCAATGAGAAACCTTTTGTTGCTCTACTTTTATTTATAGCCTTGTTATGAATAATGTAACTTTGTCATGTGAATGGGAAATCTTTCCTTTTAGTCAGAAGGATGTAATATCAATGTTTCCATTTGTTCTTCTTTCTATAAACCTTAACCTCTACCTACAGATATTTCATCTGACTACAACTACCTCTCCTATTCTCCAAATCATTTGCAACTGTGATAGAGAACAATGTAGCCCCGAACGAAACAATTTGGATGACATTAGCAAAATGGGCAAACCACACCTCTTCCTGGGTCTTTAAATCCCAACTTGCTATTGGGATGACATCCAACTATGATAAGAACCAAAAACACCCCTTTGATCCTTGACTACCTCACTCTTTCCTTGCCAGACAGGCAACTGTTTCACAAAATAAAAAAGTAAGAGAAAGAAACACAGAAGTAGATGCTACAGGCCTTTAGTTTTATTTCAGTGCATTGTACGTCAGCTTTTCATCTGTTACAACTTTTTCTACGTTTATTCCTTTTCTCGCCTCTTTTTTTTAGTTTTGGTTGACTTTGTACAATGTGCAGGTAGAAGGAAAAAATAATGTTTTTCGCAGTCTGTATGAGTTTCAGCCAGTTGTTGCCTATTTTGTACTTCACTGGCAGCAGGAATGAGCAGTGTAAATAGACCAAATTAATGAAAACAATCACCACACCAAGTATATCAGTAAAGCCCAAAAATTAGGAAACAGAAATATGGAGGAGTCTCACAATTCATCCCAGTCAAAGGGTGTATGATACAAGCTCAAAAAAATAGAAAGTGTGGTGTGAGGTTCCCAAAAATAAAAAAAGGAGTTCAAAATAAAAAAAAAATCATTTATTAGGATATAGACAAAATGGCCTATTTTTCTCTATGTCCTAATACAGTAAATGATTTTGTATTTTTAACTATTTTTTCTTTGATTTGTGGGAACCTCACAGCACACTTCTATTTTGTACTTGGGTAAAAAGTGACATAAGTAGGGCTAGAAAAAGGAAGATTATTTCATACTTACCGAGATCTTCCTTTCCTAGACGTACTCCATGTCAGTACGTTACGGGATAGCCCCTCCTCCCTGCTCCAATTAGAAGGAACCTCCCCAAGCCTTTAAAAGGCCAACCACACCCACCTACCGGCGTCTTTGTAACAAGCTCTTAAATTACCGGAAAAGAAAGGGCGGGTGTACTGACATGGAGTACGTCTAGGAAAGGAAGATCTCGGTAAGTATGAAATAATCTTCCTTTTTCCCTAGACGTACTCCATGTCAGTACGTTACGGGACATAGCAAGTTAACGTTATCCCATGGGAGGGAATATGCTTTAAGAAGAAACTGTAATAAGGAAAGGAGTATCACTGACTAGATAGTCCACCATCATGCAAACTCCTTACCTTAATATAGAGAGTCCAGGTGAAAACCCCAGAATAAGTTCACCAGGCTAAGAATAGAGCTATAGTATAGCATATACTATAGAGAAAGAGAGAGAGAGCGCGAGAGAGAGATGTTAGCCCACTGAGAGTGAGGAACAAGTTAGCTCACTAACCACCACTTCACCCTCCAGAAGAGAGAGAGAGAGAGGAAGACAGTCCTGTAAAAGGCGAATTCAGCAAGCTGAAATACTTACTCTCCTACTCACCAAAAAGCATTCATCACATGTATGCCTAAATTCAGTGCAAATTGCAAGGTACCTGTAAGAAACACTTGGTAGGAGTAAGAACCCAAAACAGACACAATATAGAAATGATCTACTTAGGATATATCCATAAATGTAGGATATCCAATGTACCCTGAGGTACCCAAGGCCAGTACCATAAATATCTTCATATCAGAATGCATGTTAGTCAGGACTGATCTAACCGAAAGCATATCCTAAAGATCGGAGACAAGGGTACCTGAGAAAATAATTGGGAATAGAATTCCTTACCCTGTGTAAGGTCCTGTGATGAGGCAGACTCAATTAACTGTAAAGAGTTGAGCAACTCCAGTACCTAAGAAAGAGCCCCTGTTGGTTGACCCAACCTAGTACTCTGAGAGGTATAACTGAATACCCCTAAGGTTACAGATCCCAATAACCACAGTGCAACTAAAGGACTAATTCCAAGATTTATGGAGGCAGATTATATGCCCTGGATAAATGTTTATAGTCACCCACAAACCTGTGTTCTCTCTACCCATAAGGGACCCACTTATATGTGGAATCAACTATACTACATATTTAATCGTTGAGGCTGACCTTGGAACTGGAGGGACGCTATGGATGTTCCAGTAAGTGTCAGAAGGGCCTCTGATCTACTAGAGTCATGCTGGGTCATATGTATCAGGAGTGGCACAGGAATGTGAATCCGAGAACAAACCAGGATAATAGGAGTGTTGTATCTGGAAGTTACCTGAACATTGAGCTCTGTACGAATGTTTCAGACACAATTTTCAGCAGGTGTAAATGTAACCCCCTAGCATAGGGAATAATGTGACAGACATGGTCAAAACAGACAAAAAAAAAAAAAAATACTTCCAAGCCTCCCATTTGAAGCTAGACAAACCTGTAGGACAGATACATAAAATATCCTTAATTCATTCTCAATGAAATTAATGACTAGGGATGTAGCGAACGTCGGAAAAAAAGTTCGCGAACATATTCGCGAACTTGCGCAAAAATGCGAGCGGTTCGCGAACGGTTCGCGAACCCCATAGACTTCAATGGGAAGGCGAACTTTAACATCTAGAAAAGACATTTCTGGCCAGAAAAATGATTTTAAAGTTGTTTAAAGGGTGCAACGACCTGGACAGTGGCATGCCAGAGGGGGATCAAGGGCAAAAATGTATCTGAAAAATCTGCCTGTGTGTGCTTGGAAGAGATAGTGTAGGGGGAGAGCTGTTAGTGATTTCAGGGACAGATGATAGTAAGTTTGCTGGCTAGTAATCTGCTTGATACTGCTCTGTATTGGAGGGACAGAAGTCTGCAGGGATTTGAGGGACATTTTAGCTTAGGTAGCTTTGCTGGCTAGTAATCTACTGTTCTCTTTAAACAACTGCCATACGTTGACCTTGTAGGCATTGTTTGCCCAGTTTTTTTGGACGCAGCCACTGAAGCACAGTTGCCAGAAAAAATATGCCATATAAATGCTGAAAATAGTCATTTTTCGCCATACGTTGACCTTGTAGACATTGTTTGCCCAGTTTTTTTGGACGCAGCCACTGAAGCACAGTTGCCAGAAAAAATATGCCATATAAATGCTGAAAATAGTAATTTTTCGCCATACGTTGACCTTGTAGACATTGTTTGCCCAGTTTTTTTGGTTGCAGCCACTGAAGCACAGTTGCCAGAAAAAATATGCCACATAAATGCTGAAAATAGTCATTTTTTGCCAAAAAAAGTGACTCCGGTGTTTTTCTGGAGACGGTAATATTATGGATATTTAGACAGAATGGGAACAAGGTCACACAGCTCGATGGCGGGTTGAAGAAAACAGTGTGCAAATAATGCCTACAAGGCCAACGTATACACTACTACAGCGGTGGATACGGATTACGTAAAATATATTATGGCTGCTTGAAAAAAGTGACTCCGGTGTTTTTTCTGGAGACGGTAATATTATGGATATTTAGACAGAATGTGAACAAGGTCACACAGCTCGATGGCGGGTTGAAGAAAACAGTGTGCAAATAATGCCTACAGGGCAAATAATGCCTAAAAGGTCAACTTATACACTACTACAGCGGTAGTAAAATAAAAAAAGTAAAATAAAAAAAAAATGAATATTAAAAAAAAAAATTAAAGTTGGTGCTGCTGAACTACTAGGAGCAGCAGATTAGCACACCAGTCCCACTCCCCAACACTGCTAGACTAATAGCACTGGGCTCTTATAGTAGTAGTAGTAGTAGTAGTAGTAGTAAAACAACAAAAAAATAAATAAAAGCAGTCCTTACAAGGACTACTGTTATTGCAGCAGTCAGCAGATGAGATCAGAAGCAGGACAGCTGCCCACTGCAGCTACATACAGAGCACTGCAGTAGAAGGTAGATTACTAGCCAGCAAAGCTACCTAAGCTAGAATGTCCCTCAAACCCCTGCAGACTTCTGTCCCTCCAATAACAGAGCAGTATCAAAACGATTACTAGCCAGCAAACTTTCAACTGTCCCTGAAATCACTAACAGGCAGCAGCTCTCTCCCTACACTATCTCTTCAGCACACACAGGCAGAGTGAAAAAACGCTGCAGGGCTTCGGTTTTTATAGGGAAGGGGAGTGGTCCAGGGGAGAGCTTCCTGATTGGCTGCCATGTACCTGCTGGTCTGGGGTGAGAGGGCAAAAAAAAGCGCCAACAATGGCGAACCCAAAATGGCGAACGTCGCGCGACGTTCGCGAACTTCCGGCGAGCGCGAACACCCGATGTTCGCGCGAACAAGTTCGCCGGCGAACAGTTCGCGACATCTCTATTAATGACTGGAAATGGTAAGAGATTACACTCTACTGTAATGACTGCAACCGTCCCACTTAAGGGAAGACTATGATCCTGCTCAGAAGAGCCAAGTACATTTTCGGCCGAAACAATAAGACAAGTAGCAACTGCAGTATGTAACTGTAAGGAGGAAGATCCGAAACTGCTGGTGTTCCAAGAGGGCACAGACATAGAGAGGGAAAATAATTAACGCTCCTAGGACGCCTCCATCTGCTGTCCTATCAGTTACCTATCTGGTGTGGAAGAACAGCCAGCCCTGTATTCTAAAAAACCACTAACTAGGGGATGGAGAAATTGAAGAAAAAAAATAAATAAATGGGCCCAAAATAAGTGCCTTCTGGACACAGAGCCTTAAGTCACAAAGCCGTTTTGATAATAGTATAAGGTAGTATAAGCAGAATATCCCTATCCTGGGCCAGACTTGAACAGAGGTCATCTCTATGGACTAACAAGACACCTTGAGGACTCCTTTAGCCTGAAAACCCTTGGTTTGAAATATATACCCTATGCAATTCCCAGTGGCCTGATATGTATGTGTACCCTGTCTCTATAGACACCCTGTATTGGCAGATAAAATGTCCCATCTATCCTGACATTAAGAATATCAGTAGAAATAGTATAGGAATAACACTGGGTAGTGGCTCCCCTCTCTAATTTGTAGGAGGCACAAAGGAGTCACCCTAGAAAATGGTAGAAATACATCTGGGGATCCTTCAGCCAAGCATAGAGAACTGTATACCTTGTTCTTCCTTAAACCTATGAATATGGAATTTCCACAGGTTGCACCCCTAGAAACTAGCCAGATGTCCTGGCTGCTATAGTGAAATTTATGGATTAAGAGTTCAAGTACGGATTGTTCCAGGAATCTTCAAAAATACTATATGTTGCATAAAAATATAGGTTTATTGAGCCAACGTTTCTGGTTCCAAAAAAGAACCCATCCCAAGAACACAAGTCATATATAGATATCTGTGCAAACATATATACACACTCATATACATGCCTTAGTATTAAAATATATGCACCTGCCTATGACCTTCTTATAGATGCAAGCATATATGTTGCTTGGTAGACCAGTTGTATTATGGAGTTTATCCATTAATTGAGCATTTGTTCTGAAGGCAGTAGAATCCCCCTGCAGGATGTGGGCCATGGTGCAAGCATATATTAAAATATGTGATAATAATATGTACCTCGGTCAGAGACCTAAGCTCCTGGTAGAGCACAGTACTCGACCCCAGAGCTCGAGCTGCGTGGGTAGTAATAAACTGCACAATTGACTGGGCAAAGCAATTATCTGGTCCTCCATTCGTTCAGGCAGTGATCGGTGATACAAGGCTGCTGAATCTGGAAAAATGTACATTCAATGGTCCCAAAAGTAGTACATACCTGTGGTTATTGTTAACCCAGCAATCCTTATGACAGACAGGCTTCAGAACTCCTGTAGTGTTTATCAAGACAAAGTTAAGCTCACCTGCCATCGGGAAAAAATATTGCCTAGTGTCTAATTTATTAAGCCATATCTTATTCCAGGAGCAATGCCATGGAATGAAAAGACATTCATATGTAGGTATTCCTATCAGTAGTCATCTGGATTAAACCTGAAAGTACCCCAGAAACAATTACAACCCCATGTAATGCATAGTTTAGGTTATCTGCAGTCAGAGCAAACCTATATCAGACCTTCATAGCCACCCAGTCCAGTGATCTACATCTATTAGAGCTACTGGTTCAAGGTGAGCAATAATTAGAGCATATCATACTGCAGAGAATAGGAGCATACCGATATGATCATCGCAACATGTAATACATAAAATATTAGCTACTGCTTAGGGCAAGCGTAAATCTGGCCCTAGCCGTTCCCAGGCCTGTGCTTTACATACCTTAGGGCTACCTATTCCAGGTGAGCCATAGCCAGGGTATATACTGCAGAAGAAAATATAAGCACAGATTCAATCACAGTAACATGAAATACATAGTTTATATTAGCTGCTGCTTAGGGCAAGCATATCTCAGGGCCTAGCAACTCAAAAGGCCTGTGCTCTACATCCATTAGGGCTACTTGTTCCATGAGAGAAATAGCCAATCGTAAACTGCAGAAAACCTGTAGTACATAGTTAGGTTAGCTGCTGCTTATAGCAAGCATGTATCAGGACCTAGCAGCAAGACAGATCTGTGCTCTACATCTCACAGGGCTACGTTTTCTTTGTGAGCACTAGCCAGAGCATAAGCCGTATAACAAAATAGTAGCACAGGTACAATCACAGCAATATGAAATACATAGTTAGATTAGCTGCTGCTTCGAGCAAGCATGTCTCAGGGCCTAGCAGCCAGCCAGACCTGTGCTCTACATCCTGTAGGGCCACGTTTTACCTGTGAGCAATAGCCAGAGCTTAAGCTGTAGAACAAAATAGGAGCACAGGTACAATCACGGAAACATGAGGTCCATAGTTTAGATTAGCTGCTGCATAGAGCAAGCTTATATCAGGCCCTAGCATTCAGCCAGACCTTTGCTCGACCTCTATTATGGCTACCTGTTCTATGTGAGCAATAGCCAAAACATAGAATGCAGAACAAAAATAGTGCAATACATATTATGGATTATCTGATGTTTATAGCAAGTATATATCAGAGCCTAGCAGCCCCCCCAGCCCAGTGATCCATATTCAATAGGGCTACTGGTGTCCTATTTGTAAATGGCTTGTGCTTTCAGGCAGGAAACAATCATAACCAGGCACAGTGCAGATAAGCATATGAATATATAGCATGCAAGCAGTTAGTTAGACTTTAGTCACTGCAGAACAGCATATGGACACACTCCTTACCTGCTGCTCATTATGCAAGGCTGGAAGCTGACCCTTTAATGCCACAAATTCCAGGACACTATTGTTAACGGGAAAACAGGCCTCACAAGTTTACTGACAACAGCAGGACTTACCTGAGGCTGCAGCTTCCTCGCTTGCTGAGTTAGAGAGTGGGCGGGGCCATCTCCACTTGCTTTAGCTGGACCTGATTATACTCAGCTGGTGTCTGCACTCAGTGGGGGGTTGATTATACTCAGCTGGTGTCTGCATAGGCAGGAACCCAAAGCAACTGCGTAGGTTATACTGAGGCAAATTGGATAATTAGTGTTGGTGCTTCCTGCACAGGCCCAAGTTTGCTATAATATGAAGCCTATAGCGAAACTTTTTTATATTTTTTATTTTTTATTATTATTTTAACTACCTCCACCTTAGGAAAGTCTGTTGAGGGAGGCAGTTGGCCATGACCTGCCCCCATTAAAACAAAAATAAAACAAAGGTAACAGGGGGCAGTAAGGTTCAGGCCCCTAACTAATTAGCCTAAGTTAACTGCCACCTCCCTCGCCCATTCGTAAAAATGGGGTGTAGGGGCCACATACACCAGTGCCGCCTGAGGCCCTCTGGGCAGGTCGGGAGGGCACACGAATGGGGGGACAAGCACCTGCCACCCAATGCTCTTGATAGCAATACAGGAAGGCAACTGAAATACAGGCAGACAAGGAGTAGCAAACATTGCACCTCAGTGCCTTACCTGATTCAAAAGCTGAAGTTCAGAAGACTCCAGGTCTGAGGTAGTGTGCTGGGGGGAAAAAAGGTCCCATGGACCAAAACCCCTGTCCCTAGGACGCCTTCCGGGCAGGCCTAATGCTTTCCTAGGTGTAAAAGAGAAAAACAAAAATTTGCTTCTAATGATTGAGGCCTTTGTTCAGAGAACAAAGCCAAGAGCATAAGAGAAGGAAAAAAAAGACGCCGGTAGGTGGGTGTGGTTGGCCTTTTAAAGGCTTGGGGAGGTTCCTTCTAATTGGAGCAGGGAGGAGGGGCTATCCCGTAACGTACTGACATGGAGTACGTCTAGGGAAATGGTTTCCCTCTAAGTTCCTAGGAGGCGCTTTCATCTTCTTTTTTTCATATTACATATCAGTAGGGACTTCTTCAGGGTTTTGGGACAAATATGGTCTGGCCAGATCATTATCAAAATGATCGGACAACAAATTCCTTGGCTCCTGAAAGATTTAGTACAAGATACTAATTAATGATAAACACACACACCATATATTGCATCTTTCCTTCAGCTCTCCTGTACCTTTGAAAAGTTGCAAACACTGCCTTCTGAAGCCGACCTCCAAGTTCCAGTGGTCTTACTTGCTTGCTTTGATTCTCTCGCGTTTCTTTCAATGAATCACGCGTGTGACATGACCTTTAGTTGTTATATAGTTTTCACTGTAAACAGTCATTTTCTCATATTTTATTTATTTAACTTGTTCATTAATGACTTAGGGGAGGGTGTTGTAAGTAATGTATCAGTGTTTGCAGATGACACAAAATTATCCAGCCCAATTAATTCCATCCAGGATGTGGCATCCTTGCAACAGGATCTCGACAAACTGGCAATCTGGGCAGCTAAGTGGCAAATGAGATTCAATGTTGATAAATGTAAAGTCATGCGCCTGGAATGTAAAAATATCCAAGCCACTTATACCCTTAATGGGACTGCACTAGGCAAATCCATTATGGAAAAGGACCTTGGAGTCCTTGTAGATAATAAACTTGGCTGTAGCAAGCAATGCCAGTCAGCAGCATCATGGGCAAATAAGGTCTTGAGCTGAATTAAAAGGGGCATAGAGTCAAGGGAGGAGGGGGTCATTCTTCCACTGTATAGAGCACTTGTAAGGCCCCATCTAGAATATGCCGTACAGTTTTGGTCTCCATCACTCAAACAGGACATTATTGTATTAGAGAGGGTACAGAGAATGGCAACTAAGCTGGTAAAAGGTATGGAAAATCTTAGCTATGAGGAAAGACTGGCCAAATTGGGGCTATTCACGCTGGAGAAGAGGCGCTTAAGGGGAGATATGATAACTATGTATAAATATATAAGGGGATCGTATAATAATCTCTCTAATGCTTTATTTACCAGTAGGTCTTTCCATCTGACACGAGGTCACCCATTCCGATTAGAAGAAAAGAGGTTCCGCCTAAATATTCGGAAGGGGTTTTTTACAGTGAGAGCTGTGAAGATGTGGAATTATCTCCCTGAATCAGTTGTACAGGCTGATACATTAGATAGCTTTAAGAAGGGGTTGGATTGCTTTTTAGCAAGTAAGGGAATACAGGGTTATGGGAAATAGCTCATAGTCCAAGTTGATCCAGGGACTAGTCTGATTTTGGAGTCAGGAAGGAATTTTTCCCCCTCTAAGGCAAATTGGAGAGGCTTCAGATGGGGTTTTTGCCTTCCTCTGGATCAACTGGCAGGTAGCTAAAAAAAAAAAAAAAAAAAAAAAGGTTGAACTCGATAGACGTGTGTCTTTTTTCAACCTTACTTACTATGTTACATTGTTCTCTATATTGTAAGGGACAAGGCCAAATGAGTGACCTTATTTTGTAATTTAAAGGTATCGGAAAGTTTGGGAAAATACATGTAAGGGTTTATTTAACCGCAGGTGCACCAACAGGAGCATGTGCAACTAAGGGAGGAGGCCGGTGATACACAACTGTTAAGTGCTTGCCATTTTCTGCCCATAGATATAGTATAGCAATATTTTGGGGAAGCACCTTATCACAGTAAGCCTTCATGGATGCAACATCTACCATCTCATTCACTACCTAACCCTGTGTGTCCACAAGCTATACTGAAGTTATACTGAAATACTAATCTGAAGAGCTTCTGAATAAAAAGCTAAATAACTGAAAAGCCATAAAAAACGAAGGTCAATTGCAAATAGAATAACCGAATAATACTTTGTACAGCATGCTAAAGTTAATCTAAAGATGATCTACCCCTTTTTTTAACTAGAATGTACATTTATAGCTACTGATACTTGAAATGACACAAGTGGTTAAAAAGCCATGTTTTGTTTGCCTTATCTCATACTTTTTCATGGATGTCCTTGCAGCTGCGCTTCCTTCTCCGTTAGCTTTCAAGGTCACTGCTGAATACAATAGGTTCAGGTTTGTCGGGGATTTACAATAAATGGGAAAAAAATAAAAGGGCAGTGACTTGGAGGTTGCAATGGGAATGTTCTCTTACATGGAGGTGAGGGTTGCTTATAATGGATGTGCACAAAAAAACATGTGTTTTAAATGAAAAATGTAGTTTCTGTAACCACTGAGTCAAAGTATTTACTATTTCTGAATCTTGCCAAATTATTTATTCATTAGCGCCAACCCATTTGTGAATCAGTACGGGCATAGTCACCTGCTTCATTTTTTGTAAAGGGCTAATTTAGCTTTTAAGGAACAGGAAAGGTATGAAATTCAGTGGTGTCCTTTTAAAGTGACCATTTCAGTCAATGTACACAAACAGGTCAATTTTATATGTTTCATAAAAAAGTGACACTGTATTTAATTATTCTGCTTGTCTCTCCTCGAGCATTTGTGTGTGGGCTCTTTTAGATTTTATATGGATCCAATTTACCCTAGCAAACAGAGAGTGCTTTGAATAAGAGACTGCAAAATGATAGTAGAGGACCTGAACAATAAGGTAAGATAATAAGTAACAATACAATTGTAGTTGCACATAGCAATAGGCCCCCTCCACATTTGAAAGCTGGAAGGAGGAAGAAAAAGTAGGCAAATAAGTCAAAAACTATAAAACAATAAAAAATGAAGACCAATTGAAATTTCCTAAGAACAGGGCATTCCTAATTCTGAAAGTTAAGGTGAACTATGCCTTTAAATAATACTAGGATTTCATGTGTATTTTATACATTATACTGAAAGTAACCTATATGGAAAAGCAAATTGATATAAGGATGTAAATATATTTTACTGGACACAACATTCCTCCAGGAAGCCAATTTTGAAGGACTGAAACCGTTTGACTTCCAGATTACCAGAATGGGTTAAAACAAGCATGGGAAAGCAAGCCCAGTAATTCTCATCTATTTACATATGGAAACACTGTAATGCAGCCTGGTGCACATACCCCTTTATTACAGAGCATGAAAGGCCTCTCCTAATGAATAGCTTTGCTCACATAACAAACAAATATGTTAATTTTATTACTTACTTGCTAATTTTGTTATCATATACACCAGTATTTGCCACCTCTAATCCCTGTTTATGCTGACCTATCACTGTATAATTAAGAAATGAATCATGAATTTGAGGGAGATTTTTTTCAGTGATGTGGCTGCGTTTTTGATTGACATTATTTCCATTAGAAACTTTAAAATGTAAACAAATATATGCATCAATATTGTGATATTGATACAGCAAGCTATATATTACCCCCATATCACTACTATAAGTATCTGTTATCCAGAAAGCTCTGAGAAGCCCAGCTCCCATGGACTCCATTTTTATCAAATAATTCAAATTTAAAAAAAAAAAAATTCCTTTTTGTCTGTTATAATAAAACAGTACCTTGTACTTTATCCCATCTTCAATATAAATAATCCTTTTTGGAGGCAAAACAATCATATTGGATTTAATTCACTTTTAGAAGATCCAAATGATGGCAAGACCCCTTATCCTAACCCCAGGTCCCGATCATTTTGGATAACAGGTCCTGTACTTGTATAAACCAGCAAAATATTCAGCAGGGGATCAAGTACAAGATAATGTTTTATTATTACAGAGAAAAAGGAAATAGACTTCTGGATAACAGATCATATACCGCTACAATAGAAATGTTATAAAGCAAACAAAATGTAATCTTGAATATGTGCAGAGGCATTGAGTAAATCATTTTATAGATCCCTTTTATGTCAGGGTCAGTAGTTGACATTTTATTCTGAATGATAGCGGAAGCCATTGTAGGAGTGGTGATGTTTATGAACCTGGAGCTGCATTTATTATGGACTGGAGTGGTGGCACTTTCTGGAGGTGCGGGCCAATCAACAGAAAGTTGCAGTAGTCAACGTGTGACTTGATTAGAGACTAAATTTAAATTTTTAGTGGCCTCTTATATTTTAAAGGGTACTCGTCGCCTAAAAAAAGAATTCCAAATCCTATTTTATCATGTTAGTCAAGCAAAATGAACTTTAATTACACTGTAAAAAGTATTTGAATCTTGTTTCCTTCTGTCTGGGGATTAATAATTATAGCAAGCAGGCATGAGCCATTTTGTGGACACTGTTATTAAGGCAAGACTTGCATCATCTCAGAATCTTGTTTGTGCATCGGAATGGGGGATATGATGTCCATCCCCGTGCACTGGCTACACAATTAAATGGTGAAGAGGATGGGGGGAATGTGTGGAGAGCAGCGACATCTTGTAAGTGCTGAATGGAAAGTGAAAGTAATTGTCTGCCCTGCCTCTATGGCTAAGGAATGGAGGAGGGGCAGACTATTTTATTGACAGCTAAGATTTTTAAACAAGTTCACAACAGTTATGAATGCTTTAATAAAAAAAAAATGATTTGGGTTTCATGTTTAATTAGAAATCGACATTTATTATACAGCTTTTTATGTCTGGGTGACTGGTCCACTTTAAATGGTACTGTTTGTGAAAGTTCTCATTCATCCAGGTCATGGTATATCAATAGAAATAAGTCAAATTAACTGAACTTGCTGTGTTTTTCTTGAAAATGTTTCACCAGTCCTCCAACTGGCTTTCTCAATTCAGAATAACTTGTATATAGGATCTTTGCTTTATATCCTCTGGAATGTTGCTCCAATCAGCATAATCTGTTTATCATAATCAACAATGATGTCATTAAATTAGGTGTTGCTTGTATTAGCAAGATTGGAGCTTTGATGAGTTATTAAATCTTTCAGTGCCAAAACAGCATTGTTTGCTCCAATCCTGCTAATACAAGCAACACCTAATTTAATGACATCACTGTGGAATATGATAAACAGATTATACTGATTGGAGCAACATTCCTGAGGATATAAAGCGAAGCAAGATCCTATGTACAAGTTAAGATGGCCATAGATGTAAATGTTTTTTAAAAGATCCAATCGTTATTGTGAGACCACGATTATCTCGAAATGATAGTTTAAATGTACGCTTTTTCCATCAACTAGAAAGACCATTTCAGGCGATATTGCCAGCAAAACTGCAGAGTAGCTGCCTGCTTGGCCCTGCAAACATAGATAGATTGCACTGGGACCGATAAAGATTTTTAAACCTGGCCGATCAATTTTCTGACAGATGTCGACCGAAAATTCGTAAGATGTACGATCGTTCGAATCCCACTAACCGCACGATAATTTGACGGATTGGTCTGACTGCACTGAAATCATCATCATCATCATTTATTTATATAGCGCTGTCAAGATACGCAGTGCTTTGAAATCGGTCATTCACCAAAGAAGAATCATCGCGTCTATAGGGACCTTTATTCTGAATTGAGAAAACAAGTTGGGAGACTGGTGAAAAGTCTTCAAGAAAAAACACAACAAGACCAGTTGATTTGACTTATTTCTATAGATATTTAAATGGTACTGTTTTGGATATATTCCATGGGTGAAAGGGATACGAGTTAGATTTTGTTTTGGCATGGGGAGTGAAGGAAAACCAGGCATAATCTATGAAACCCCCTAGGCACTGCATCTGGGGAGATGGAGTGATACAGGAATTATTAAATTAAGAATTCTGGGTGTTGGAAGAGAACCATTTAAATTGAGGTGACCTTTGATGACATCCTGGTTTGTAATGCAGTGTGCATGCTCAAGCAACATGTCAGGGCTCTCGTCCTAACACTAGGCATTTTGCTCCTGGGCAGTAACCCATGGCAACCAGCTGCAAGTAAAACAATGAAAGCAAATAATTGATTGGTTTGAGTTTATGCCCAGGTACAAATATGCCAATCTTAAAATAACCTCAAAGGTCATCATACACTTTCCTGGATAGGTTCATACTGTATGGTCCCCTGTATTTAATTAATAAGGCAGAGTAGAGCAGAGGGGGTTGGGGGGGGGCTTCTGACCAGGGACAAATGCAGTTGAAGCTGATTGATCTCTTTTCAACTTTGCATGCTTGTGTTTGTCAGTTAGAGACAGGGCCAGGAAATGAACTGTGGAGACATGGCTACTGTGTATTTTACGATGGATTTTGGGGAGTGGGCTCATGTTCAGGAGTGTGGATGGTGCAGTTAAAAATGTGCTGCTTTGCAGAAATAATACAAAGCACTTTATACCTGTAAAAAGAGCAAGGTATATTAATATTCGTTATAAAACCATATAAAATCTATATTTGCTCTAAGCTGTGCATGCAGACAAATTCTTAGGTCAGCGCATACAACAAATTGAGGTGCGTGCAAATTTTGTGTGAAAACACAACATTTTGCATTTACTCTGACCTGTGCATACAGTTTTTAAAAATGCAAGCACAAATTTAAAATGTGTGTACAAAAGAATTTTAAGGAGTTAGAGGGAACATGAAGGGAGCTAATAAAAGAAACTGCCTTCAATAGGAACCTTTTATGCCGAGTGAGTGAGCGGATGTTCACATGTGTGCAGTTGCATGGGAATGTGCGAGACAAAATAATCCACAAGTCAACACACAGATTGGACTTTGATGTGGGAATGATTTCAAAAGAACCGGAATTGTGCCTGCTGTTATTCTTTTATATATACTGTATATTTTTAGGTTGTTTTTAAAATTAGCGGTGCTTTTATATCCAGTAAGATTTCTTTCACATGAACAGGGCATGGGTTGCGGCAAAGACAAATTAAAGGGGATGTAAAGGCTGGGAGGCAAAAGTGTTGGTTTTAATTCTATACATCACAAGTAAATTGTATATTATTTATATTATTAATTTTTCACTGGCTGCCTAAAAGAGAGGCACTTTCCTTCATATATAGTGCAGTTATTACTTGCTTATCAATTCCAGCACATCAATATGGAGTGCAAAGTAAAAGGTAATATATACTGTCCTATTCCCTACTTTAGTCTCTGCAGAGTATTGCTTTAAAACTCAATTCTCTTTTTGGTTTTCTGGATCACAATCAAACTTTTGTGGAAATTGTCCAAAAATTACTGTTGACTCATTAGAAATAAACTCTATACATTATTCTGTTCATTTATGACTTTTATTCTGCTTCCAAGCAGAACGGTTCTTTTGATGGAAAGTCTACCTTTGGCTGCACTGTGAGGACACACCCAAGTCAAGAAGTCACTTGCCTGCCTGAAACTAGTGTTTTTCCAGTTTCATGTTGTACTCCAGTCTCACTTCCAACATAACATTTTGTATATTTGGTTTTGACGAAGCAGAACAGATAGCAGCATCATCATTAAATTACATACAAATAAGTTGTTTACAAGAAATAACAGGGAATAAAACAATAGGATTAGAGGGATACGTATGTTTCTTAGTAAATGCAGATGGATAATTTGCAAAAAATACATGATCATTTTGTGGTTCATTTAATGCAATTAATGGAACTCACACATGACCAATTATTAGGGCTAGGGCCACACTAGGCGGAGAAACGCAGTCCAAGAATCTGTTTTTCTGCTGCTGTTCTGGTTGATGCGCATGGGTACAGGCAGACATGGTGGATATTGGCTGTGAAATGCAATTTCTCATTTCTCTTTTTGCTAAAATCTGCCACCTAAGCAAAGACTATGTTTCTGATTGTAGGCAGAGCAGCAGGAGAAAAAACGCAGGCCGAGATCCACCTAGTGTGGCCCTAGGCTTAAGCCTGCTAAAATCCTTTCGGCTGATTTCAAACCCTTACCACAAGCAGAATCTCAGTCCACATCTGGAAGCCTTGTGTCGGTTCTAGCGCAAACACACTTGGCGCATTTCATTGTAGAAACACGAGACTTAAGAGCAGAAATCCACCAAAATCTACACAATCATCCTATAATGCACTTTTAACAAATATTTACCGTAATCATTGTTGCTTAGTCTTGTGTTCAATTTCTTACAATTATATATTCTAAACAATGGCTTCCAGACACGCTCTGTTATCATTATAGATAGAATATCAGCAATAAATCTAAAATCAGCACAACTGAGACTTAGACAAAAGTGTCAAGCTGTTTTGCTATATAATTAAACTAGTACTGCACATTACATGACAGGCTACAAAGTTTATTTTTGGATGACAGTGGTCCTCTGCATTGTATTTTGTTAGATAAAAGTTTCTATCAAAAAGTTAATTTTTTTTATTTTTTTTAAAGTTCGAATATTTTCCTTAGGGTTGAACTTCTCCCTAATGGTTGCATATTGTTTAAATACTATAATCTCACACTAACTGGATTAGATTACATAAAGATTTAGAGACTGACAATTAAAAACAGAGCATGTGTTTTATTGCTGCAGTCAAGGTTAGTAATGAAATCCGTTCCAAGGCAAACCAAATGTTCCTTTAAATTAGGTGCACCGTAATAACAAATGCGATTGGTTAATTTATTGCTGGCATGGTTCTCTGACCCATCCAAAACAACCTCTTTCTGCATTAAAAGAATAAATCGTAAATGTGAAACAAACTCCGAAGTCTATAGGCTGGCCTTAAATCACTTTTATTATGTTTCTTCTTAGTTGCACACAATGTTGATTCAAGCGAACTGCAGAGCAAGGAGATTCTAATATTACAAGTGGGTCTCAAGGCATTGTTAGGAAAATGACAGCCTTTTCTGCTTAGTTCAGATGCTGCGCTATAACTTTCAATAGAATGGATGTGAACTTTTTACCTGAGTCTGATTTTAATGAATTCTGAAAGAAAAGTGTAAAATATAAAACACTGGCAGAGGAACATCACTATGATGAATTCAAAGAGCTAAAAGGCACATTGTCACGTTAGTTGCTTCTTTCTATTTGTTCTGATTAATTCAGATCTATCCATAATCGGAGCACTCTTAATCAGGCGAACATTTGTACAAAGGCAGAGTGGAGAGAGGTTGGCATTAGTTAATGTGATGAGCAGTAGGTGACTAATGATCATCTTATATATATTCTGTTTTTGTTATTTCTAACTCTGAACAGTACAGGTTAGTGAGAATTAAAGCGCTTTACTTGTACATTTGACACCACCTTCTTGGTTTGTCAGAGAATGATTGTAGGGGGACAAGACAGTTAATCTAATTATCAGTCATTTACACTTTTACATACGTGTGTTTACATGTGTCTCGAACACACGTCAAACACCTAATCGCGTCGGCTAATTCATGTAATTATATTCTGACTGCTTTTATTCACTGCATTTTTTGCAATCACATTTCACTGCATTCTCTTAAACGCAACTTGCTCCATGTTTGTGCTTGCCACATATTCACAATACCAAAGAACAGAGATGCTTTTTGAACTCACAAAAGCTCACTGTTGCATAAGAAAAAAAAGTTATAAACAAATAGAGACATTTTTATACGGTCAGTGTGTGCTTAAAAAAATACTTGTGTGTAAGGAAAACTCATCTGTAATTCATCTGTAAGTAGGGATACACTGAATCCACTATTTTGGGATTTGGTTGAATCTCTAATCTTTTGTGAAAGATTTGGATGAATACAGAACAGAATCCATATCCAAATTTACATATGCAAATCCGGGCTGGGAAGGGTTAAAGAGCACTGTGCACAGGGCCGCCATTAGAAATCATGGGACCCGGTACAACAACATTTTCGGGGCCCCACCCACCCTGGCACCCAACCCCGCCCCAGACCCCGCCCACTCCACATCAGTTAAAAGACCACACAGACATCAGCGCTAAAAAAGGTAACCCCCCCACACACACAAATTATAAAAAGCTATTGATGGTCAGGGCCCCCTTATAAGTTTAAAAAAAAAACATTGGCGCCAGGGCCCCCCATAAATGTTTTTTTTAAAAAAAGCATTGGTGCCAGGGCCCCCTTTACAAGTAAAAAAAAAATTGGGGCCCCAAAAAAATATTTTTAAAAAAAACATTGGCGCCAGGGCCCCCCCTACAAGTTAAAAAAAAATTGGGGCCCGAAAAAATATTTAAAAAAAAAAATTAGTGGCAGGGGCCTATAGAATATTAAAATAATACATTGGTGGCCAGGGGATTAAAAAAAAACACACATTGGTGTTCAGTAGAATTGAACTCGTAGCTGTTTTTGTGACTTCGGGTCTTTTCGCCGCTTTGGGACTTTGGCTATTTTCGTGGCTTCGGGTCTTTTCGCCGCTTGGGGAGTTCGGCTGTTCGGCTTTTCTGCACTTGCGCATTTTCGACTGTCCGGCTGGCCGCAAATCTTCGACGCTCACAAGGGGGTCCGGCTCTTTCAAAAGTGCAGCACTGCCGGGCCTTCTTCATGCTTGTCCCCCCCCCCTGATGGTGGCCCTGACTGTGCACACAGTGCAGGGATAAAAAAAACTTGTAAACTTCTTGTTTGTATGATGACAAATCACCTGAATTTAAGGATTTGGTTCGGCCAGGCACAAGGATTTAGGGCTAGTCCACACGGGGAGATAGCCACGCGTTTGTGGTCGCGGCGACAAAGCGCCGCGACCGGCGCAGGCGACAGTTTTGTATGGGCGCCTATGTAAAAACGCCTGTGCTAACCACACGAGGCGATGCGCTTTTCAACAGTCGCCTGAAAATGCCTCGCCAGGCTTTTTCAGGCGACTGTTGAAAAGCGCATCGCCTCGTGTGGTTAGCACAGGCGTTTTTACATAGGCGCCCATACAAAACTTTCGCCTGCGCCGGTCGCGGCGACTGTCGCGGCGCTTTGTCGCCGCGACCGCAAACGCGTGGCTATCTCCCCTTGTGGAATAGCCCTTAGCCGAATTAGAATCCTGCTGAAAAAGGCTGAATCCTGGCCAAATACCGAACTGAAGCCTGGATTCTTGCATCCCTATCTGTAAAGCTGAGACACAGGCAGCAGCTGGTAGAAGGGATAGTGTTTTGGGGATTGTTATGTGGTTTTGTTCATATTCTAAACATTTATGTGTATATAAGCAAGTGATCATTTCAAGTTGATCTCCTATATTGGAAACACCTGGTCACCTAGAGTGACGGGTGAATTTATTCTGCAAATTTTTCACGGTTTTGCTAATTTTTCAGCAAAGCAAAACCGGACAGATTTGCCCATCCCTAGTCACCTATAATGTCAACATTGATTCTACCAAGCAGGGTAATCTGATTCTGTCTAAGGCTGAATAGAAACAGGCTTTGCTCTGCCCAATGTAGATTGTCATGGCATTATATATATTTAGTGATGCTCACCTAAGCCAATCCACAAGCACTAAGCACAAGCAACTATGAATAAACACTGCTATTACGTGCCTGACATTTCTGCATTCATGACCACATTGATCAATCAACACCTTTGGGCTGACAGCTATGGAATAAGATAATGTCTTCAAAAAGGGCAATTCACACAGGGCAGATCGAAGCTGTCCTTGTATGAGCGGAGCCCTGAGTGTATATGGGTAGTTGTTAATGACGTTACCTTATATGCCACAAGTATAAAGGTGAATATTTATAGTAAATTCAGACTGTTCAAATAGCATTTGTTCTGCATCCACAGAAAACGTTTGCCATGTAGGAAAGAATTAGCTGACTATGGACTTTTGACTGCAGTTCTCTTTAGTGAACAAATCTTTCCTTATGAAATACTGGGCTCAGACTATTGGCAGGTCAATGGATTTTATTATAAAATGAAAAAAATAAAAGCCAAAGGAAGAGGCACACTTTAGCAACACTTTCCTGTGCCTACACTAATGTTCATTTAATTATCTGCAGATAAGATTAATGGCAACATTTGCTGTGGGAGCTTCAGATTACATTGGCTGTGCAGTTCAACGTGTTCCTTTAAATTGTACAGCGTAATTACCCGGTAAAAGCTCTTCAGATCTGCTAGAATACTGAATTTGGAATTCTGACACTAATAATAAAGTTTTGCCTCTTAGTCTGGAAAGCAATAGAGAGACATTTTTCAAAGACAGATTTATACAGAATATTAAAGGGTGGAACTTATTGTGTATTGGGGGAATGTAGAGACAGAGATTAAGAGATAGAGATACAGATTAACTGACAGAATTGATAACTTCATCAGATTTACAACATAGCTCCTTGCTGTTAATCTGCAGAATAGAAGGTTTTATTAATAATCATAATTACAATGTTTTTTAAAGGAGAGTTAGAGCCTAAAACAAGATAGGCTATATACTGAACTTACAGAACCAGTCGAGAAGTACAGCAGCCCTGTAACAGTTATAATCACTGCCTTTCAAGTTGTCTACAGCAGCTCGCCATCTTGGATCTTGTTATCCCACCTTTCAAGTTCCAGCAGCACTGCACATGCTCAGTGTGTTCTGGGCAGCCGTTAAAAAGTAAAACTTAGGGGTTGTCTTTAGTGATGTAACTGTTACTTGGCCCCACAGCAAATTTATTTTAGGGCCATTATACCTTAAATGTTTAAATTTTATCTATGGAAACATAAAGTCTGGAAATCATTTCAATTTTCCATTTACTTTATTTCCCACAGCTTCTATGGCATGATCACTGTCTTCCTTTGCAGTTTTAGCCTTGCCTAAGCAGCCATTGTGTCACTGATTGACTGACTCTGCATTTCCTCCCAAGGGATCCTACTGCATATAGAATCCCATTACAACAAGCCAGAAAAGGGCATGTCCAAGCAATCTGGGGCCAAGCTGGGAACCTTTCAAGCTGAATAGGGACATAAATGGAACTTTACATAACAGGGACAACGTAACCGATAACGGTCGGCTCGTCGATCGTGCTGGACGGAAAATATAATCAGGTGCCTTTGATTAACAGAAAGTGCAGCATTATATTTACTTGAATGAAAAGATGTTCAAAACAGGGGCGTCTAAATATAGTGGACTAGTTTGTTGTAGGGTAAAATCAACATGAAAGAAAAATAATTACCAAAATGAATTTCTGTTGATTTCTGCTGATTTCTGCATGTGACTTCCTCCCATGTAAGGACTGATTCTAACTTGTTTGATATTACCTTTATGTAATTGAATTCTATTCTTTTTATTATCATCATTCCAGTATTATATTAGGCATCTGTTTGTAAGGTTTGAAACGGCTATTTTGGCAAGGAGTGTTAAAGGTTGAAGGGCCACTACACACTTACAATTTAAAGGAACCAATTCTGTTTGGTGGCATCTTGGTCTGCAGATTGTTTAAAACAAATGAAAACCAATGAGATGCAGGTGTGAAGCACACTCACCATACTGGCCCTTTGTTCCAATAACAAGACACTGTGTGGCAATTGTGTTATGCTTGTGTCAGGAAAGGTTAAATTGCCTGAAACCTTAACGATCCAGTGATAAATCAGAGAAAAATTGGTATGCTTCTGAATTAAAAGGGTCACTTTAAATCTTTTTTATCTCTTGATACAAACATTTTCCTATTTGCCAAATGCTACACTCGTGTCTCTTCCACAGCTGATAGTGTTATATTGATACAGCATCTAGTTACTAAGCACAAAGCAGTAGGAACCATCCCAGTATATGCAATGTATTGTTTTCATTCTAGAGAATGAACAAGAATTCCAATTCTTCAGCACTGCATACTGTCTTGGCTTTGGATATCATATGCATCATGGCTTATTGCTTTGGCTGTATGCCCATAGTTTCACTTGCATTTCTTGGGAATAAAGCTGTGTCTGTCTGAAGTACAGCTGTCTTTCTTTTATTGCTTTAAAAGAGACCGTATATGCCTTGATGTCCTTTGCTTCTGGCCAGTCTGACCTTTTAAGGACAAGTAACCTTGTCAATTCATATGTATTCCCTAAAAG
Source organism: Xenopus laevis (assembly GCF_017654675.1). NCBI lineage: Eukaryota > Metazoa > Chordata > Amphibia > Anura > Pipidae > Xenopus > Xenopus laevis. The sequence goes on along the minus strand of NC_054375.1, from coordinate 109,048,290 downwards.
CCACTATTTAAGTTTCGAAGGCAACATTTGACCGGAAAAACGCACCGGAATGTTCCCTTGGGCAACACTGTTCATAACTGACTTTTTGTTCTTTTTTTTAGTGGAATTGTCTTGCTAAGGTGCAGCGACTGCATATTACCTGCATTAGTACAGACGTAGTATCCATTGCAGGAAACTGTGCCTCCTGTGTCCTGTATTTGTATTGGAATTTCATAATTCTGTGCCATTTTAGTTTCCATCATAAACACAAGCCCTAAGATCATGTTTTATTGCTAGCATTTAATACATTAGCTGTACATGTCTATTGAAGCTGTGGCTATTAAAGCTTTTATGGGTCTTTACTGTTTTATGTTATGCACTTAACCACTCTTTTTTTAAAGCAATCCAAACTCCTAGTCATTTACTTTTAAATCTAGAATATAAATATATATGCATAATCTTTTATATATGCAGTATTCAGTGTAGGTTTCATATAGGACAGTGCTACCATTTATAATAAAGTTATTGCTATTCTAAGCACAGATATGTGCATCACTGTGAATGAATGACTACAGAATGTTGTTGCCGAGGTCAGACAGGAGAACCATTGACTAATGACCCGAATGCAATAGATCCAAGTGGTCATTAAAAGTTCACCATACTTTCACCACCAAAATAGATCTCTCTGTATGACAAGCTCCTTTCTTGCTTCCTTATTTAAAGTGCACAGCCCAGAGCACCCCCTTTTCCGTTTTTTAAGTGAAAAATAAACTTCACATGCTATTATGTATTAATCAGTCGCTAAATGCAGTTACTCATGTACAATTGTCGAGTGTGAGATGTTCACTGGATGCTCAATAAAGAATATAGTGGTGCTGTTTGTGTTTATGGAGCTTTTTACATAATGGAAATACAGCAATAAAAAGTGCTCATATGCTGAACAGGCTGAACCTCCCTGTACTGATGGTGCATCTTGCAGGGAATCCGTTTGTGATCTCAAATCATCCTGCAGGGGGCGCTGCTCTATTTAGATTCCAATGCTCTTGGGTCCCAGATGTTTCTAAAGTTTATTTCTAAAGGGAAGAGAGAGAATTCAGTGATATTTATGCTTTTATAATTTTTTAAAGTCATTGAAGTGCCATGGGAATAATTGGATTTTAATAACCTTTTTCTACAACCACATTCCACTGACATCTACTTTAACAATACTATAACTTTGTCAGAAACTTTGTGAAATTCATTAAATAGGCTTTTAAAACATTGATTGAAGCTGAGTTGAAAAAGACTGCATGGTTGCCCTGGCCCTGCATTGAAACAATTCAGAGCTTTACCGGGACATGAAAACAGAAGGGAAAAGGGGAATTGAGTCTGATATGTTTCACACCATGTGGGGCTAAATTCATCGAAATGTAACGGGCAGCTCAGAATCCCATTGTTCACACCCAAAACACAGATGGAAAAAAGGGACCAACCCCAAGAAGGAAACAAATTGTTTAAGGGGAGATCACAATTCGAAAGAGAAAAAAATAAAAGGGGAACTAAACCTAAGAGAAAAGTATGGTTTAAGGGGAACTAAATCAAAATGATAGAGAAAACAACCTTAAAGAATAACTAAACCCAAGAGAAAAAGTTAGTTAAAGTGAATATTAAACCAAAGTAGACAGGGGAAAGAGTCAAAGGGAGTCTTTGTGGAGGAGAAAAAGATTTAAAGGGGAAATAATGCCAAGATAGAAATAATGATAGACGAGAAACGAAAACCAACTCTACAGGTTGGGCAATGAAAGCAAACCTCTGATTGGTTGCTTTGGGTTACTGACCAGGTGAAAATAGTGGGCACTTTCCTGGGAACCAGTCACTATCCCTCTTGTAATAATCAAATTCATTTACAGTACAGCATATGGTTCTCAGTCATCCTTTTAACCATATCAAATTGACAATAATCCATTATGATCATTAAGAGGCTCAGAAACTGCCTATACTGTATGTGATACCGAGGCCATAGTGAAAGGGATGGCAAGTCTTCATATACAAGATTGTTGCATGCAGAGAGTTTCCTAAAGATCTTGGTGGAAACTTTTTGGATCTTGAGTTCAATATTGTTAACTTTGATATTGGGCTCTTAATTTAAGTTGTAATCTATTGCTATTAACCCATTTGATTTATTTGTTTTAAGGTGGCCGATAAAAGCTGCCGACAGACAGAGTCAGCAGCTTATTGGTCCTTGTGTGGGGCCTTCCGACGGGCTTCCCCGATCGGATCGCAAACCGCATCTGTTTGTTGATGTGGTCCTGTGATCCGACCACCCATATTCCATACATTATGATTCCATCGTTGGGCCCTAAGGCCCGTGATCTGATCAGCTCGATATTGCCCACCTCAAGGTGGGCATATCGGGGAGAGATCTGCTCATTTGGCAAAATCGCCAAAGAGTGGATCTCTGTGTATGGCCACCTTAACTCTACAGATGGACCACTCCATTAGTTACTAATCATCTATATAGCATGAATAGTGTACCACATGGGGACTATCAGATCTAAAGGTGTAATGATTGTTTCTGTCAATTCATATATAGGGTGGCACTATTTAAAAAGGCTACTAAAAACAGTGTACCAGCACACACACTGAGTAAATACAAGGCAAGACCCCAAGCCCCTATTATGTCACCTACTTAGCATGCGTGTGTGTGTGTCTGTGTGTGTGTGTAACATCTGTTGTAATGCTCATGTTTGGCCAGCTTTACACTTACTGTAATTGTCCCCTTGTAAACAGCATGTGCAGTGTGTAAAGTGCAACATTTAAACCAAAGTGTTATGTTTTTTAACCTACTATGCAGTATTTTCCCCCTCAATTCCAACATCCTTGCGTTAAAATGTTCATGGTGGGGAGGGGCACAAGTCTGCTGTGCCTATTGATGTAACCCACCGTAAAGGTGGTGCTGGCTAAAAGGTTGGTCAACATCACTTGGCACTGCTCAATTCAACAGAGGGTTTGAGATGACCAGACACTAGTGCACAAAAGTGCAAACCTTTAATCAGCGTCAGATGGTGGGGGTGGGACCCCCCACCCCCCTAATCGCAACCTCACTCTGCCAATCCTCCCCCCCCGCACGTACTTTTTTTCCTTGTTGACTTGATGCCGGTAGGGAATGTTAGTGAGCAGCACAGAGACTGGGTCTGGGTTGGCAGGGCTTGTGTCCTGCCAGCCCAGTCCGACCCTGGTTTGAACCCATAACATGTCTATTTATCTATGTATGACTGTATGTTGAGTTGTAAATGAGCCTTATATGGGAAATTGGGGAATTTCCTCATTGGTTTGGTCTGCAACGCTTACCTTGCGTCAAACCCACTCCACGCCACTCCTCCTTTAATTCTGCATGTTGGACAGACTGGCCTTGCAATTTGTTTCGGTTCCTGCTGTAATGATCACACGTGCACTTTGTACATCGCTGTGGACAATTTGCACTGAATAATTCACAGCTAATTAGAACGTGCACCACCAATGCAATAACCTCTTTGAATCCATATGTAGAAAAATGTAATATAGATCATTTAAAAAAATGCTTTAGTTGCAGGCAGTTTTCTCTGAATCAAGGCCATTTAATACGATGCACCATCCTTTCATCTCCAGCCCGACCCATAAATCAGCTTCCCGTCTTCTCATTAATGTATTTTGTGATTTGTATCTGGGAACGAAAAAATGTTTAAGAGGCTTCGAGCCTAATAATATTTAATAGTTTAAAAGGATGGAAAGAGAGGTAATAAATGGGGTTTGGGGGATTAAGATTCGGTTTCTTTTTTATCTTTTGCACATTTGTGGGACACATTTATATCCTATTATAGAAAGTACCTGGAAATCGGTTTCATTCTTTCAATTATTGGCGACTGGTTCAAGCATTTCTGTGTATTCAACCCAGTCTCTAGCAAGTGATTTCCAGCAATGTTTCCCATAGATTGGCACGTGAGAGGGGTGGGCTTCACGTGTTGAAGGGTTCTTGACTGAGTGTCTCCTCTATGTCTGTTGCCAACATGGTTCCGGAATCCCTTTCAAGCACGTTATATAAACCAATTCAGCTGGTAAAAATGACCTGAAACAGACATTTAGGAGTCCTGTTCTGACATGAAGTTCTTCTTCTGGATTGCAGGTGCTGACAAGCAACTTTTTTTAAAGTGCTTTGCGCTTGAATAATAACAATAATAGAACTGCTATGATAGCTGACAGGTATTTACTAAACAAACACATCATGAATGTCAGCAAAAGCTCCCTGCAATCCAAAGTCAATCCAAAGACAAAATCCATCCCCTTTCTCATTAACCCTTCTGTTGCCAAAGGGGCCTGCTGTATTGAAGGAAAAGAAGGAAACAAAAACCCCAACGACCTGTTTCACCCCATGGGGTCCGTCAGGAAATCTCCACATGGTGCAGCACTGTTACATTCCCTGGGATAAATAACCACATTTCTGGCATGCTTTCACTCTAATTTCATAGTAAAATTTGCACTTGGTGTCTGGGTATTTAATGGGGAAATATAATCTGGAGACACTGACAATAATATTGATGGCAGCTGTAAGTTATTCTGTAGATCTGTAAATAGATAATAAAAACTGTGAAATTCCAGAAAATGTTTGTCGTTTATTGTACTGGTATGGGGTCTGTTATCCAGAATGCTGGAGACCTGGGGTTTTCCGGATAATGAAAATTCACTTACACATTAAATAAAACCCAAATGAAACTCAAAAGTGCATTTGCTTCCAATAAGGATTAATTATATCTTAGTTTGGATCAAGTACAAGGTACTGTTTTATTATAACAGAGAAAAAGGAAATCATTTTTAAAAACTTGAATTATTTGATTAAAATAGAGTCAGCCTTCTTATAATTGTATCGCTAACAGCTTTGTTTTACCTTTCCCTTGATGAGTATGTTGCGTCTGCCACTAAATTTGCAAAACAGTAATGGTGGTGTAGGATCACAGGGGACACACATTACTTACTACCCCACAGTCTCTAAAGACATCAGCATTTGAGTTTAACCTGCGTCTTCACCCTCTGGAGTGCAATGTTGGCCTAGAGGGCAGAATAGCAAATAATAAGGGTGGTATTGAGAAATGGGTTTTGTAGTTTCTGGAAGGAAAAGTTACGGTTGAATATGAGTAACATTTGTAACATCATAAATCCCTTCTGAAGTACCTTGTGTCTATGTATGTATTCTGTCACCTTTTTAATATACATTGTTTTTATATTGTTGTTTTTAATTTTGCTCCATGTGGCGGTCTTGGGTAGAACGGAAATTTCAATGTACTGAAAAGTATATTGATAATAACGTTTTTGAATTGACTATAACAGCGACTATAACAGCGATGATTCTGTGATCTCAATCTTATTTTAGAGGCTGATGAAATCATCGTGAAACTCTTCTTTTAAATGCAACAATCTTCTAAAAATATCTATAGTTAACTATATTGATAATGATATGTGTGATTTGTGTACAGGTATGGGACCTGTGAGCCAGAATGCTTGGACCTGGGGTTTCCAGATAAGGGATCTTTCTGTAATTTGGATCACTGTGCATTAAGTCTGCTAAAAAATCATTTAAATATTAATTAAACCCAGTAGGATTGTTTTGCCTCCAATAAGAGTGTATAATAACTTAGTTAGCAACAAGTACAAAGTACTGTTTTATTACAGAGAAAAAAGAAAATTATTTTTAAACATTTTTGAATTATTTCATTAAAATTCAGTCTATGGGACAGGGCCGGCCTTAGGCCTATTGGACCAATTGGGCCCAATAGGGCCCCGCACCACAGGGCAGCACAGATAATATTTCCCTCAGCACATGATGCTGCCTGGCCTGCCCCCAACTTTGAGAGTCCAGCCCATCTCCAAATCCATAGGTCCAGCCCACCCCCAACTCTGATAAGCCAGCCTATCCCCCAACTGCATAGGTCCAGCTTTCCTCCAACCTTGATAGGCCCTGCCTGCCCCCAATCCAACCAAGCCTGCTCCCAAGCTGAATCGGCCCAGCCTGCCCCAAACTAATTGGCCCAGTTCACTCTCCTATTTCCTCCCTCTCTCTCTTACCCTGTGTGCCCCTATTATGTGCCCCTATTTCATCCCTCTCATTCTCTTACCTTGTCTGCCCCTTTCCTTTCTATTTTGTGCCTGTATGCCCTTATTTTCCTAAATACTTGGTGTGTCAGTAGCCAGCAACACTTTGTCTAGGGGCCCCACCAACATGGTCCCAATTGGGCCCCACATTTGATAGGACCAGCCCTGCTATGGGACATAACCTTCCTGTAATTTGGAGCTTTCTGGATAATGGGTTTCTGGACAATGGATCCTATACCAGTATATGTTCTATGAGTCAGAGAAAAACATTGCATAATGAATTGGTGTGGCTTCCATTAATTCATGTATCACTTTGGTGCCTTCATTTCTATGCTGGTATATTGAAACAAAGAGTGGCTGAACTCTATCCACCAGATGCTTCAGGCCTTCTACTTCTTGTTTATTGCATTTCTTGCAGGGATATTTGTCTGCCTAAGCCCATTCCCTCATTAGCAAGGAACAGAACAGCAAGGTGGATTTACACCTTGTTATGTTTGGATTAAAGTTTGTTTTCTAATCTGAAGGTCTATATGTTTTAAATCCAGAATATCAGAACAAAAAGAACACAGTGGCATGCATGATATGCTTTGTAGTTTGTTTGAAAGAATTGCATTTATGTGCCGTTAGATATATTTTCAGTCAGTATAGGGTTTGTTTATGGTGTGCTATTGCCTGTAATGTGATCAGGGTCTGACTACCAGATGATATCCCACGGGTCCAGGCCGAGGACTATTCCCATCAGTCCTTTCTTATTTCCACCGTCTACTTATTATTACATTTATCCCTGTCTATTTCTAAGTAATGTCAGTGTCAGGTTATCTAGCACTTTTTTTTACCAACAATAGACAGGCTTGTTCTTCTGAAAATCTGTATCTGTACTATACATGTGACCCAGCACAGAAACATTCACATGATGCACTTGTATATAAACCTCTGCAAAAGCTCCAAGAGAATTGTTTATTTAATTCAGATCTCAGATCATTGGTCCCAGATCAAAGGGAATTAACACAGCTTTTATACACTTTCTATACAGTACAAGCCATAAACAAAAGTGTGTGTCTCTATATACAAGTAGTCATATATTTGAGATAACAGAACCATAATTGCATGGTAATTCCTTAATGCTTCCATTAGGCAAAAAATAATTAAAAATTGGGATGGGTATTTCTTTTACAAGTTTAATGGCAAATTTGCCAGACTCCCTTCATGTAAGCTCTGTGGTGTTTTACAATACAACTGGGTATACAACTTCCATATTTCAGTAACACTTTTGCAGTAAGGGCAGAGACACACGGTTAGATTCGAGGAGATTAGTTGCCCGGTGACAAATTTCCTCTTCTTCGGACGACTAATCTCCCAGAACTGCCTTCCGCTGGCTGCAATGAAAATTGCCAGCGTGATGGCACTTGGAGCGATTTGTTTTCCAAAGTCGCCCGAAGTTGCCTCACGAGGAATATCCCCGAATCTGACCGTGTGTCTCTGCCCTAAGGGTATAATTTTGGGTAGGGACAAAACTTGAACTGCATAGATATGGTATATGTTGTGGAAATGTATAATGGTTATTATATGCAGTGGGCACACCAGTTATTTTTTCAGGTCCATGGCTGCACTTATTAATAGGGAGACTGTCTGGTTACAAATATGTAGAAGTACACAAAAATGGGGGGTTGTGGGAGCACTCCAAGGCTAAATTAAAAAGTACAATTAAAGTGCAACTGATCTGGCCACATTGACTACAAGTTACATATGAGAGAATAATGACCAATGCACATTCCCTGGTTCCCGATTTTTAGTATCTGTGCAAGTGTGTATATCTTCCAAAACAGGAATTTTAAGTTACAGAGTTGTATTCATTAAAATGGTAAGCCATTATAGCACATCAATGTAAACCCCCCATGGTGGTCCCAACTATTTACCTCTGTTCATACTGTATTTTCTTTTACCTGGCACCTTCCTGTATTTTTTGGGAAGAATGGTCTCCTGACTAGGGTTGATCTTCCCCCGGCATTAGCTTTTAAAGGAGAAAGATTAACACAACCAAAACATTGGCCTCTCTTATGTTTATGTAGCCCTCACACTTCTCTCTTAAAATAAAAGAACCTTGACCTTAGAAGGATTTATATGGCTCCTCTTTGCCTTTTGTAAACCCTCCGTTACTCAACAGGATTTGGTGCAGCTTACGTTAAACACTGGTGGATCTAAAAGAAGTGAAAAGTGAAAAAGCCACAGCATGTTCTTCCATATACAGCTCCTGAATGTTTCCCTTAGAGCAGTTAATATTGCAGAACTAGTATATCCATCAATCGGACAGTTCAGTATGGTACTTATAACAGACCATTTAGATGATCCAGGATCAGCAGGATTACACTGGTACTCCTACCAGGGCTTTCTATCACCACTATCAGTAAAATATAATAACACAAATGCAAACAACTAGCCATGCCACTGACAAGCTCCTAAATAACTAGAGTTACCTAAAGCCAGGCACTCTACTGCATTGCATCATCACCCCATAGGTTATGTTCTTGGGGGCAAAGAGAAGAGAAATTAAGAAATCATATCACTTGCATTATTTTAGCTTCCAATTTCTTCCATTGTCCTATTTTGGTAACAATTTACCATAGATTTGAGTTCTCCCATCCACACTATACGGTACTAAATAACAAAAGAGAATTTAGTAAAAACTAAAAATAGGTTATATAGCGTATGTGGAGATTCAGACATGCAGTCTATTAAAAAAAACACAAACTTCAAAAGGTGGGCTTTCAGGATTACTTTTCAGCAACTATTTAGAATTCTTACTCAGCTCTCACTGTGTATAGCTTGCATATTTTAACATTATCCATAGTTTTTCCACATTCAAAGATCCTGACTTTATCCCCCATCTGTTCTCAGCATGAGGTATATGTACAGCTGACAGCACCAGTCTTGGCCAGAACATTGGGTATTTTTTTTTTCAAATATTGGTACAAATATATAGCAAACCCATTTCCATATGCTAACTCCTGTTAAAAACAGTGATTTTGCTCATTGACATTATCGTCATCGGCCAAGTAGCTTTCCCAGCCTGTCTTTTGAGAATGTGTCGGAACAGATTGGGTTGCTTTGGGGCTTCAAGTAAAGTGCTGGACAGGTGTGGGGTCCGTTATCCGGAAACCCATTATCCAGAAAGTTCTGAATTACGGAAAGGCTGTCTCCCATAGACTCCATTATAATAAATAAATCCAAAATGTAAAAAATAATTTCCTTTTTCTCTGTAATAATAAAACAGTACCTTGTACTTGATCCAAACTAAGATATAATTCATTCTTGTTGGAAGCACAACCAGCCTATTGGGTTTATTTAATGTTTACATGATTTTCTAGTAGACTTAAGGTATGAAGATCCAAATTACAGAAATATCTGTTATCCAGAAAACCCTAGGTCCTGAGCATTCTGGAAAACAGGTCTAATACCTGTAGTGCTAAATTGGTTTAAAAAATGCCAGGATATCCTACAATATTAAATATTGTTTGTTGCTAATATAACTAATAAAACAAATGATCTGCAGATGCCTGCTTTCAGACAAACGCCTATCATATATGGAGATAAATAAAGGTTGTGCCTGTACACCATTATCCTGGACGGAGTCCTCACATGCTCCCTAGTTTGAAATTGATTTGTAGCACAAACACAGTGCTCTCATTTCTAATGACAAATACATGAGATATGCCATACTGGGTCACCAATTTGTCTGATCCTTCTCTTGTTTTATAAGTGAACGATAACAATTGTTTTATAAGTGAATGATAGCAACTGAGTAAAGACAATGTAGCAGCAGCAGGTGCAGTTGGTTGGTATAAAGGAGTTGGATGACTATGTGCTACAATACAGTTTGGTGATTTTTTTGTTAATAAAAGCAGAATAAAGCTTTTTCGTATTGCTCTTCCAGCACATTCAGTGCACTGCCTTGCCAAGCTCTGATTAGCTATGTAACAGCTCTCTGATACTTGTGACCACCCTGTGACTTCTAAACGATTAAATAAGCTCAGAGACACCTTAGCGGCATGCACTGTGTTAGCTGGGGAGGCAAATAAATTACAGAACAAAATGAATGAGGTAAAGGTAGAAGCAAGGCTAATGAGTTAAAAAACAATTTACTAACCCATTTATTGCCTCAAGGACACGAGCACAAAAGCACAATAACGCTGCATTGCTGCAGACAAAAGATTTCTACGTGTTTAAATAGCAAAATGCCAAAGACTGTAATTGTTAGAGACTTTCTAAGCTTCATGATTGTCAGAATGTTAACATACAGTTCCCCTAATTTACTGGGAAGCTATTGTTCTCTTTACATTAAACATATCAAGAGCCTGTGTATATATATATATATATATATTTTTACACTGCTGATTTATTTTTTTTGGAAGTTCTTTTTGTTTCTCTGCTCTTTCTTTAGCTGATTCGCTTTTGCTTACTATTTGTTTTTTTTAAAGGATTTTGCTTACTATTTTTTACATACAAACTTTGGAATGCAATGGCAGTCAGCATCACATTTGGGCTAAGCCCTTCACCTTTACATTTGTGTGTGTAAAAGTAATTGTGTGTGAGTGTAAAAAAGTGTGTGTTTGTAGCGTAGCAGATTTAAAAGGCCAAAGCACCCGGCAGCCCTAGACTGGGATTCAAAATAGGCCCTGGAATTTCAGGTACATCAGTACAATAAATATTATTAAAAAAAACAGCCTATACCTTGGCAATAAAGAAGGCTGTTTTTTTACATAATGCAACTTTTGTATTTATACTGGGGTTTTATATGTCCCTAAAATCATTACAGAACTTTATAAAGATGCTGGATTTCATGACGCATTACAGTCGGCGGTGTGTGATACAGTATATTTGAATACACATACTAATAATAAGTCTCCATGGGTGTAACATCATAAGGAGGGCAAAGTACAGATATTGGATCCATTATCCGGATACCCATTATCCAGAAAGCTCAAAATTAAGCCTTTCCCAAAGACCCAATTTTATCCGAAGAATCCAAATTTTTAAAAATGATATACTTTTATATATATATAATTAAACAGTACCTTGTACTTGTTCCCAACTAAGATATAATTAATCCTTATTGGAAGCAAAATCAGCTTATTGGGGTTTTTCATGTTTAAATTATTTTCTAGTAGACTTAAAGGGATACTGTCATGGGAAAAAATATTTTTTTTTCAAAATGCATCACTTAATAGTGCTGCTCTAGTAGAATTCTGCACTGAAATATGTTTCTCAAAAGAGCAAACAGATTTGTTTTATATTTAATTTTGAAATCTGACATGGGGCTAGACATATTTTCAGTTTCCCAGCTGCCCCCAGTCATGAGACTTGTGCTCTGATAAACTTCAGTTACTCTTTACTGCTGTACTGCAAGTTGGAGTGATAAGACCCCCCTCCCCCCCCCCAGCAGCCCATCAGCAGAACAATGGGAAGGTAATGAGATAGCAGCTCCCTAACACAAGATAACAGCTCCCTGGTAGATCTAAGAACAGCACTTATAGGTAAAATCCAGGTCCCACTGTGACACATTCAGTTACATTGAGCAGGAGAAACAACAGCCTGCCAGAAAGCAGTTCAATCCTAAAGTGCAGGCTCATTCTGAAAGCACAGGACAAGGCAAAATGACCTGAGATGGCTGCCTACACACCAATATTACAACTAAAAAAAAATACACTTGCTGGTTCAGGAATTCAATTTTATATTGTAGAGTGAATTATTTGCAGTGTAAACAGTGTAATTTAGAAATAAAAACGGCATAATAAAAATCGTGACAGAATTCCTTTAAAGGGCAAGTAAAGTCTAAGAATAAGGCTAGAAATGCTGTATTTTGTATACTAAACATGAACTTACTGCACCACAAGCCTAATCAAACAAATCATTTATGCTTTCAAAGTTGACCACAGGGCGTCAAATATGCAGACTGCACTGGGTCCTATGTTGTCATGTAATCTAATATGGATTTTATAGTTTTTGTATTGTTTAATACTAAACTCTATAGTTATTATAGATATGGGTGTATATAATTTATGTGAAAGTAGGGAGGGGTGTTTGTATGGATGTTGGGTTTTCATTTGGAGGGGTTGAACTTGATTTAACTATGTAACCATGAAATACAAACTTTCTTCAATTCTGCAGAACCAGTTGCTGTAGCAAAATAATCCTCGAAATAGAATCCCAATTTATCTTTTTAAATCTGGCTCCATGATCTTTGTCCCTGCAGCTGGAGTTAAAAACAGTAAAGGGGAAAAATAAAATCCAATATGAATCTCTACTCAGTCGCCGACTGCTCTACAGGGAAACAAACAAAACTGCTTGAGTTCTGCATGGCTGGGAAGTAAGGCGGGGGCTTCCCCTGCTGCTCGTAAATATGATTGTTTCCCTGCAGAGCAGTTAGGGACCGTCTGACAATTCCTATCCACAGCAGTAAATGAAGGAAGAATTTCACTGCACACACTCAGGTTTCTTATAAAAACGGTACACATATTTTAATTCAAGTATATTGGAGATATGGTTTCATTTTCAATAAAAATGCCATTTTATATGTTTGCCTTTACATGCCCTTTAAGGTATGAAGATCCAAATAACAGAAAGATCCTTTATCCGGTAAACTCCAGGTCCCAAGCATTCTGTATAATGGGGACCATACCTGTGGGTGGGTCCTTGCCACTTGGCTCTAGCTCTTCCAAAGAGAAAAATGGGTAAGTGATTTTTTTTGGAACAATCTAAGCATTCTGGCACAATCACAGTATTTTAGGAAACTAATATACTTGTAGTATACTCTCCACTTGCTAACATCTGGTGGTTGGCATTGGTTCTCCTTTCATTTATAAAAGTGATTCAGCGACAGGATCATTGGTGAAGCCAGCATTGTGTTTGGTTTATTTATGAAAGTGCTATTTAATATCCTATTGATTTAATTAACAAGAAAATTAAGCACTGTAGAAATGGTCTCATTATTTTCAGTTCTTGCTAAGCTCTCGTTTAGGTCTCAGACTGTGCACATTGGCGCTTAGAATATTAATTGCTTCTTAAACGGATATTGTGAGCTACTTTCCCTACGCCTGGAAACTTTTCCCTTTCCTTACAGCACGGGGGTAATTTTAATCATGTGCTTGTACCAAAAAGCCTTTGGAGAGCAGCCAAAATGTGAACTGGAACACCTGCTAGTTCTCTGTCCAATTAGGCTGCAGTCGACTCCATCTTGTCCTCCCCGCGCCACCGTGTAAAAGTGACAGCTGTTCTACAAAGCCTGGAGTGCAGGGAAATGCTTCATAGGCTGCCCCAGATCAGAAAAGAACCAGGGTGTTCTGTGTCCAGATGGGCAATAAGGTTTTCCAGGTGTGTTTTGTAAACACTCAGTAGTCAGCAATACAGTGCCTTGTTTATTGTCACTTTAATGACCAGCAGATGCTCCATGTGACACCATTAGAGGCTCTTGCAGGAAGTGGAGCTGCCCTTTACCACTCAGCACATTAAATAAGTGTCACTTTTATGTTAACATTTATAAGGCCGGTGTTTCCACTAAGAACAAAGGTTGAGGAGGTTGAACTCTGAAGTATTTAATAGAATCCCATAAGTCCCTATATGGTGAAGCCTGCTTCCCACTGCATATTTTGCTTCTGCTTCTTGCTTGGCAGAGGAAATTACTACTACTACTTTTGTTGAGTTTTTGTGCCCAAACTTTGGCTGCTGATAAATAAACTAACTCTTGAATGTACCCTGCAAATGGTCGGTAGGGCGTAACCCAACTCTCAAGTTATATGGGGGGGTTGTGAATGTTTAGTTGGATACCAAGTTACTCAAAAATAAGAGCGAAGCCCCATGTCACATCAAGTATCCTCAGCCAGTGGAAAAAAAATTCAGCAATGATCACATATCTAGAAAAATATTGTATACTATACTTGAGCTGCCAATCCTCTTGCAGGTAAAGACACTTTCATTGCACAGTTTGTTTATCAATATAATTGATGAACCCGGTTTATTAAAACATTATTAAAGTACTGAGTAGTTAGTGCCACTAAGTGCTGCTACTATGTAGTTAAATGATGATATCTGTCGCCTTGGGTGTAATGTAAGTATGCCAACCTGGAGGCTCATAGGGCATATGTGGCCTCTCAACCTGCCTAAGGACTTAGACTTCTTGTGTGACACTGTGATTTAAATATATAATCTTGTCACAAACCAAATGATCAACTTGCTGCATAGAAGTAGATGCTGTCTGCAAATCCAATTCCTCTGAAAGAAATACTTTCTCTATCCCACTTATATATAGTTTCTCATATAAATGAATTACACTGAAACAATCTTTTCAAAATAGAAATGTCTTGCTGGCAGTTAGTAATATGTTGAGGCTGAGCTAGAAATGGCAGCTGAAGGCCAGCTAAAGATGGAGAGATTTAAGATAACAGAAGAGGGCAATGCACAATTCACTATGAGAGAACCTGGGAACGCAATATGTTTTTGGCATGTAACCTTAACCAAATCATGTTTAGAAATGGTTGTGGTCTTACTTTGGCTAAATAACCTTTTGTTCTCCCACTTTGTAGGTTGTTAACGCTGTGAATAATGTAAGAAGAAGACAGCAGAATACCCTAACCAATCAAACATCATTTTAGCTCATAGCTGATGGCCAACCTATCAGTGTTCTGAAGAGTTTAGGTAAGATTCCCCACAATGCCTCACACCACCATAATCATTCCAAGTAGAAACTGCAATATGCTGGGTATACACTTCAGGTCAATCACTTTCTATTAGCTCCAATAACAAGGACTGCAAAAGGAACACATCCCCGAAAAGGTCAATAGACATGAATATGATGCAGTATTAAGCACCGAGCTTGGTTGTTTAGAAAATGGTCAAACTGCATTAGGAATCCTTTATATGTAAGTGGCTTCTTTGCTAAGCTCCAATATGATGAGGCAGCCACAGTTTTTGTAAATAAGTAAGATAACCGTTGCTGTTAAACTTTACCATGGAGTGGTTGTTTACCTTAAAATACTGGTCTAATCTACTGCTGGCGGTTTTCTTCTGTGTTCTGCAATATCCTCTTATTTAGTTTACAGCTCTCTTAGAATCATTACAGCCTGTGTCATTATCATTACAGAAGTCTATCCAGGGAGATTTTCCTCAGGGCTTGTTTAATCTGCCAGTTTTCAAGCTTCACGCTCCCTTTTTGTGTATTCCATTAGCAGGCTCACTGCTGCCGAAAACAGAATCACTTACATTGTACAACCTGTTACAATTCCCCATTCCACTCTCTGCCATATGCACTTTCTATGCATTTTCTAAACTTGCAAAATTGCTTTCCAATAGGTTTTAGCCAGCTGCCTCCCTTTGTCTTCTGGCCTGCAAACTTTACTAGAGATTCCTATAGATTATGTTTCAGTTGCACAGACATTACCTACATATGTCTGACAGATATAGTTACAGCCACCAGTTTCTCTTGCTAGACATACAATGATATTGATTGTAAATCTGTCAGGGATAAGTATTTGCATTGGACTTTATAAAAACAGAATGAATCAGCCTTAAATGTTAACTGTTGTGCAGGCTTAACAAAAATGTCCCCAATAAACTTTCTTATAAAAGACTGTCCATCTATGGTGGGTCAGTCAGGAGCAATTATCACTTTACATTGTAGGATGCCAGTGCAAGACTCAGTTTCCTACAATACCTTGCACACTTCCGTGACGATTTCTTTGCGGATCTGTTAAAGGGGTGGTTCACCTTTAAGTTGACTTAATCAAAAGCTAAATAACTCAAAAAACAGAAATAATAAAAATTAAAACCAATTGTATATTGTCTTAGAATAGCACTCTCTACATCATACTAAGAGTTAACTCAAAGGTGAACAACCCAATGTGTTTAACATTACCTACATGTTGTGGGTGATTTTCTGAATCAGAATATTTGGGGAATATAATGTTAAATGTTATGTTTTGCTTATGTTCTGATATTATTTCCTGCCAAGTGCTTTTTTGGCATTGAAGTACAGACCTGGACTTGCTATCTTCTACTCTGAATGCAGGCATGATTGTTCTGCTGTATTGGAGAACATAGAGGCATAAATATGGCCTGAGAATGGTGTTTAAGGAGTGTGACTTGCTGCCAGTGTATCTGGATACCCTTGGGCTCCGGGCGACTCCCAACAGTGAGTGTTAACCCCCTACCTTACCCTCAGGTGGATCCTGTATGTCTCCTGGTGCACAGATCAAGCAGGTTGGAGATAACAGCAGTCCAGTGGATTGCTTCAAACAAATCACTTGTTTATTGAACAAATGGCAGTGGATCTGTTCACAGCATTCAGGCAGGATAGATTATCAAATGCATTCAAGATACTCAGTGTAAAACCTTCCCACTTTAAGATATTACAAGTAGGTTCCTCTTAGGGGGGTAGTGCACCTGTCTTGGTGATTTTCCCCAGCAATAGGGATCCCACGGGGTATCTTGCTCTTTGGCACTTTCCCTGCTCCTGAGCTCACCCACTCGTGTCCCTGTCTGGTGGCTTGTTCCCTGCAATGGTGCAACCCCCAACTAATCTTCTTGTTGGAGCCAGAATGCTGCCCACTAAATACACTGCCTGTAACTTTTGCTCCAAGAGCGACTAATACAGAAACCTGCTCAGACCAACTCCTGTACCCAACTCCCTACAAGGTGGGACACAGGAAGAGAGAGCCCTGAGCACATGCATGCTCCACCTTTTATACTTTAAAACACTGCCACCTACTGGTCAAGCGATGAGATCAGATTACTGACATTCAGGAAAAGGGTCTTAAGGTCCCCATAGACGCGACGATTCTTCTTGCCGAACGACCGATTTTAGGGAAGCCCGACCAATCCTTCGAAATTATCGTGCGGTTAGTGGTATTCGAACGATCGTACATCTTATGATTTTTCGGCCGACATCTGTCGGGAAATTGATCGGCCAGGTCAAAAAATCTTTGTCGGTCCCAGTGCAATCTCTCTATGTTTGCAGGGCCAAGCAGGCAGCTACCCTTTGTTTTCCTGGTAAATTGGTCTTTTTAGTTGATGGTAGATTCGTACGATCGTACGATCGTTCTGAGAAGATCGTGGTCTCACGATCAGGATCTGATCTTTTAAAAATCTCAACATCTATGGCCAGCTTAACACCCAGGGCTCACTAAGAACCACTTTAGGTGTCCAAACTACAGGGGGAAACTGCCCATAGAGATGCCTTACCCTCAGGGTCTCTACCCAGAGATGTTATCATTAGCTGACAAAAACCGGACAGGTGGCAACCCTAATGCACACATGGTCTGAAAATCTGATATTCTATGGCCAGCTTTACTAGAAATCAGTATATCTCTGTGTTGTTGGTCATTTAATAGTTCATAGCCTTCAATGAAAGAAAATCTGCTAATATCTATTGCTATCTATAGCTATTACTGTAGCATGGCAAAGTGCATGATACTAATGTCTGCTCAAGCTGTTATTGGCAGCTGCAGGGAGAAACTGTTCTTTGCCCTTGTCTCCCGTGGCTTCTTTCCCACCATCCTCACAGTAGAGAGTTTGGAAAATGATATAAATTTAGAGCAGGGATGAAGACATGGGTGACTGCAACAGGAAATTGAGGTGAAGATTATTTACAAAATGAAAAACCCGTTGCAGTCGTAGGTAAAGCGGAAAATGCAGAGAACCGTGTGACATACTGTATAGCCTTAAACCCCCGCCAAGGCTGCTCATTTGTGCAGGGTGCAGTGATGTAACAATGGGACAAGTAAACTGTTTCACTACTGGGAGACTCTGGGTTTAGAGGACCCAGTACAATATATGTTTAAGAAGCAAGTTATCTTTATGAACTTAGAATCCCTAAAATGTTTTTGCTGAAGGGCCCAGTAACATACATCACTCCTGGGCTGCAGGATTCCATCTATGACTGGTTCTATCCTAAATCTCCAGTAATTAGTCATTGAGGGTTAATATTGCTACTGTATTACATTGTGGCACTCGGTTCACTGGCATCAGCGCTATGGCCTGTTCCTGCATTATATCATTGTATATAAGGTTTTTAATATTATAATTATAATAAATCGAGTGGGGGAAATACTTCACGTGTATCCAGTAATTGTAGTGTTTATTTGGATCTCACAATGTTAATTCCTGCATATATAATTATCTCAGCAATTATTTACACCTTGAAAATGGCACTTTTTCCATTGCAAATAAACACAGTGCAGTGAAAGTGCTGGCGGTTAAGTAGGGGCGCCAAAGTAACGGAGTAATGTTGAGGTTGCTATATATGTTTATTAAAAAAGCAATGCAACATGGTTTTTGTTTTGGAGCTGTGATAACACTCAAATAACCCACAGTATGTGTAGCCACTGGACCTTTAGCCCTTATATGAAGACAGAACTTACACTCCTACAGTAGGGATGTGCTTATCTAGCCATCATTATCTACAAGATGCAGAACACCATAAGAATTAGTCCACTGAAAGAGTTTGTTGGCACCCCCCAGTGAATATAATCGCCCCTTCCCCTGCAAGACCCCCTCATGCTCTTGGGGTCTGCCCCCTTTAATACACCACTGATAATTGCTCCTTGCTCCCAAGTTTTGCATGGGTTAATATTCAGTTGAGTTCTACACTGACATATTCTGTCTTGTTCACTTAATTCATATAATAAAATCACCTAATATACAGATATAGGACTTGTAATCCATAATACCCGGGACCTGGGGTTTTCCGGATAAGGCAGGGATCCCCAACCTTTTGAACCCGTGAGCAACATTCAGAAGTAAAAGTAGTTGGGGAGCAACACAAGCATGAAAAATGTTCTTGGGGTGCCAAATAAGTGCTGTGATTGGCCATTTGGTAGCCCCTAGGTGGACAATGGCCAGTCAACCTAGATTGTGGCTCTGTTTGGCAATGCACCTGTTTTTTATACAACAAAAACGTACCTCCAAGCCTGGAATTCAAAAATAAGCACCTGTTTTGAGGCCACTGAGAGCAACATCCAAGGGGTTGGAGAGCAACATGTTGCTCACGAGCTACTGGTTGGGGATCACTTGGATAAGGGATCTTTCATTAATGTGGATCTTTAAGTCTACTAGAGAATCATTTCAACAATAAATAAATCCAATATGCTGCTTTTGCTTCCAGTAAGGATTAACTATACTGTATGTAAGTTTGGATCAGTTACAAGGTACTGTTTTATTACTACAGAGAAAAAGAAAATCGTTTTTTAAAAATTTGAATCATTTGATTAAAGTGGAGTGTATGGGAGATGGCCTTTACTTAATTCGGGGCTTTCTGGATAAGTGGTTTTTGGATAATGGATTCCATTCCTGTTTTAGAACCCCCCCCCCAGTGAGTTAACACTTTCCTTGTCCTTTAATTACTATTAGCAGAAGCTCTGCATCCGGACCAGGATCACCTTATAAGTGAAGCAAACATGCTGCCCCTTATATGGTGGGTGAAACTATTGCCCACCAAAGGTGTAAAGATTTTAACATGACACCTGCAAGCTAAAAAAAAAAAAAAGACTAGGCAGAATGCATTGTGGCCAAAATCCATGCTGCTCTGCAAATGTTTTTGCACCTTATCCCACGTAAGTAAAAGGCCATCAGATATAATATAGCCAGCTGGGAAATTAGAGGTCTGAACATCCCCAAGTCATAAGTAATTTCCCACCTCCTCTATCCACCCCCACTCATGCTTGAATTGTACTATTCCCTGTTCTTACTATTTTCTTACTCCTGTATCTGAGGGCTTGTTCTTGGGGCCCCTCTCAGTCTCAGCCCTTGTATTATATAACACATCATGGGCAGAGAAAAGAGAATTCCATACAATAATATGTAACTAATCTGTTGTACAAGGGCAATTATGATGGATCACTCTCTCTTCACAAACAATTAACGAGAAAGCTGAACGTTTTGGAATAGTTAGGAATCTAGAAATAGCACATCGGCCTGTCACTTTGATCCTCTGAAGGACGGCGTGATAAAAATAGAGTCGGGGAATTTCAGAGCAGCTTTCAGCTATACAAAAGGCTTGTAGAAAGTTCCTTTTCTATAAAAAGATTGTGGATGAAAGAGTTAAAGCTTTGAGTTTTAACAACCCCACAAGTCTTTTCCCCACATCTCAAACCTTTAAGAAAATTCACTCCTTTCCTTTTAATTTTTTTTTAACCTTCTTTTAAAGAATGACAATTATCTCTCTAGGGTTCCTATTGAGTAGGAAAAAAAAACCTAACACTTAATGAAGTGGTGCTTACCTTGTGCTGAGCGCATTCCCCAGGGTAAAACCACACTGGAGTTCTTGTGTGACTTGCACATTCCCCTTCATTTCCACTCAGCAGCTTCTTTTTCTCTTTTCACCCTGAGCTCCAGCTGGGACACTTTCCCCTTTCAACAGCTGCTCAGAATCTTTTTTGATAGAACCTTCAGGTTATTTATGTTTTCTTAAAAGATTAAAAAAAACCTTCCGTTTATAATGAAAAGACAATGAAGCTGCATGGCGATTTATTTCTCCATATTGCACATACGCACATATTTACTCAGTACTGTCTCCTACATAATAGATCAGACCACCATAAACAACACAACCCATTAAGATGCTTTTGCCAGCAGATGTGCTTGTGTGTTGTTTCATTTTAACCAGACAGGGATATTTTTTTTGTACTGTTTATACAGTATGTGTCATCACTGTGTCCAACTAATTGCATAGCACTTTCTTTTATTACTTTGCAGCTTCTCCAGTGTGTGTTACTTATGCAGTGGGGAGATGGCCAGGGACATAAGTATATAGAAAGCAAAACATACAGTGATGAGTTCCTAATGAGATAGATGGACAGATATAGACAAATAGATACAGACAGGTCGCTAATTTGTTATTGGGTTGAATGTATTGGGTTGAATGTAGAAGACCTCTTATCTTTGTCTAGGTCAGTGATCCCCAACCAGTGGCTCATGAGCAACGTTTCTCACCAACCTCTTGGATGTTGCTCCCAGTGGTCTCAAAGCAGGTGCTTAATTTTGAATTCCAGGCTTGGAGGCAAGTTTTGGTTGAATAAAATCCAGGTGTACTACCAAACAGACCCTCCTGTAGGCTACCAGTCCACATTGGGGCTACCAATAGCCAATCACAGCCCTTATTTGTCATCTCCAGGAACTTTTTTCATGCTTGTGGTGCTCCTGAACTTTTTTTTATATTTGAATGTGGCTAACGTGTAAAAAAAGGTTGGGAAACTGCTGAGCTAGATAAATATGGTAAAATAGGTCAACTTCTGGACCCCAAAATACATTATATGGCAATTTTAGCTTATATCTCTCCAGCTGTTATTTAGTCATAATGTCCCTCGTCATTATCATCATCAGTTGAAGCATGCATGTAACAGTCATTTCGGATGCACGCTGCGACTTAATCCGACATTCCTACAACTAACCTTATCTTTGTGGCATCCGACTTGACGCCAGCATTTCAGCAAGTGGTGTCGGATCGGACCTAAATCGCCCATGTAGTTTTACCCTTACTTTACTTGTTCAATGTGGAACTACACACATACCCAAGAAGCATCCACATGATGGATAAGGGAATGTACTAGCAGCAAATAACTTGTATATGTTACTATTTGTCTTTGTAACTGAGTCTCATCCGCTAACAAACAGTAAATAGCCACACATGTACTGATGTGAATGGACAGTTGATTTGGTTCACCATTATTCTATAGGATGGGCTCCTTCATTCTAATTTTGAGTAATTAAAGCATAAAGTGAATGTATCATTTGTACTAACAAAAAAGGCTGTTTATATGGTAAGGAATTTTAATGTTTGATTCTGATAAGGACACTGTCTTTTGTTGGCATTTGTATGTCCTGTAATGGTTTCTTCCTAGCGCTCCAGTTTCCTGGTACATCCCAAAAACCTACTGATAGATTGACTGGCATCTCTGAGACGTTATTGTACATGTGATAGGGAGACAAAGATTGTAGGCTCCATCCACCAATGCCTAATAACTGAATCATTTCATGTTTCTACTATGGAAATACAGGAACATAACCAATACTGTATACATGCATCTACAAATAATCTAGACACTGCAGTCATAATGCTACATTTACTGCTAAAGTCACTATGATCCTTACACAAATGTTACTGGTAAATGTTGGAACTTTGATTTAGGTGCTGAGGCATCAGTGAAGGTTGTAAAATTGCCTTTTTGAGAACAGCTTGCACATATTGCTCTAAATATATAAGAATTTTGCTGATGGAAACATTAGATCATTATATAATTATATACTTATTCTTAGACAGTGATCCTCAACCAGTGGCTCATGAGCATCCCCAGTGGCCCTTAAAGGAGAATTTAACCTCCCAAATTATAAAAAGCCACTATCTGGTAAGCAAGATAGCCCCCCCCTGCTTTTCCTCGCAGAGTTCAATAAATCTAAAAAAGTCTGTCAAATTTTTCCCACCTAACAGTGCAGAGTAAGCACAGCGGAGCTTATGGGTATTCTCTTCCGAATCTTCGGATTTCTTTGGGTCCTCTTCGGCAATTTGAGTCCTCTTCGGCAATTTCCGGCACTTTTGGCGCATGCACAGCCAGTAGGCTGATTCAATTGGGCATGCGCCAGTACACCACTCTGTTACAGATGAAAACTCGCAATCTGGAAGATGCCGCTCACAATCTCCGCTGCGCTTACTCTGCACTGTTAGGTGGGAAAAATGTAACGGATATTTTCAGTCCTATTGAACTCTGCAAGGGGAAGCAATTGGGGGGGGGGTTATCTTGCTTACTATGTAGGGGCTTTTTTAATTCTTGGGTTGAGTTCTCCTTTATAGCAGGTGCTTTGTTTTCAGTTCCTGACTTGGAGGAAAGTTCTAGTTGCATAAAAACCAGGTGTACTGACAAACAGAAACATTTCCTAGGGTGGATTGCTGGCTTCTACTGCCTGACAATTGCACCAACAGTGGGATCTAAACACTTGGCTATCGTTATTTTGTTTTCGTACTTTTACCCCTTTACACAATTGAATTATTTTATCTCTAACTCCTTTGGAATAGTGTTTAGCTTTCAGATTCACTGGCTGAATATTGGTCCCTTTATCCTGGGGTTGTTATCCAGAACATGTAGCTGTTATTTTAATGATGTGCTGATGGAGGCCAACTCCAAGGCAATTTTGTTTTTGTTATGGCAAACCTCACATTTATATCTATATGCACTGTATACATTGCTACAAACATACAAATACCTTCCTTGGTGCTGCTCTGTCCAACTTGTGTCACATCCTCTATCCATCAAACTAACGGATCTCCTATGGCATAGTCACAAATTGTACCTTATTTCCAGGGACAGTCACTTGTTCTGAATCTCTGGAAATGACCATCTTTACAGAGAAATGTAACATTTTATGGTCTGAAATATCAGTCTCCCACTCCTTCCACACCTGGGAACCCAAAATGCTGCATTATCTTTCAAGCTCTGAATAAATACAATTTATCGCATCTGGTCTCCACAAGGATGGAAGATTCTTGTATTTAATGCTAGAGGTATACTTGTATGCTGTGACCAGGATAACCAGTTTGTACTACAATAACAAATACCCTGTGAGCTTGGGGGGATATCAGTTTGATGTTTAGTGATAACTAAAGTCTACTGCTTAAATATTTCTGATTTGCAGCAATATTAGTATAGACGTACATTTTTCTATGCTGTTTCACCGTTGCAAGTCCTTTCCAGACAAGACATATATCTGAGGGGTGCGATGAGTTTCTTTATTTTCTGTCTGAATGCAACTGTTGTTCTAGACCAGTGATCCCCAACCAGTAGCTCGTGAGTAACATGTTGCTCTCCAACCCCTTGGATGTTGCTCTCAGTGGACTCAAAGCAGGTGATTATTTTTGTATTCCAGGCTTGGAGGCAAGTTTTAATTGCATAAAAACCAGGTGTACTTCCAAGTAGAGTCTCCTGTAGGCTGCCAGTCCACATAGGGGCTACCAAATAGCCAATCACAGCACTTATTTGGCACCGCAAAGGACTTTTTCATGCTTTTGTTACTCCCCAACTCCTTTTATATTTGAATGTGGCAAACGGGTAAAAAAGGTTGAGGACCTCTGTTCTAGGGGGTGTCCCAAAGAATGAGGCTTTAGCTAGTCACCCCCTGCTTGAACCTTCCTGAGGATAGCTCTGTGCACAGGTTCCTCTTCCATCAGTTTGCATTTCTGTCCTTACCACATATTTCTCTACATATTTCTGAATAATAAGCAGTAAAGGTCACTGCCTGGGTGCTGGTTAGAATATATATAAATATCCAACAGAACCAACAAACTGCACTCACAGGGCTTCTTATCGTGAAACTAAAGTAATTTTATTTGTCTCAACGTTAAGTTATATATATATATATATATATATATATATATATATATATATATATATATATATATATATATATATATATATATATATATATATATATATATATATATATATATATATATATAATACTCTTTCACAGATGTCACAACACCCACTGAAGGCTTTTGATCTTTTAGTGAAATGTTTCCGTTAAATGCCAGTAACATTTAAACAATCCATACGTTTATATAACAGCCATAAATGGAAATTATCCCATGCCTAAATAAGGTGCCCGAGGCTTTGCTGCGGAACACTGGCCATACCCCCAGCCAATATTTTCTATACACACAGAGGGATGGGGACAGTAAAGGTACCGATACATTTTATTGCGAATCTTAACCCAGCTCAGGCTGAGCTTTATTTTTTAATAATAATTGTTATGGAGCGGCTCTGATTCTAAGTGAAAGGGAGCAATGTCAGGTCTTTATTATGTAGGAAATCTTCGGCTACTATTATCTTAAAGGGATCCTGTCATCGGAAAACACTTTTTTTTCGAAACGCATCAGTTAATAGTGCTACTCTAGCAGACTTCTGCACTGAAATCCATTTCTCAAAAGAGCAAACAGATTTTTTTATATCCAATTTTGAAATCTGACATGGGGCTGGACATTTTGTCAATTTCCCAGCTGCCCCAAGTCATGTGACTTGTGCCTGCACTTTAGGAGAGAAATTCTTTCTGGCAGGCTGCTGTTTTTCCTTCTCAATGTAACTGAATGTGTCTCAGTGGGACATGGGTTTTTACTATTGAGTGTGGTTCTTAGATCTACCAGGCAGCTGTTATCTTGTGTTAGAGAACTGCTATCTGGTTACCTTCCCATTGTTCTTTTGTTTGGCTGCTGGGAGGGAAAGGGAGGGGGTGATATCACTCCAACTTGCAGTACAGCAGTAAAGGGTGATTGAAGTTTATCAGAGCACAAGTCACATGACTTGGGGCAGCTGGGAAATTGACAATATGTCTAGCCCCCCGTGTCAAATTTCAAAATTGAATATAAAAAAATCTGTTTGCTCTTTTGAGAAATGGATGTCAGTGCAGAATTCTGCTGGAGCAGCACTATTACCTGATTCATTTTGAAAAAAAAATTTTTTTTCCCATGACAGTATCCCTTTAATAAAGGCTGTGTATCTGACTTGTTCCCTTTTATGTGCTAAATATTTAGAAACCTTTTTTCTGCCACCATAACATAAACATAACATCTACAGAGGATACTGGGATATATTGGCCTGAACAGCTAATGCTTTTTTTTCACTGATGTTTCCCTAAAGAAAATACTGCTGTAACATGGTACAGGACAGAAATGACTGTTGGTAAAATCTAATGTATAAGGACAAGGTGGCACAGTGATAAGCCAAAAACATTGTGGCTGGCTCCTGATGAAACGTATCCTGAGTAGACTGCAAGCTCCATTGTCATAAAAAGAGAATAATTCTAATAAAATGTGAATTTGCATTACAATAGCCAGCATGGTAAAAGAGCGCCCGTTGGAAGGCAAGTAGCTTTCCGTTTGTTGAACTAGTTGTGTGGATTTTGCAATGTCTAATTGAGATATGAAATGGGAGTGGGTGGAGAGGAGATAGTGTTGTTATGGCAGGGAGAGCAGCACCTTGGCAATAGAAAAATAGCTAGCTAAAGTGATTCCTAGATTTCAGCTTGATAATATCAATGTATCAATCAATACAAAGTAATTTCTTTCTGTCGAGCTGTAAAATATATATATATATTCAGAGGACAGCCATGTTGCAGGTGATTTATTACACAGTATGACTAATTTGGGGCATAAATCGCACTGATTGGAATGAGAAAGCTGGAAGGGGCTGATAGCACACAATGCTACTTGATGAGTGGCTCCTGCTCTCGGCCTGTGAGCTCTGCCTATTCCTACAATACTTCCTGCCTCACACTATGGGGCAACCGCATAAAAGAAATGATAGTCAGTCCCTTAACCAAAGTAATTTGTACAGTGCAGATGATAAGACCGTATTATGTCAATTGAAGAAAAGGGAAACACGTTGAAATTATATTTTTTCTGAGCTTTGACATTGCTTTTGTCCTTTGGACAGACAAATGCCAAAACAATGAGTATTTACTATCACTGTGTATGGCGGGTATCCCCTGCATCATGTGACTCTTGCAGTAGTTCAATAACTAGAGGTCAGCTGCAGGATGGACAGATTCCCGCCTGGAAGCCCTTTGCATTGTGGGAAGTTGTATTTGCACGCTAATGGCGAAACGGTAACAAATTTCACACAGTTATGGCGCATGTCAGGTTTTGTCAGGCGCAGCAGAGTGCTTAACTGAAAGCCTCAAGCTAATTACGTTCCTGTTCCCTGATCATCGTGATGTATGAAGCCATGCTGCAAATGAGATATTTATGACTTTAATAAAACCAGTGAAAATGCAAATATTGATGTTTATATAGGGAATGCAAATGTTGTTAAATGAGCATTTATATATCTTAGCAGCACATTAGGTGAGTGGCTTTATTACAGCGCAGCAATAGATCGGGTACAGAGCTAATGGTCACCATCTCGCTCACTTCATTTGTTGATCTGTTGTTTCATTTTGGTTTGCTCTGTTTTTAAGCAGTTAGCAAGAAGAATATATTCCTCTGATCAGCAAGCTAGGGAATAAATAGGCTACAGAGTTTGATTTTTCTGCATATAGTCTGAAATAACTTGTAGCACTCGCCTAAAGCTGCCATGTTAAACTAACCGAGGCCTTAAAGGAACAGTTCAGTGTAAAAATAAAAACTGGACAAATAGATAGGCTGTGCAAAATAAAAAATGTTTTTAATATAGTTAGTTAGCCAAAAATGTAATGAATAAAGGCTGGAGTGACTGGATGTCCAACACTACTTCCTGCTTCTCAGCTTTCTAACTCTGAGTTAGTCAGCAACTTGAAGGGGGGCCACATGGTACATAACTGTTCAGTGAGTTTGCAATTGATCCTCAGCATTCAGCTCAGATTCAAAAGCAACAGTTATGGACTCATGTGCCTACCCTCAAGTCAATGATTGGTTACTGCCAGATCAGTGGAAACCAAGAAAGCTGAAAAGCAGGAAGTAGTGTTCTGGCTATTATGTTACACATTCACTCACTCCAGCCTTTATACATTAACTAGATCAGAAACATTTTTTTATTTTACACAGCCTATCTATTTACCCAGTTTTTATTTTTATAACTATTCCTTTAATGTCTTTAGCAGCACTAGTCCCTCCTGTTATAACAAAGTGGGCCTTGAGTATAAAGGCACAATATTGGCCACTACAGGCTGAATCCAACTTGTTTACCAAACAAATGGATCAGGAAGGGAAGCTGTTTGTTCATTTGCTAATGTGCGGATACAATTATCATACACATAGATATACAAATATTTCCATTTAGAAGCTACATGATTCTTAGAAGATTCCAGAAGTGGTGTAATTTATAGATGGCCCAATGTCGGGCAGCTTGTTGGACAAGGCAGCCATGTTTTATCTACTTGTATCAAGCTTTAGGAAGGGATTGCTGACGAGAAATCCCTGACTATCCAGACTAATGATCAATGCTTGTAATTGTTCAGCTGCTGTATTAGTGGCATTGCTTCAGTAATTAGCATTTGTGTGATATATGCCATTAGAGACGACTGACTGATCACATCTATGAAAAGCTCATCCATTGGCAACTTCAGCCCAACTCTAAATTCTAAAAGTTCACCAACAAATGGGCTGGTCTTGTGAACCCAGACCCAGCAATTATGGCATTCTTGTACCTGACCATGGAGTCTTATTGGCTGACCTATCTCATGCCCAAGGGGCATTAAAGTGGCCATATACACACATATCATACTCATCGTTCAAAATTCGGTTTGTTTATGGTGGGAGATGAGGCGACCATTATTGGCAAAAGACTTGGATATCGGGCTAAAATTTGGCAAGGGGATACTGCTGAATTGTCAGATGAAGGTAGAATTCTATTGTTTATTTGTATTGAAAACAAAGGATCTTTCCCTGTGACCAATGGTTGCACCAGGAAGGATCATAATTGTAACATGTATGGCCAACCTTTACAGGTACTACTGTGCAAAGCTCTTCTGAACCATTCCATTCAAGACTCACAGACACTTTCAATTGGATATTTTATTTTTTTTCTTTACATGCTGTGTTAAAAACCCAAATAGTACAGAATTATTTACACATTCACAATACAAGATATCTACCCTTTAAAGAGACTAAGGAACAGGATAGAGCAACTTATTTGCATGGTTACTTTTCTATGCTGGACCAATAGAAAAAAAGTTACAATCTGCCTTATTTTTTTTTTTTTTTTACCTTTGCACAAATGGATAAAGCACTTTTTTTTGTAATAAAATGAAAATGGTTTTTGCCTAGATTGAATGTTAGAAACATCAACGTAAATACTGATAGAACTCACATTACGATCTACAAGGCAGTAAAAAGTTACCCGGGTTAAAAGGATTTTCTGGTTTGGCTTTTTTCAGTCTCAAGTGCTCTTAATCTTTCTCAAATACGAACGTACGTCGTCAGCCTTTGTAGCTGGAAAAATGGATGGCAAATTGCATAACTGGTATTCATTCAGTATAAAAACATTACCCCCAACTTTGGCCATAAACAAACACAAGTGAATACTTTCTTTTCAGACAAAGAGAATAAGCCAATTTTGCTTCCTGTCAGTTTGCAAATTACTTTTTTTTTAAAAAATGGATATTCTCTTGAATAAAACGAATGCAGCCTCAGTTTTGAGCATATTCTATCTATGTACAATAAACAATATGCTTATGTGCATCTTCTCAGCTCAAACATCCATCTGTGCCGAATATCCGTCACCAGCCGCTGCTGTCAAATCTTGGAAACGTCTTGCACCAATTTTAGCAGGTGTTGTTTTAGTTTAGAAATCTGTATTTAATTCCTAGAATGGCATCGATCGAAGAGTTGGTAGTTCTGACTGCCGCCTACATTCTTATTGTATTTAGTGGTTGAAAGGACTCAGTCAAATTGGATCTGACACTCGGATAATACGCTGCACTGAAGACACTTTGACAGGCTACAGTAATTGTATTCTCATGAATAAGGCACAAAATGCACAGATTCGGGTATCCTCACATCTATTTACAGAACATCGTCATTGCCTGCATGACCTTTTAAAAGATGAAATGAACATAATTGCACTATAGTTGAACGTAGTACTGTAGCAGTGGCAATTTCACCGTCACTACACCTATGGCAACTAGGAGCGGTAATAATGTTCCGCTATTAAGGGCTGCATTTATAGAAACAATAGGGAAATGGAACTGGCACTACAATTCCGATCGTGGTAACCGAGCAACGTAATACACTTATATTTTTTTTTTTCTAAACTAGTTAAAGATCCTCAGTAGCTTTTCCAGTGACAATACACAATATTGATTAAATAGCAGCATAACCTTACTAAGAATCTTTACGTTCTTGCACAAGATACCTCGTTCAGCCATGTTTATCAGAAAAGAAAGGCAGCTCTGTCTCTCCCAGATACAAACGGCTCTGTATGGCATGGAAGTACATCATATGTTTGCCATGCTCAATGGAAACAGTTCCATAACACAGGAGTAGCCACAAAAATCTCTATGGGTCCGTTTGTGTGCACAGGACACTTGCACAGATAGCAAATACTAAGATCTGGTGTATCAGTGGAGTACAGCTGTACGTGACAAATAATTGGCTGGAGACAGTAGGAAGCTTTAACGCAAACTTTGATCAAGACAACTTTGTGGGACTTGTGCAAGAGGCAAGGTGAATGCATACACAACAAACGTTCACATTAAATGGGATGGGTACAGACGGCGGTGGTTTGAAATGAAGCCAGTTTTCAAGTATATCGTTAAATGTGGTACTGTTTAAAAAAAAAAACAAACCCTCACGTAGCATTGCATTGTGCTACATCTCCACTATGCGCCAAACAAAAGAAATTAAATGACCAGCACTTTCCTTTGTTTTGCTCTTTTGCTCATTCGTCTTTATCTGCGGGTGGCAAGACATGATGTTACCAAACTAAAGAGAGCTTCTTTGGCCACTTTGTTTGGGAATGACTAGGCACCTGCCTGCAGAGTTTGTTTTATACCATCACGCCATTACCTTATTTGCGTTAAGCAAGACTTTTGTCCTTAGTAGCTATATTTGTTTAGCTGTCTTACAGATGTATTTTGTGACGTAAACGAAGGTTTTGGTGGCACATCTGGCTTTATAGACGGTGTCCTTTTTACCCCCATACGGGGAAGGGTTCCATGTCCTGTATAACTACTTTGCCGCGACAAAGAAGTCTGTTGGTGAACTATTATAGGTGTCCCTTGCATATAGTCCATCCTTGTGCTGGGACTTGGAGGCATATACCCTCCACGATTAATACTTGGCTGTCTTGAAAGCAAAACACCATTTGGTGAGTTCATATTTTTAGGCAGGGCTGATATTGAATGCCTCTGTGAAGAGTTCTTATGATAGCTCCTTTGTGATTCTAAAGGAGTCATTTGCCCATTTGGAGTTGACGGTACATCCACTCTTTTTGTTGGGCTGTTTCTGGGAAGAGTAGAGGATGGGGAATACAAAGACGCCTCTCTGTTGGGAACCTTAGGTGGAACTTCAGACATGTTTCCCATAGTATCTAGCATTAAAGTTTGATGTGGAACTTGATGACCATTCTGATGAGTTACTTGAATATCTGCCATAAGAGCTTTGGGGCTTCCAGTGGATTCATTCAAATGTTTAAAAAAGTCATTTAATGTATTCCTTGAATCGACAGAGCGCCTGTGGTCCCTCTTGCTCGACTGTTTTCCCAAAGAATGCTCTAGGTTATGCAATTTTTTATCCGATTTGTGGCCATTTGAGTTTGAAAAGGAAGTATTGTAGTCGTGGGTGGCATTTGGAATAACAACAGCACTCGGTATTTGCCCATGAGCTAAAGGTGAATGGGGTGGAGGGCTGGAAGGAAAGAACTGAGGACTTTTAAGAGGAGTTTCTTTCCGTGAAATGTTTAAGTTGTTGTGTGTTTTTTCCCACTGGTTTTTGATAGGCTGCAGGCTCTTTTGGTGAAGGACAGGGGTAGATTCGGGAGTTGGAAGGGCCGCAAGTTCGGGTGGCTGTCCTTGACTGTCCATCATCATAGCCTTGGTTTCTCCATTTGGTGGCAGTTCCTTCCTACTAGTCAATATGTTTGTGTAGTGCTTGGGTGAATCAATACTTTGATGATATTCTTTAACCGGGCTATCAAACAATCCATTTAATTTTGCAAAACTTCCACTTGAATCTGTACAGGACTGAGCGGACTCTGCATCTTTGTGAATTTTTCTGGTTTTCCTTACGAACATCTCCCTGTAGCAGTAAACTATCATTCCTGCAATGAAAGCCCCGAGCACAAAAGCAGCAAGTACACAGGTGATCAAAACATTCATGTGGACCATTTGGTTGGCATCTCCTGACTGTACCTCCCATCGTACACCTAAAAAAAAAAAAAAATACAAATGACAATGTTTTAGGGAAGCAGCACAGTTTATATAGTACATGGACAGCTCTTTAAATAAGTTTCTTTTTGAATCATCTATATAACATTTCCAGTCCATGTGGCAGCCATGATTAAAACCAACTGACAGTTGCACAAAACAGTGTTTGATAATAAAGCAAGTTGAAAGGCAAGACATTTTTGAGTAAGGCTGTATAGTTAAAGAATGTGCACAGACACAGGTTATTTACCAGAAGGAGTTTAAATCAGTAAAGGATTTTGTGTTCATATCATGATTTAATGAAATAACCCAACAGTGACCAATTAAAAATTGTTTTTGCCAAGGTAGGGTGTCCATACATGACTGCTCAATCAGTCACACTGGCCAAGTCAGTAACTTATTATCCTATGAATGAGGCCAAATTGATGACCTCTCCTATTTATATCTGATCAGGAATCACATACAGTATTTGCTGGGAATTTTATAAAATCCCATTTGGCGGGACTGCCTCGGGTTGAAGATGTGGTTCTCTCCTGATGGGTCTGTATAGGCTTCAGGGGCCAAACTATTGGTTTATCTGAAAACTAATATGGCAGTTTGCTCTTTTTTGCTTCCCTGTACAAAGTATACTAAGCCTATAGAGTGCAATAACAATGCCCCATGCAGCGTGCAAAAAAGGAAATTTCCACTCCACTTTGTGGGGCATTGTGTGAACAGCCTTAGGCCTCTGTTCTCAGAGAAATGCAGATTGAAGTTTAAAGGCGGTTTGACTTGCGTTAGGCCACATTAGATTCAAAAGGAGTGGGCTAGGGTAAGCACATAGGTGCCCCACCTACCGGCCCAGACCTTGCACAAAGAGCAGCACCCCCATGAGTGAAAGTTCTCTTAAAATGAGCACTAAGGAGCATGATCTTGTGCCCAGGAGCTTAGAAAATTAGCCCTTATATGTTGTACATGAATATGGAGTATTTATCTATTACTTTGGCAATTTGGCTGTTGAGTACATATTGTATATTACGTATTTTCTGGTATAGGCATTTTTGGGGGCAGCATAAAGCATTTAAAACGGGTAATACATCAAACGTCACACTAGTTCACTACTGGCACTGGGCTTGGAATAAGTGAAAAGTGTGCATTAAAAACTTCATCCTACAAATTGAATATGTAGGATGATAATCATTTGTGGTTCTTTTTGTTCTTGAATTAATTTTAGCATTTAAGAACAAAAATTAACCATTCATGCTCTGCAACCAGTCAGCACTTTAGGTTTGAGGTTGGAATATGACTGGCTATGCAGATTAGAAATGCAAATAAAAACACAAAAAAAAATAAAGTACACGTTTCTCCCTGTAACTTTTTAATTACTTAATGTGGGACTGAGCTAAGAATCACAAAAAAAACTCATACAGAAATATTGAAATTCATGCAAGCAGATGTCAAAATGCCCGTGGATACAAACACTAAATGAAGGGCGGATGGCATTTAGCAGAGTTATCATTCGGTTTATGCAGTGTCCTTTCAGCAGCAGATCTACGACTTTCCTCAAATGATGCTGAA
The DNA here is from genome assembly GCF_017654675.1 of Xenopus laevis. Lineage (NCBI taxonomy): Eukaryota > Metazoa > Chordata > Amphibia > Anura > Pipidae > Xenopus > Xenopus laevis. The sequence continues at coordinate 109,014,783 of NC_054375.1, read as the reverse complement.
TTTCAATTGAGCTGGTGGTTTGTAAGAGTTCTAAAGTAGATCACGAGGAAGAATCGTGCTCACTGGGCTAGCAAGAACATGCAAATCACATCTGAGGGCCCAAAGCAAAATTGGCACATTGAAGTGCAGATTCCAAGACCCTCTGACAACTGATGCACAACCATCAGGTCCTTCTGTCCCAAAGGCTATTATGACTACTGCTCTAAAGGAACAGTTCAGTGTAAATGGGTAAATAGGCTGTGCAAAATAAAAAAATGTTTCTAATATAGTTAATATAGCAGGAAGTAGTGTTCTGATTATTATTAGACATCCAGTCACTCCAGCCTTTATACATTACATTTTTGCCTAACTAAATATATTATTATTTTTACACTGAACGGTTACTTTAAGCACCATTGACCTACGCTAGCCAATGCTACTCCTATAGGAATTGCAGAGCTTCCTCTGCAGTCATAACCTAAATCCACAATGGGTTATTGAAATGTTTCTTTCTCCTGCTATCCAGCCCTGCTTGTCCATCCTCGCCACCATAAATAAACTCCATCTTGAATTCAAACAGGCCAACAAAGCCCAATTCTTACAATCTTCTTAACTCTGTTTCTGACCATAAGCTTTTAAATGATAGTAATGTTACTAATATAAAACTAGTCTAGGGATGAATAAGAAGATCGGTGCCCACAAGTGCAATTTCCTAAGCTTCCCATTTCTCTTCCTGTCAGGCAGCAGCTGGTGAAAAACTGTGCACAGAAATGCCCATGAATATTCATGCCAATGCTGATGACTGTGCATGAGAGGTGTGCCAAACATACAGATCATTGTGCAGTTCTGTTTAATGCACAGGGAAAACTGCAGACACACACTGGTGAAAAAGTGCAGAATAGACAACTGTGACTTTTTCAGTGACAATTCAGGTTTGGTTAATATACTACATCTTATTGAAGCTGTATATGAAGCAACAGTCACATTGTCTCTCAATGTATTCAAGTACTGCTACTGTGTTTTATTGTGTATATATATTGAAATCATTTTCATGTAGGCCAATTCGCAACCTCAAGCTGTTATTGAACCACAACTACTCCCTTAAGCCACCAAAGAATCTCTGGAGCTGCTGGGTTTTTTTTTTCTCTAAAAAGCAGTTGGGAGAGCAGCAGATTAGAATAAGCAGCCCACCATGCTATATATTTCTCTGACCGTGTGACCAGCAAGGACTACCTTGTTAATCTCCACAGTGATTAAGACTGGCATGATGTGTGTGCCCATGGCATTCATTATAGGATTGTAGTGTCTGGTTAATGTCACATTATCCCTGAAAGTGACCGAGTCAAAAGGATATCTGATGAAGCCTGAAAACCCCAGTTCTATGGACTCATTGGAAAGCCACATGCGGGAGAAACACTCAACCAATCTCTAATGAATCCTGTTGGATTTTTACAAGTGTATTTACCAAATGGTGAACTCTTAACTTTTACCCATTGATAAATATGCTTCTGAAAATCCCATAGGAATGAATAAAAAGTGGGTGAGTTGTTCCATGGCGAGCTCTAATCTCACACTGAAATTTTGCCCATAAGTCTCATTAAGCATGTAAGTACATTGAGCTGATATGTGCACTCTCAGAGATCACTTCATAACCTGCAATAAGACCGTTTCGTAGATACACAGGGACCTGTCCCTATTTATGAAGGACATTCCTGATATATGGATCTCAAAAGAGGCACAAAATGTAGCAAATATGGCAAAGGCTTGGAAGGACCAGTGGTGCAAGAGAGCACTAGCTGGGAATGCTCAGGGCAAACAGGATGAGCATTAAAAGAGAATTCAACCCTTTAGCAAAAAAAAAAAAAAACCCTACCCCCCACCCCATGTAGACTCCCTGCCTCCTCCCCCCAGGTAAATGCCCCTAACTTTTTACTTACCACCTCGGCGCAGATTCAGGCATCGAGTTCCACGCAGCCATCTTCCCGGGTCTTTGGTAAGCAGAGCCTGAGACCGGCGAATCGTTGCATGCGCAGTTGGAGCAATTTACCAGTTTGCCACAAGCATGCGTCGCAATGGATGGAAATTGGCGAAGTGCCGGAAGAAGACACGGAAGATGGCTGTGGTGAACTCCGATGCCTGAATCTGCAGGAGTAAGTAAAAAGTTAGGGGCATTTCCCCGGGGGGGGGGGGACTCTACATGGGGTGTGGGGGTATGGGTTTTTTGCTCAAGTGTTGAATTTTCCTTTAAAATATCCCAATGTAACTAGGGAATCTGAGTTGCATGCAAATGCTGGGTTTTTTGATTGCCACATGTAAACACTTGCAATGAAGGCATTTTCTAGTGATAACATTGCATCGCTGCATGTGAAACGTTTTACATACACCGATTCTCATCATAGTAATGGTAAAGGCATTTTTGGGAGATCTGTTGCCTCCAGGCAACCATTACCCTAAAAGAAGAGTATTTGGTTAGTTTTGACTAAAAACTCTTTATTAGTATAAAGGTAATGTTAGCCACCACAGACATAGAAAATCAGAAACACCCTCTGAAACCCAGTTAGTTCTAGAAGAAGTGACTACACATGCAGACTTACATTCCTCTAAAGGAAATGAGGAATAATAGAAATACAGAAGGAACCAGCATTTGTTAGAGGCAAGGCCTTTGAACATTCAGAGCAAAATGCTCTGGGTTATTACGCTTTGGCAGTGCTTAAAAGAACAAATGTACGGAAAAAAAAAAAAGCCACATTCAATGAAAAATAAAAACTAAGACAAACAAAAGGACAAATAATCAAACTCAGAAATGAGTAACAATGATCAAATAAACAATAAACAAGAGAGTCTTTATTTACTACATCTTGCTGTATCGCTATTTCACTTTATACAGTGCTATGTAATATGCTGCCCCAGGTACAGGGAATTAATCCCAATATGATATTTTTTCCACCAACATGGATTCATGTAGCTTAGCTGGGATCAAGTGCAAATGCTACTGTTTTATTATTAAAGAGAAAAAGGAAATCATTTTGAAAATTAAAATAATTCACTAAGACCGAACCCTGTGGGAGATTTAATTCGGCACTTTCTGGATAATGGTGTTTTATAGCTGTTTTTATTTCTACATGGCACAGTAGTTAATACAAATATATACAAGGAACAGGCCCTATAAGGAAGACACTAAGCTTTGTTACACAAGGCACTTGATTGGAGCTTTCTTGTAACATTCCATAGTGTGTCAAATATGTCTATGTGCAGATATGGCCATTATTTTCTGTAAGATTTGCTTGTCCCAAAGACTAGCAAGGGTTAAATTTGATACAACGGCAGGTCATTATTGCATTAGCTCTGTACTTTGTGTCACTACATGGGAACATAAGTCCCTGTGGTGTGACACTAGCTAGTGCCTCTCCACTGATAATATCACTTAACTTGATTTCACGTCACATAAAACCTATTTATTCTCACGACAGGGGTCATCTTGGGCAGAAGTTGGAGAGAAGGGTGAATAATGTACTAGAGAGCTCCACGTAGGTGTTCTCCCATGTGCTCTACCCATGGTTAAAGCTTGGAGTGAGAATCCTGGACTAAAAGGGATTATTGCTACTTAAACTTCTTACAAATGTGTGTTTTTTTTTTTTTCAACCAATAATAAATAATGGGAACAAAACAATGGTGCGGACATTGTACTCAAAATGAATCCAAAAAAAGAAACAATAAATGCAACTTAAAAATACATAAATGAAAATACACTGCCATAATGTCTGAGTGGAAACCTGAGCCACATTTTTTAAATCAGCGCTACATAATTTGCATTGAAAAATTTGATTTGGAAAGGTAACATTCATCATTCCTATACGATTGTACCCTGGTGTATTGTCTCCTGCTTCCTCCATTGTTGGTTAGGCACTGGCATCTCCTCCCGCTCCCACCCAAAGTGGAAGATACAGTCATACCTAGTATTTATCTTGTATAATTACTATAATTGATCTCCTTTATGGACAAAAAAAAAGTTTGTCTGTAAATATACACAAGTATGGGGTTAACTACGCTTGTCATCTTGTAGACTGAGTGAAGCTATTATGGTCTAGGCAGAATGGCGGGGAAAGCAATAAAATATGTGATATGAATATATATATATATATATATATATATATATATATATATATATATATATATACATATACACTCTGATCTTGTATCCATATGCTCTGAAGATAGATACAAGGCATTCAGAGGAATGCTGTAGAGTCAACACTAGCTAATCTTCATGCCAACCAACACTGGATTAAGCAGGATTATAGGCAGGTTTACAGAGGCTTGCCCCTCTATGTACACTAATGTTATAACAGCTGTAGGTTTCCACTCAGATTGCCGTGTTTCCTTAAAGGCCTTACCCTTCTGGACACCTGTTAATGGATCAATATACTCGGAGGTGTTTGGGTCATCTTGGTATATAAATTTCCGAGAGCCAGTCATTCTGGGTTTCCAGGAACCAATCACTTTAGGTAAAATGACTGGGCTACTTGTCATGGTGGCTACAGAAGTGGAGGGGACCTCAATGTCTGTGGTAGCAAACGAGATATTCATTAATTGGTATTCACAATACACAACTTATAAGGACAGATTTAGAAAAGGGAGAGGAATTCCTTGGCTGTAAGAGAGCAGCAAGCCTAGGCTTGAAGAACTGCTGCAATTCTTTTGAATTGTTATCCAAAATGAATGTAAAAAGGCAGACAGTAAAGCTTAGCAGCACAGACAGGTAAAAGAGAAATAACCCTATTAACAAACAGAGATTAGCCACTTTCTGTTAAACAGCTTATAAGGGTCATCGCTTTTTGCGTGCACAGTACATTCCGTTTCTGCATACTTACATCCATGTGTATGAGAGGGGGCTGCCATATTTTATATATTTGTTGCAATAGTAGTCTAATATTATAAATAGCACTATCCATATAAAAAGGCTCCACTATACAGCTGTTCTCGCTCACATTTATATATACACAAAGATGGAATGTTCTGAGCATGCAAAAAGCCATGCCCCTCATGTTTTACAGTAAGTTCAAAGGAAACTGGGTTCGGAAAAACAAAGTCAATTTCCCTTTAAGTAAATGTGTAATTGTCTATAAAGATGCTTCATTGATATGGTGCTGTCCTTTATCATTAATAAATGCAAAACAGGTATTGACAAATGTTTGGACAGAAGGAGTGAAAGCTGGCTGGCTTTCATGCTGTGGAAATGTCACCGAATAAATTGCATTTTAGCAAAGAGAGTTGACGTTCAATCAATCAATGATAGGGAACATGCGGCTACACATAGGCGAGTTACTGATTGGAAGAAAAGACCATCTTTCTGTTTACCAGTGGGTGCATGGAGTTAAAGCACAGTAATGAGCAATTGCCAACTGCAGAACAGATCAAAGGGAGAAAAAGAGCAGAAGATGCCGAACCCAAAAGAAAAGGCAAGAAAATTAATAAAAACTAACCAGACGTTGGATCGCCAAATATTTTGTAATCTGGTGTAGTTGCAGAAGGCAAAAGGTCTAAAATTAAAGGAACAGATAATCAGTGAAAAGTAACCAAAAGAAAGCAAAAAAGTTATAATTTGTGAATTGAAAAAAAATAAAAAAACTCTTTTTTGTCTTTGGACAAGCGTCCAATCTGCACTCTACTAGCTGTTTGTCAAAGGGCAAAGAGCTATTGTGTTCTACATGAACAACATAAATGAGGTTTGTGTATTCGTAGAAATAGCAAATCTGTGGTTTGATGTATTACATGGTGCAACTTAACTGAGACTTTACGCCGGCCACACATGCAGATATAGTCTACAATTGAATTAATTCACCTGACCAAATTGTACTTTCATCTGCGTGCTGAACCCCAAAATGATCTATATGGCTGATCAACCCCTAGTGCACCATGGATGATCCACCAGATAAAGAATTGGGGGCAACCAATGACCCAATTTGGGGTAGTGTGTTATATTATTGGCTAACCAAGATATGGAAGGGCCACACTTCCACACAATCCTGCTGTAACTACAGGTTTTCTTAACCTTTCTCTCAGCTTTACCACCCAAAGTAATCAGTTTTAGAATTAATCATAAACCTCATTAATTACGGACTACTGTAACAGAATATTTCATTTACTAAATGGGATCACCGAGACCCAAAATAAGAATCGCTGATCTAACCAGTTGTTTTTCAGACTGATTCTTTGTGTCAATGTTATTAGAGGGGATAACATACAATACAATATTCAGCTGATTATATTGCAGGACAATAGGTTAAATATCAGCAACAGGACTGACAGTATCACTGCCTTCTGCACTCTTTTAGCATTAGTGTCATTTCTGGTTGATCCCCTGTGCAAAGTAGTATTTTTGTGTTCTGTCTGATGGACAGGCAGGAAAGACAGTAAAATGGAGATAAAGACTTTGAGGTACTAACTCCTGAAAGAAGGCTTTAATAATAAAAAACCATGTGCAGTGTTAATATTGTGCCAATTTACACTAACACATAATGCTGGAAGTTGTGGCTCAACTAAAGGCCTTGGGTACATATGCTGTAAGTTGTTGTTGTGTATAGCCAAATACATAAAACAATGTTGCCTTTGTACTAAGAATAATGAAGCAAAAAAAAAAAAAAAAAAAAAACACAGATTAGTGAAGGATCTTGTGAGGTACTCAAGGCAGATTCTTACCATGACAGTCTCCAAGCTGTACTGTGTTACCATATTCCACATCCTGCTCATAGCCAAAGCTGCATAATAAAGAAAGCATAAAAAAATGGAATGTAAATCAAATATTAGCAGAGCCAGCAACTTGTGCTCTGCACCTTCTTCAAGTGTAAATGAAAAAACACATCAGAGCAGCAAGTTCCAGCTAGAACATAATGTTGTGTAAACACAGAGAACCAATTTATGCTTGTTTGTACAAGAGAATTGTTTTGTCATAATTAATAGAACTCCCTTGAGAGGCAATGCTATACCTCCCACTAGAATTCAAAGCATATTACTTGACATGCTAGGGGTTTTGTTTACTGTCTCAGAAGCATTCTGATGAAAAAATAACACCTGGACTAAACTCAGCTTAAAACAAAGCAGTCAAAAACTAAAGGAAACATTTCCCATATAACAGAAGTGTTACTTACAACATGCCTGGTTTCACTCTTCCGCAGGTCTCGTGGTTTAGCCAGCCACAATAAGGATCTCTCGCACCAATGCAAGACCTGTACATGGAAGGAAAAAAGGACTCACTATAGGTTGTTGAAAGTCAGAAAATGTTAGAAATCATTATTACAAACGGCACTCACTTTTTGCACGATCCATATCGCTCACAGCGACTCAAGGGCAGTCTGACAATGCAGCCTGAGAAAGCCACAAACAAGGCATGATGGTCTCTGTCCATCTGCAGTGATATCACTTTTCTATCCTCCTCGCTATTCCCAGAACACCTACAATAAACCGTAAACCGTTTCATCTTAAACCTCAGACAGGAGAGCTATGTGCTGAGGTGGGAAAACTGGCTGGTGGACAGCCAAAAACATGTGACATTGCCAAAGACGACGTAACGGATTACTTACTTTGCACGGTTGTAGGCATCAATCTCTTCCAATAATACACTGTCATTCAGAGAAAAGGGGTTGGTCTTGGCTAGGATCTTCAATACAACACCAGCTTCAGAACCCACAAACATCACGGTGTAGTTTAAGTGAGGCCCTGCCAAGTGGTCCACTGCTACAGCAGTTAATCTGTACCTTTAAGTAGACAAGAAAAAAACATACAATGAATGATCAACTGTGATTGCAAAATTCCAAAGTGCCGCTTATTGACGCATTGGCTTACCTTACGCGTGTCTTAGTGAACCAAGGCTCTTCGATTATAGATGGGATTGCAGAATCCATCAGTGGATGGGACTTGATAAAAGATAAGGTTTCATCAGGAAATTCTGTAGAGGCCCTGTAGCCTTCTCCAAAACCATGTCTTGCACAGCAACCGGGTCTGATAAAAGCAAATCATCTTATTAGTCTTAACTGTAACATGGAATGTAAAGCAAAAGCAGCAGTGACCTCAGAAACATCTATAGCATTACTAAAATAAATGCAAAAAAACAGCCTCAGATCTAGATATCAAAATGCTGGTCTTTTTGTTACAGTAAACCGCAGTGTCTATAAACTAGAGATCAGCTGGGAGTCTGCAGTACTTGGCTTAGGTCATTGCTGGGAAACATGCCACACTTAAACTGTAACTGACACTGCATCACACACTGAATAAGATGCCCAAGCAAATCACTTAAAGGGGCCAGACAAAACGAAGGTTCGCAATTTGCCTTTTAAATAAGGACTAAAAACTCCAGTAGTTTTAATGCAAGTACATGGAGCGCCATCTTTATACAGTAGCTGAAATCCATGCAGCATTTGTACAATGAAAATGTAATAAAACCCCAACCAGTTATCGTATGAAAGGAACGGTAATGGCATGAATTGAAATTATTAAACAATAAGATATACTGCTCTAGAGAAAGGTATTTAACCCATGTGTTCCCTTCCTGTGTAAAGCTAGCCTTATGTCCAAAATACCATATGAATAGTCCATTAATGTCCCCTCCTAACGTGATTTAGAAACCTTAGTTTTTAGCCCAAACATGAGTCAATAAGCTGTCGATCTGGAGTAGTGTTTGTCAGCAGCAAAAACTATGTTTGGCCACCTTAAGAATTTACGTAGGCCAATAACAGCTGCTGACAGATCGAGTGGGCAGTTTATATAGTGGCCTCAGGGCCAAACAATCAGATCAGCCCAATATAGCCCACCTGGTCATATCAGGGAAAGGTCTGCTTATTTGGTAATCTCACCAAACGAGCGGATCTTAATGTGTATGGCCAACTTAAAACTATTGTATTCTACGCATCTTAGCTGCTATCTTCTATGTAAATGTTGGTAATACAGCCCAATTTTAACTTGAGCTACATTTCTCCTTAAACAGTTATGTTTCAGGCATATTCTTTAATCACAGTTTTTTGATTACAGAAGTTAATACATGTGGACTTTATAAACTTTGACAAAAGACTTTTTCAAAATAAAGCCTGTTAATTGAAATGTTTTAATAGCTATTGGTACTTAACAATGCTGGCTGACATGATGCTATAGAATAAGGACTTCTTGTTACCTGTACAACACAATAGTTACCTGTTGAAGACCTTAAAAATGCAATAACCCCAAATCTAAATGACAGGTTTACTGCCATATAATTAAATAGCCTGAAATGATTAAGAGCTGCGTGCTGTGATTACATCTCTTTTTCTAAATACCTTGGCTTAGGTACTCTGTCTTCAGGTACAGCTGTCCAAACAGAGTCTGGGGTCTTTTGTTCTTTAAATCTTCCCCTGAATACCTTTTCTATGTCATCCATGGTGAAAGCACAAACCGCTGAACCTGGGATACTGGGAAAAACAAGAAATACCTTTGATGGTCTGTGGGCTGCAACAAAGTCTATTTTGCTAACAAGAAGAAAGTAACGTGGTTCATTTGATGTCGGTTTCCTTCTCTTACCTGTTCAGTTGTGTTGTAAATACACCAAGAACAGTGGGAATTCCATTGATTTCTATTATGTCCGTGATAGACTGCAGAACATCAAAGTAGAAGAATGAATCCCCAGGAACAGAGCAATTGAGTCGTGTTTTTACGAAAGAAGTCCAGTGTTTCTCGAGCACTCGCTGTGAGCCTCCCAAGTCATTTTTGCATATGCGTGCCACCCGAGAGTGCACTGCCTGCAGAATTGAAGCAAAGCCAAGGGGAAGGGAGGGTTATGGTGGAACTAATGAAAATCAACATAGTAAAACATCACGTTGTATCTTTACTCACTAAATAAAACATAGGCCATTTTAAGTTTGAACGCAAAGTGGCAACCTTTCATCCGCACCGGTGGCAGAGTTGGTGAGGGAAAACAGACACTATTTAACTTCAGACGAATGTCCAGTTTAATGCACCACTAAGCAAGCCCATAACATTCACACAGTCCCCCCACTCTTTAATTAACCATGCGTAAGTGCTTTAATAATTTACAATGGGTCGTCTATAATGTAGGCCGACTATCACAGACTGCATTTGTGTCACTTAAATATTTAACATCTGGGAGGCATAACGGAACCCTGTCTCAAATATAAAACACATTTATGAAGTTAAATCTTAAAAGGGAAACAATGTGGCCTCTTAATAAGATCGTGGAGATTTTTGCTGACATTTTTTGCACAAATTCTTTTGACAATATTAGCTGAAATATAAGACGGGGCAGTTAACAATGCTGTTGAAATTTAAAGGGCAAATGTTTGACATTTTTATGTTTGTGCTGGAAATGCATTCTGCCTAATTAACTATGATTATTTTATTGTCTATGAGAAATTGTAAATATACATGGGATACAGTTATTTTCAGAAAATAAAAAATACACTGACACGCTAATGAATAACTAGAAGTTCTATAACGGCACGGTTATTTTTCTAGCAATGGCATGTTCATGCTCTTATATCCACGGTTCATGTACTGTATTCCATATCCTTGCCAACACTATCTCACTAGTTTGAATCTGGAACGTCCCCAATTCTGCACTTACCTTGCCTAGGTTATTATGTTCAACAGCAATCTCCCGAAAGAAGAAATAGATGTAATTTCCGTATTCTATTGCATGGAGAAAATGTGGCTCTGGAAGTGTAATGAGACAAGATAGTTTTATCAGCGCCAGTATATTAGATACATACAACACATCTTGTGTTCATACATTAATGCCGCAGCTGTGAGCCCACGTATTCCTAACCTAATGTAGAAATCTGAATGGATTCAAGCGTAATTGATCCGACAGTCTTCAGTACTGACTAATGGCATGCAAAAATCTCAAAGGATTTACATCACGCTTAAGGATTTATTTTCTTTTCCTTTACTGGAAAATCAATCAGTAACCATTTTGCAAAAATACGCATTTAAAGTAAAGACATTGATGCATCAGCATGCAATGGCATTATCATCTAGTATTGTCATACCAAAAAGGTTCTTGAATGCTTAATATGCATTATATTTCTGAGAAATGCTAATACACAGTGCTACGCTACACTCCCTCAGCTAGTAATGATGGCATCTCTGGGCTGTTTTTAATAGAAACGTGATCTCAAGTACCTTTCAGCCATTTGGAGTCATATTTAATTGTCCTCAGAGCGAATCCATCCCCCATGCTTCGGTAGATCACAGCATCACTAGCTTGGAAATCTGCCATGGTAGCAGAATATAACTTGCCATCTAGGAGAGAGAGAGAGAGAGAAGACTTGGTGATGAGCGGTCAGTGTAGGGATGGGCCTTGCTAGGCTATGCGCCCATGCAGTAAAGGCCACAATTCAATATGTCAAAATTTAATCACAGTTCCCTCGCTGAGCACTAAAATAATAAGCAAATCCTAGAGTCAATTTCAGGCTCATCTGCTTGTGACTTCAATTTCTTATGCCTCAGACACCATTATTAGACTGCCAGCTCTGTTGCATGAAAGATTCTGCATTAAGCTTTTGAAGCACTTGATACTACTCATAAATAGGTTCATCTTGCCCAGCAAAGAACCGCAAACTTACCAGCAAAGAGGGCTACGTTGGTTTGTCTGGCATCAAATGGACATCTTGCCAAGCCACTAATTTCTTCCCCATCATACTCAAATGTATTTAACTGCAAAAGTAAAATAAAGAATGACTTGTATCCAGTAATCAAAAGTTCAAATACCATGTGAAAATGACAGTAGTTGTGGGAGAGAAACACTGTATATTAAGAGCCAGTGAAGAGATATTTGTATGAATGCAATTTTACAACAATCTGCTTAGTAATGGTCTAAATGATATATTTCAATGGAACAATTGTGAATACAAAGCAAGGAGACATTCCTGCTCTTGCCATACACATCACTATGGGGTAGAATATAATATCAGCAGTGCAGTGTAGGACAAAACAACACACACACTAAGTACAACTTGTATAGCTTCTTACCCTGTAATATCTGCACATAGGATTGAATGCATTTGTGCCACAGACAAACACCATCTCATCATTTCTTGGAACGAAAACCTTGATGTAGTTATGGCATTCATCCTAATCAGGAGGGAAGAGTTCATGGTAAGAAAGGACAATAATAATGGCATTTAATAATAATATGGCATTTCTTATGAATTTTTTCAAAATTGTCCTTTAATCAGGTTCCTTGGTGCTGTAGAGACCTTAAATGTCTTACAAGGCCTTCGTAATAAAAGATTCAAGTATTTGGCATTTTTTGTCTCTGAACACTCACCTTGTGCTTTCCTTTCATCGCACAGTTTTTCCGGTCTGCTTGGCCCGACCTCCATGTCAACCTCTGAGAAAATCAAAAGCAAAAAAATTAACAATTCGTGTCTGTATTTGACTCAAGAGATATAATCAGGATATTCTTAAAATTCAATTTCATTGTGTACATAAACGAATACAATTATGTTGTTGCACACGCAGTGTATTTGTACCCATAGAGAATATACTGCTGCCACAACCCATGCTTGCTGCCATTGATTCAAAGGGAAAATATACCCCTCTCTGCGACGTGAGCTCATTCAGTTGGGCTTATAGCAAAGGTGCATCAACACTATTTGAACTTCCAATAGTAAATAATATATATATATATATATATATATATATATATATATATATATATATATATATATATATATATATATATATATATATATATATATATATATATATATATATATATATATATATATCCAACAAAGAGGTCCGCACTCTCAGGTCTTAAAAAATCAAAAATGGTTTATTAGCTAACAGACTAACGTTTCGGCCTCTCCGAGGCCTTTCTCAAAGTGAGAAAGGCCTCGGAGAGGCCGAAACGTTAGTCTGTTAGCTAATAAACCATTTTTGATTTTTTAAGACCTGAGAGTGCGGACCTCTTTGTTGGATAGAAATTCTAAATATTTTGGATACTGCACCCAGGCACGTTTGCACCTGGTTACGAGAGTGCTGACTCCTCCACAGATCTATATATATATATATATATATATATATATATATACATATACACACACCCTATTCCACGTGTTGAAAATAAACCATGCAATTCTAAAGAACCATTTACCAACCCCCCTTAGGCTCACAGTGTAATGTACCTTGTTCACATGCAGCGAAAACATTCAATGGTTTTGTTTCCTCTGTCTTTGCAAACCATTATTACCCAAATTAAGTCTTTGGTCTTGCCATGAGTCTTTAAAGGGGTGGTTCACCTTTAAGGTAACTTTTAGTATGTTATGGAATGGCCAATTCTAAGCAACTTTTCAATTGGCTTTCATTATTTATTTATTTATTTTTAAAGGTTTATAGTTATTTGTCTTTTTCTTCTGACTCTTTGCAGCTTTCAAATGGGCATCGCTGACCCCTTCTAAAAAGCAAATGCTCTGTAAGGCTAAAAATGTGTTGTTGTTGCTAATTTGTATTAATCGTCTTATGATTCAGGCCTCTCCTATTCATATTACAGTCTCTTATTCAAATCAGTGAATGTTTGCTAAGGTAACTTGGACCCTAGCTACCGGATTGCTTAAAATGCAAATTGAAGAGTTGCTGAATAAAAAGCTAAATAACTCAAAAAAATGATAAAATGAAAACCAATTGTAAATTAGCTCAGAATATCATGCTCTACATCATACTACAAGTTATCTCAAAGGTGAACAGCTCCTTTAAAGACTCCATGTCTCATTCTGATGCTTATATAAAATCTCAGATGAAATGCCACCAATGCTTTCTTGCCAGTAAATTCACTGCCCAACACCCTCCAGTTTATAACCTTCAGAGAAAGCACTTACTCTGCTTGGAGTTAGTTCCGTCTTCGGCACCTCATTCAAATTGATAGAATAAACCTGGTCTCTGTGGAAGACAGAAGAAGAAGAAGCTACGTCAGGATATGGAGGGAAAAAAGCTGCCCTTCAATGTATTCAAAATCTCTTCCAGGGCCCTTGTCAGACATAGAACATGTTTGCAGCCTGGCTGGAATTCATTTAGTCCCTTCTCTGCTTGTGAGGGTAATATATCCCTTTTCTTCAGTGTGTGCTTTAGTATGAACATATACAAAACCATCAGCAGAGAGACATGTATCCTATTTAGCAGTAGTTTTTTTCTTTCCCTTTCACGTGCAGAAAGTAAAGAAGGACGACTCTGGTTAGTGACTGAACTAAATATTCCCTCTCTTCATATTTATGTTTGTATCCATGAGTGGGAGCCACCATATTGCTTGCCTTGGCTGAGCTGAAACATCTTCTGCAGATAAACACCACTGGCCTTGCTCCTTTTGGATACCTTTTAATAGAGCAGCCCCTACTCCCATGTATCAAGGCAAATATTTAGAGAAGGAAAGGAATGCTCTAGGCATATAAGCTTGGACCTTATTCGATCCTGTTCAGGGAAACATAGAAATGTATTTATTAACAGGGGAAGATATTCTATTTACCACCAGCCCAATTCAGAGGGACAGGGATCATCCTTTCTAATCCGGCCTGAGATACAGCTTTTATCGATATTTGCAGAGCGTGGAAACATTATTTTCTGTCTGGTTCTGTGCGAACAAATATTAAGGAATTTTCATTTGCACAGCAGCCTGCCTATATAAATATATTATAACGAATGGTACAGTTGAGTGCAGGCAGAAATAGAAAGCAGAACCAATTCAAATAAACAGATTAAGGGAAAATACCTTCCAGCCACATAAAGTGTGTCTCGAATTTTCAGCATCAGTTGAAAGTCCAGGCTGTGCTGTGAATCATTGCCTGAAGGGCGTCCTCTAAACACTGGATATTGCCTTGAATCTGCAAGTTAAAATGGGATACACCATCACTCTGGATTACAGCGCTAGGAATCAATATACTGCATTGATTAGCTGTTCACACTTGGTGTAAAAGGGTTTAACCTAAATCCCCATAGCAACATCTTGAATAGAAATGAATATATTATAGACAATGTCAGCAAATCTGACCCACTGCTGCTTTAGATTATGCCTAATAATTAAGGAGGCCTGTTTTAAATTAAAAATGTAAGCCCATGACGTTATGAACTGTTACTATACAGCTAACCGGTGGGGCATTAATGGGCTTGTGTAAAATTCACAAACGTTGCACCAAGTCCAATAACATATAGCAGCCAATCAGATGGCAGCTTATACCACTGCTTTGATTATATTGCCTGTGATGAGACTACAAATCCACATTTTATGCTACTGGGGGAACACAACTAGTCCTTAACGGATAAATAAAGTACTCTGAGTTAGGCTGGCCAATATTAGGGATGCAGCGAATCCTGGATTCAGCTCAATCTGAGCATTTGTCAACAGGATTCTGATTCGCCAGACTCTAAAGGTGGCAGATTAAAGATGCAGATATCGATACTTTAGACCGATTCAGCAGTTTATCTGCCCGTGTGTGGGGACTCCCGACGGGTCCTCCCGATCAATATCAGGCCAAAAATAGGGCAAATATTGATCAGTCAAGTTTGATTTTTTTTTTTTTTTTTTTAAGATAAGATCCAGGACCACATTGGCTAGTTGATGCAGTCCTGTGATTCGTCTGCGCCCATTCACAGAATTGTAATCTGATCGTCGATTCACCAGTATCGCCCTGCCGTTAGTGGGCATATCGGGTTAAGATCCACTCGTATCTAATAGTGTATGGCTACCTTACAAGCCTGGCTGAACTGAATCATTAAAATAACATGCCTTTAAGTGCATGTAACTCAAAATGCTTCCCCAAAATGGTTTGGCCAAATCCTGAAAATAGGGATTTAGTGCATTCCTACTGGCCATACATAGGCCAATAAAAGCTGCTGACTTGACCCCTTGAGACCAAGTTGGCAGTTTATTGGGGGGACCAAAGGATGTCCTGCCTGCCCAATTAAAGATCATCCAATATTTGGCCCACCTTGTTGGTGGACAAATTGGAGTAAATATCCTCTCATTTGGTGAGCTCGCCAAACTAGTCAATTTAGAAGCATATACAGTATGGGCAGCTTTATAGTTCTACTACTTGTGGGTAAATTTTATTTTGTTAGAGAAGCAGATATGACATCTGCAATTTTTATCTTCATTGAGCACAGAATATTAACGCATACAATCAATACAGCACTTCAAACTCATACAGATTTGGACCCTGGTTTTTAGCTGGTGCACCAAAGAAGAAGCGCTGTATATTTGGGTTCCCCTATATTCCCTTGGAAAACCAGAAAACTGAATTAGACACATGCAGGAAAGTTAGCTGTAACTGTGATGTGAGCTAGAGCGAAACTTGAAACTTGATTTAGAATGGCAACTAATAATATCCTATGGCATGCATTTCCTTGGAAAAGTAGAGTACAAATGAGACATGTCTGAATGCTTGGGAGATTTGACTTCGCATGTAAGGGAGTGGAATTAGAGGCAGGAATTGCAGCTCACTCACATTAGCACAGGACCTTGGAAATGCCAGGGCCACAGTCATGGTGCAATAGTCCCAGTACAACCACTGATAAAGTCGCATTACTAAAAGACTTGCATTATGCAGAACTGATGGAAGGGTAACAAAGCCACCATCACAAATGCTGAAAGAATTGGACTTTTCACATTACACTCGGCTCATATCATAAGATAACACTTTATTATCGTCATCATCATCATCAAGTGATACTTACAGTGATAATCGACAAAATTAATAGGCTCGTCGTCTTCAGGAAAGCTAACGGCACAGACCACGCTTATGGTTAGCAGCAGCGCCCAAGCAGAACCTGTGCACAGTGTCATGGCTCACCGAGTGGATTATTCTTCCTTCTCAGAATTGAATTCTACCTGCAATGACAAACAGACATCACTTACAACTCAGCCGTGTACGGAACAATGAGCTTTATTTTATCCAGCCGTGAGTATATTTTTTTCGAGCAGGGGGAAAAAATAATGTTAAATGGAAAAGTGAGAGCTGAAATATATTGAGCTGTCTGAGTGTAAGAGGAATTTATAACATGGATAACTACTTAAAGAGACACTAAACACTTAAGTTCCTGTTCTTCATTGTGAATTCTGTGCTTAGTACAGCAGAAAGTTCATGTATAAAACATATAGAACTGTATATAGAACCGATATGGAGACTTAGCCATACAGATTTCATACCCTTAGGAATTAAACTATATTATATCCTCTACAAATTCATATCAATGGGCTCAACTCCCCTTTTGCACATGTGTGATAAGCACATATAATAAACAGCAAAAAGGCATGCATCCAGAGCACAGTAGCAAGTGCATAGATCTTTTGTGTGTGATTGCTGGGTTCTGTGGATAAACCCCAGGGGTACCCTGCTAAACTATGGACTGTACTGTAGAAAAATAAAAGATGAAAATTCCCATGTGTGTCCCCAGCCAGCACAAGTGAAATGTTTCTTCTCCTGAGCGCTGGCTATGTGACTCTGGCCTCCTGTCCTCTATTTGGAAAGAAAGTATTTCTGTCAATGTCACGTTATAATTAAATTCCTGCTAATATCTGCGCTCCACTTGTGGAATGAGACGCTGCAGCTTGCAAGCACAATTTCATGTCCGGCTGCACGGAGATATAGGGCTAATTCTAACAAAGAGCCAAGGCTGCTTGCAGTGCTTTGGTCTCTGATACGCTGGAACAAAGCTGAAATGTTGCCACTGCCAAAGTCGGATTACATGCTAGATCTCCTGACATACAAATATAGCGGCTCACGCAGCTAAGGAAAACAGCAATTTCAGGACTGCCTTATTTTTGTTTACCTACAACCTATTAGAATGCCAACAGTGCAAATCCCAGCCAGCCACTGTAACACAATCCATGGGATTCTGCACAGAAACTAAAGGTCCTCTCTTCCCCATTAACCCTGTGCCTGCTGCACACTCTCAGCCACAAATATATCCATACAAAGCAACCCCACCACTCCCCACGTGGGCTCACATGACACCTATTGCACAAAGAATATACAGGCCCAATTATACATTACTAGAGATATTTATAGGCCATCGACTGACAGGAGCTCAGTGAGTGATGTACTTGACCCCAAAGGGAGAGCCAAAAATGCAATAAACTCTCAGGCCACCCCTAACATGGTGTCAGTTGCTCTGGCTGAAGAAGCCTTCCCTTCACACCTGCCTGACTCACTCTCAGCATTTCTGTAATACAGGGGGTAGGGGGCATTAGTCAGAACTACAAATCCTTACTGAAGCCAACATTTTTTTATTTTTTATACACCTTTCCTGGTGATTTGGTGCTGGAGTGACATCACTTCCAGTTTACTGGGAAGGCTCTTCAGGTTTACGATTGCACCTCTTTCAGTCCTGGAAGGCAAGTTTAACTTTATAGGGTCCGGGTCGGGTAGCGGCTCTGGGTATAGGGATGTGTAGGGTGGCGTGTGCGGGTCCTTCCAATTTGACCAGTGCAGGACAGTAGCCCCCCTACTGTGCCTGCTCCCAGACTTGATGCATACTAAAGTATCTTACAGTGCAACAGTTACAAACTGATATATTGCAACAATGGGATGAACCATGGAGAGTATGATTAATAGGACTGAAGCCAATGAAAATATCATCCACTAATGTACAGGTATAGGATCTATTATCTGGAATGCTTGGGACCTGGAGTTTTCTGGATAAGGTGTTTTGCCACCAATATGGATTTATACAGCATGATTCATGCATAAGCAGAATTTAGTAGGGTGCAGGCAGACATGGGCCCTGCAGTTACATAGTAAGTTAAGTTGAAAAAATAACACACATCCATCAAGTTCAACCTTTTAAGTCTATATATAATCTAACTGCTAGTTGATCCAGAGGAAGTCAAAAACTCAATTTGAAGCCTCTCCAAATGGCTTTAGAGGGGGAAAAATTCCTTCCTGACTCAAAAATGGCAATCGGACTAGTCCCTGGATCAACTTGTACTATGATCTATCTCCCATAACCCTGTATTCCCTCACCTGCTAAAAAGCCATCCAACCCCTTCTTAAAGCTATCTAATGTATCAGCCTGTACAACTGATTCAGGGAGAGAATTCCACATCTTCACGGCTCTCACTGTAAAAAAAAACCCTTCAGAATATTTAGCTGGAACCTCTTTTCTTCTAATCGGCATGGGTGCCCTCGCGTCAATGTGATATGAACTTAGATTGTAAGCTCCACTGTGCATAATGTATTATCTCCATAAAGGGCGTCAGAATATTGGTGCTATAAAATGGCTTTCCTAAAATGTTGCCCTGGGGCCCTGTACGGGCTAGTTTGCCACAGACCCTGTGACTAATAACTGCCCACTTCTAGAATCCTATGTAGCATCCATTAAAATGAAAACAAAGGCCTTCTTGCCATTGTTCTGAAATAGAATTTTGTGTGTGCGCAGAAAAATGAATCCATGAAAGTTTTCTTTGTAACCGCAGTGCATGCTGAGGTAAGACCTCAATAAATAGAAAAAGGCAATAAAACTACTGGTAACTGTAAACTGTAAAAAAAAATGGCTCAGTTTAGTAGCAATAGGGAATAATCGCCCAGTGTGCCATAAAGCTGTTATAAAGAGAGATTTGGGAGGAGCGGCACGTTCCCACAACCCACTGCCTGTTATTTTCACAGTTTAAAAGTAGGCAAAGACATCATTTGCAATGTGCAGATATCACCTTTACTGCCGACGGAAGAGAAATCTTGTATCCAGACGTCTTGTCACTTGTCAATTTTAACTGCTAATTTATAAGTCATTTCCCCCGTGGATTTATCTCCCATCACAATTCACAGAGTACGGGCAGCTAGGTTAAACACAACTTGAATTTCTTTATTTAATCCAGGCTTTATTTTTATTGTTGGAAATCATGGAGGATACATTGGGAATGGCCTGCACGTTTGGCCTGATCTTCTGTCGCTTACTTTTACTGCCGCAAAATAACACATTTCATTTTTTGCAGCTGAATAAATATCCTTTATTAGGAATGTACGTCTTGGGCTGCCAGCGCACAACAAAAGAGAAACCATCATTTCATTTTCGAAGGGCTTCTGAAATTGTATTCATTCAATGTGTGTGTAGGGAGATTGGTAGAAGGGAAAATAATAAATGTGACTCAAAGGGGGAGTTTGCCTTTTAGTACATTGTAAAGAATGGAGATCTAATGCTGATGGCTGAGGTAGGTGCTTTTTGCCTCCATTGTTTGCCATTCAAATCAAATGGAGGAGATTTTGGCAGCTTTTAAGATGGATGAAATACACCATGTGCCATATCTGAAGAAGGAGCCTCCAATTATTGTCTTCTATAACTTCCCTTAAACAAGCCAAGTCTTCTTTCAATCCTCCAGACAATATTAGACTGATCAGATTCCTCTCTCTCTGATAATATCACAGCTCATTCCCCCAGTCCCAATCCCATGCTGCTGCACCTATACTGACATGGGGGTCACATGGGAAGCCCACAGGTCATCAAGGACTATGGGGCAGATTATTAAGGGTCGAATTGAAAATTCAAATTTTAATTTTTTTTTCTGGTCAAAACTGTCATATTCGACTAGGGAGTTATCCAAACTCAATTCGAGTTATATATTTTTTTTATTATAAAATTTGAATTACATTTTCCAGATTTATCTAACGCTGGCCCTTTAATCATTCCAATTAGACTATTCACCACCTAAAATATGCCAAATTACTGTATAGCTAATGGGAGAGGTCCTGGGATCAATTTGGAGAGGTTTGCAGCCTTCTGACATTCAAGTTTTTTTTCAGAGAAAAACTCAAATCTAGTTCAATCGAATTTGAATTTGAGTGGTTTAAATTTGTCCAAGTATTAAAAACTATATTTTATTGATAAATTTTAAAAAAAACTTACATGAATTTGAAATTCAACCCTTGATAAATGTGCCTCCCCGTGTCCCCGACTCTCATCCCCTCTGCAGTCTCTGCTGGTGATTAAAGTGCATCTGATTGAAGGTATCTAGTGTACCACATGTGCCCACAATACCAAGGGTTAATGTGCTTTTTCATGTACAACAGGACTGAGTGGATTTAAACGTCTGTGCCACAGAAACATACTGCTTTTTGCAAGTGCTGAAAAAGGGGTGCAAGTGATATCTCACAATATCATTTATAGATGGCATCAGTTGCCCTATAACTTTTTCTTTTCAATACTTTGTTTATCACTTGCATTTCTGTACTTCCCTGCCCCTGACTGGCATTCAAACAGCCCTTTTGTTTACTGTCGGGTGAAACCAAACCTATGGTTAAATATAAGCGTAAAGGACAGAATGTTCCCAGTGCAGCTATAGAATAAAAAAAGAGTATACATTGAACAACATGACTAATGAAAACTAGGGATGCACCAAATCCAGGATTCGGTTAGAGATTCACCTTTTTCGGCCAAACCGAAAAGTCACGTGACTTTTTGTGACATAAAACAACAAAGTCAACACACTCTTGGTTCTCTTTCTACCTTCTTTCCCTAATTTACATATGCAAGTTAGGGTTCAGATTCAGTTTGGGATTCGGCTAAATCTTTCACAAAGGATTCGGCAGAATCCTAAAATAGTGGATTTGGTGCATCCCTAATGAAATCATTAAAAACTCCTGTGTACAACATGTCTACATTTTCTGTTGACACGGGGCAGCTAATTTTCATGTGATGTGCCTTCCACCGTCCAATGAGGTCACAGACAACAATATGCACTAGGGCATCTCATTGGATACTTGTCTTCACCTACTTATTTAATCCATTCATTCCACCAGCGCAGCAGCTTTAAGAGACCGCCATACAGTGGAATGCATATTATTAGCAGTATAAAACTGCAAACATCTTTAAAACAGCTGGAAAAGAGCAGTCTGAACAAGCCTAATTTTTTCAGGTCCTCTTTAATAGAATTAACAAGGAGAGCTGGAGGGACAGCGTTAACTAAAGAACAACAATGAAGAGTACTTATATATATATATATATATATATATATATATATATATATATATATATACACAAGACTATCAGCAAAGAGAGTTGCATGAATCCTTCTGGCATCACCGTCTGAGCCACCTGTTATTCATTCTGTGATTTACAGGGTTTTCTGTGCAGATATGGATACCCAGACTGGCTCTAATCACACATGGAAAAACATACCTCACATGGAAATTATAGGATAACAGTTTTTTGTGTTTCTTCTGCTTTCCTTATTGCTTCAGTTAAGGTTCTAAAGCATTGGAAACTGTCAGTAGCCGTAATGCCAGTTATGATGACAAAAAGACGTGACCATGTTTCCATCTCACCTATTTTGAGCTGAGGCGGCAGAGGGGCTCGGCCACATTCAGTGCACTAACTACCAGCCATTTAGATAAGGCATGAGCACCCATACTGAAATGACACAGAAATGAAATGCTTGTAATTACAACCTCACCCTATGATGAAATGGAAAACCACCATAGGCACAGAATACAGACCCATGTTTAAGGAGATACATGCTTCACTGCAAATGCTTTTTATTAGCCCTTTAAAAATGTCACCATCTTTGTAAATGATAGATAGATATCTATCTATCTATATATATATATATATATATATATACATACACACACACACACATCAGTCTTTGTCAAAAGATACCTGTATGGTAGCTGTATAATGCAACTTTGATGGAAAAAAATCAGCACAAACCCAGTGCACATGGCTTATTATGCCTGTAAGGAATTATTATTATTATTATTATCAGCATGCCACTGAGGTTCCTAAATTACTGTTGCTGGAACACTTTGAGTGAGTAACTTTAAACTTTAATTTTTGATTTAAAGATATAGGATGCTAGCAAACCTTTATCTTCCATAGACATTAATAGAACAGCCCCCACTGGTTCTCATACGCCTTCATAATTGACGGAACTGCCACAAGACACTCAAGCCTTTATGATTTGGTTCATTTCTAGGAAACTATATATAGGTAGTGTTGATCTTGCATTTATGTTTACCTTAAAATAATGTAAAGCACGAGGACATAGCTTATTTTTTTTGCACAGAACATTCCTTCTCTGCAAATGTCCATGAAATATATGTTGGAGCTGCTTAGGCCTTACATACAGCACCTTGCACAGGTATTCAGATGACTGAGCTATTCCCTCACATAACAGAACATCAAATACTCGTGTTCTATTTTTACTTCAAATCACTGAAACCAGAATTATTTTTACTGTGACATTGTTTCATGGTAAAAGAAAATAGAAATGTACTGTTTATATTGAGTGTCCATGCTTTACATTATTTTATGGTAAAAATAAATTCCAAATCAACACTATTTACATATATATAGTGCACGTTTCATTCAACCATGAGAGATTTTAATGACCCGTATATTGACTGGTGTTCTCAGTTCAAAGTGGAAACAATTCCATTTACACAGCACTGTTTAAAGGGGGTCTATGAAGCTTTGAATGATAATTTTTTGTCCCCTAAAACTTGCCATACTGTCTGTAAAGCTTAGACTTTCCCTGATTTCTCACACCACCTTCTTCCAGTTTCCAGATAGTGGACTAGCCCATTTAGTTACTTCAGTCTGATTAGAAAAGAGAGGCCTAGTCATCTGTAATTGCACAATTAATAACATTTTCCCTTAACAGAGCGGCATACTATTATATTCCTTTATATCTGAACTCTTCTTTTGCTACTAGTTCATGGGTTCCCATGGTTCTTTACAGAAATGAACCCAATCATAAAGACTTGAGCGTCAGTTCCCTCATTTATGAAGATGTTTCTACATGGGTATGAGAACAAGTGGGCACTGTTCTACTAATGTCTATGGAAGATAAAGGCTACCATAAAATCATCACTTATGTGGTTTCTCGATTTTAGGCATATGCCTCAAGGGGTGCGGATTTACTTAATGGAGAATAGTAGCTGCTAGTTTTTGAACTGTATATTGCATAGGTCAGTGATCACAAACTAGTGGCTCCCAAGCAACAAGTTGTTCACCAGCCCTTTGGATGTTGCTCCCCGTGGCGTCAAAGTAGGTGCTTATTTTTGAATTCCAGGCTTAGAGAAAAGTTTTGGTTGCATAAAAACCAAATTAAATGCCAAAAATAGCTCGACATGGATAAAAAAGGTGGAACGTTTCCCATGTGTTGGTAGTGGCAAAACGACTGCCACTCTCCTTTACTTCAGCACGGGGACAATTAAAAATGACACTGGCACTAATGAGAACCTGAGGTGCCAGCTCTAGCATGATGGATTGATCATCCAAGGGGCCACTAGAATTCCAACAGCTAAGCCAAGTCGGTTAGGGTAAAACAAAGCTATAAATCACTGCTAAATCATTATTTTAATGCAAGAGCACAATCCGCACCTGCTGGGGAGTTGAAGCTGAGCCCCTGATATCAGACGAAATCTAACCTTGGGCTACCAGCGTGTCTATTCGGTTGTAAGGTCATGTTTTTATATTTACTTCTGTAACATCCAACACTGTGTCCTGATCCGATACATGGACAAAATCTGTTGTGATTGTGATGGGGGACGATAGGAACACATGTCTCCGCTTTGTTCTGTATAGGTGCAGGATTCCTTTCTTTTTCTAGCTTTCTAATTTCCCCAACATGTTTTCTTCAAGGCCATGAAAGCCTCCAGTTTGTCAGTTAAGAGATTCCAGGGATACGGCATTGGAGAAAGGCAGAGGATTCCAATGCATGATACTAATTGATTGTGAAAGAACAAATAACAGTTCTGTCACATAAAAACATCACTTGACTTGTTTCAAAGAATCTGCATTAACACCCTTGATCTGTGTCAAAATGAAGGGGGGGGGGAAGTTTAATATTAAAATGATGAAGCGGTACTATGGAAAATCGCTGCTTTGATCTTAATTGGCTTCTGGTAGTGCTAGTTACATTTCAGTTGTTTGCCATCTTTTAATATTAGAGTGAGCCCATCCTTCCCCCTTGAACGAGAACAAGCCGGCAGGATTCTTTCAAATGCGCCTGATGCTTTTTAATGAAGCGAACGCTTAGTGCCTTCCTTTGACTCTCTCTGTAAACTAAACGCTTCTTTGATTAATAAAAGCACTTTGTGGGGTGTGCTTCGTGCAGTAGCACAGATAACGGCGTTCTTATTTTCACATTTAGTGTTGAATAATGTATAAGCTTTGGATTACTACATGTATCCAGTCAACATCACCATCTTAATGGAAAGAACCAGCTTTCATAGGAGGCAATACTTTCCCCTAAATGCCGTGCTGAGTGTGTGCGTGCCTTTTTCATGCACCATCATTCCCTGCTCCACTGACTGTGAAATGATAATATTTTGCTGCTTGAGGCCATAACCCTAAATAGAGTTGATATTGGGATTAGCGCCAGACTTAAAGGAGGGAGAACAAGGAACGTGTCTTGGGGAAGGGAGAATAGATTAAAAAAAAGATCCCTAGCACCACTGTTAAACTGAACAAACAAGGATAGTCTAAAGCTTTTTTACTGTACCTACATTTCAATATATAAAAGAAGGCCAGAAAGAAGACCAACAAGGTTCAATGACACATAACGAATAGCAACGTTCAAATTGATACATAACGCACAGCCCAAGAGACCCCTCCAACCAACCCTTGTTTCTTATAGGGGTGGTTCACCTTGAAGTTAACTTTTACCATGTTATTTATGTTATGCAACATTTCAATTGCCCTTTATTTTTTATTTTTATAGTTTTTGAATTATTATTTCTTCTTCTGACTCTTTCCAACTTTCAAATGGGGGTCACTGATCCCTTCTAAAAACAAATGCTCTGTGAGGCTACACATGTATTGTTATTGCTACTTTTTATTACTCATCTTTCAATTCATATCAATGTATGGTTGCTAGGGTAATTTTGACCATAGCTACCATATTGCGGAAATTGCAAACTGGAGAGCCACTGTATAAAAAGATAAATAATAACACAAATAATAAAAAATGAAAACCAATTGCACATTGTCTCAGAATATCACTCTACATCATACTAAAAGTTAATTTAAAGCTGAACAACCCCTTTTATGGTGTGCCCTCCATTCACCCCGTAACTCTCAACCCCCTCAAGGCGGCAATACTGTTCTTGGTCTAGGCACATAAAAGATAAAGCCCATATGCAGGATTTTTTTTTGTTTTGTTTTAGGATAAACCCACTCCATCTGATTAAAAAGTAATTGCTTAGGTAGGAGTTGTGATGTGTGGTGGATTCAGACAGTCCCCTGCACACACAGAAGAGGAGATCAGGCTGTCATAGATTAGCCAAATTTGTTAACGGATTAGCCATTCATATGACAGAATGAAATATCACTGAATCCACACAGGTGTGTAAAGAGACTATTTTTTCAGACAAATAAAGAATAGAGAGGAAACAAGAATGCCCAGCGAGCTTTGCCAGCATGCTCAATCAGCATAACAAACAAACTGCTTGACGATTGAAGCACACAGCAGCCAGTCCAAAATGCTATTCAATGAATACCCAGCATGCGTTAAGCTCAGCCAGCAGTGAAGCGTCATCCCCGGGTCAGTTTTTATTTGAAATTAATCAATCTGGATATAGAAATGTTTCATGAATATCAAACATCTAGTCACCTCATTGTGCACAGGATTTGTTTTTCACCGGAGCAGGAGAATGCAAATGTCTCCACTTCTCCCCCTGCACGCTATATTCAAGGATCTTCATATATAACGGACATGTACAGTCATTAATAATTGAAGTGCTTTTATTGAAGGAAAGCCGACTCTGAAAACAGAAGGAAAGTGTTTAAAGTGAAATATCCTATGCCCCAAGTTCAGAAGTCTTGTTGTAAAGCCAAGTCAGAGTCAACATTCAGTGCTAAAAATTATTTGCTCCTTAAAGCTGGTCATACACACGAGGGCCTAATTATTATGCTGTGCAAAAAGGCACCCAAATTCACTAGGCATTGTAGAAACCCAGTGTACTTATCAAGTCCAGTATGGATATTTGGTGAATGTATACCTGTTCATTTAAATCTGGCGTAACTGTAAGCAGCCGCTAAAAAATGCTATGGGAAAATACAGCGATAATCAAAATCGGCTTTTTAAGTGGCTACATCGTCTTCCAGCGGAACCGACTTGCCACCTGAATTTTCCTGTTGACTTTAGCAGTTCGGGCCGAACAGACACATGTAAGCTTGTTTTATAAAAGGCTACCTCCATGCATGCTATTTATCATTAAAACTGTTCATTGAAAGCATGACTGCAGCCCTTTCAGGGGTTGGCCATCTATATGTTCATAAGCAAGTTGCTACTCATCTTCTGTAGCTTGCTCTGTGCATAGGGATACATCAGTCACAAGGCAGAGACATATGTCTGTCACTAGTGCCGACGAGCCATTGTTTTTAACAAATAAGCCACAGTTGATATGCATGCGCATAGCTAGTGACACAAGAATAGGGGACAGTAATCACAGATGGAGGATTCAGAGCTCAATTTCTGCCCAACTCAGCAGTCACCTAAGGAAACCAGTTTTCTGTAGAACGTTTAAAAGTTGCCCAATATACTGTATGAATTTTCTTCGGCATGCGGATATACTGAAAATGTTCTACGCAAGAAAAGGCATAGATACAACATGCTACATGTACCATTATCCTTAAAGGGAACAGTTAATTATTTCTCATTAAAACATGTTTATACAATGGGGGTGGGAGCTGTAGTTGACAAACAGCTAGAGGGTTATAGCTTGGACACAACAAAACTTTCCTAATAACCAGGGTTCCCTGTTTTTTTTCTTTTTTAATCCACATGTAATGTATTAGACCAATGAATGCAGAGAAATCTCATTTCCTAATTGAATAAACAGATAAACCACTGGATTGGTTATATTTCAATGATGGATAGTCATCCAGTTTTTATTTCCTGAACGTGTAATTACTTTGGTGAACGCTGCAGAAAAGAAAAGGACAAATTAAAAGTCGATGTAGCATTTCTGAATGTTAAAGTCAAATAGTGATCCTAAGATGATGAGTCAACACTGATAATGGTAGCCTTATTTGCATGCAAAATATACTTTGCAGTAGCTCATGAATATAGTCCAAGTGAAAGCTGCCTTCAATTAATATCTTAATGAACATATTTTTTCAACCCTTTATGACAGTACATATCTGTTCATACACTTCTGCTTATTGGTACAAAACCAACAGGTTGCCACTAAAAACCATTAGCAACGGATACAATCAAACACTGTTTTTTAAAAAAGAAAATCTGTGATCTTGCTTAATGTGTATCTTTTTAATTTTGCTACTTACCGTAGTTTTTAGAAATAATAAAGTACATTTATGCAGAATATGTCCTTTAAAGTTACAATTCCCTATGGCTCTGCTGAGATTCTAATTGGAAGAAAGGCATTGTTGCTTACAAGGAAGAAGCGCCCACTTTTACCCTACAATCTAGATCAGTAATCACCTACCAGTGACTTGTGAGCAGCATGTTTATCACCAACCCCTTGGATGTTGCTCCCAGTGGCTCAAAGCAGGTGATTATTTTTTAATTATTTTTGAATTCCTGGCTTGGAGGCAACTTCTGGTTGCATAAAAAAAGGTTGGGGACCCCTGATCTAGATACTGTCACAAACAAAACACATTATTCTTCTAGTAAATAATTAAAGAGTAAATACACCTCTTCAGCAAGAAGGGGCTGTCGTTGTAGTATAGGGCCTTTTTTTATTGTATGCATAGAACACGTCCATGCTTCTTTGCATTGTTCACAAATGTTTGGGAATTGCACATGAATAGCACAAGCCAAAGTCTCTACTTTAATGAAGTACTGTAAACGTATGCATACAATAGAATACTTGTCATTATTTCTGCTCTATTCTTCGTTTCCAGAAGAACCTTCTGGTATTTCCAGAGACTTCCTTGTAGTGTTTAAAACTGGCACGGAGCCACTCATATGGCCTCAGCAATGGATTGGTACGCCATCTTTAGAAATGTGTAATGGCGGCAAATTATCTTGATCCATTTGTGTCACAATAATCATGGATTCGATTCATTATATCCCAAAATGATAAACGTCAGCACTTTGTTTCCCTAAAATTGTTGCTAAATACCTTCACGTGTCTATATCTCTTCTTAAACCCTGCCCTCACACCTACATCTTTGCCATTAGCAAACACAATGACAACCATCATAAGATGCTCACTTGGCCCTCTGGGGCCCCTGTTTATTGCAGAACAAAATTATATAGTTCTTTCAGGGCCACAGAATAACTAAACTGGTAAGGGCGTTGCTACTGCACACATTCACTCCTTAGATAAATCATGAAACTGCTTGACAATCTTCAGCCACAGAGAAAGCTTGCATGGTGGATCCTATATATATATATATATATATATATATATATATATATATATATATATATATATATATATATATATATATATATATATATATATATATATATATATATATATATATATATATATATATATATATATATATATATATATATTACACAAAAGCCATGAATATCTTGTAAATTATATCCTTATAAACGGTGAGTAGTGATGTCATCAGTTATAAACGGTGAGTAGTGATGTCATTTCTGTCACATGACTCACTAAAATTTGTGTATTATAATTAATAAAGTACCCCCAGTTGTAAAATATGAGGATATTATAAGTTACCTCGGAGTTCCATGACCTGTATAAAAACACTCGGCCTTCGGCCTCGTGTTTTTATATGGTCATGAAACTCCTCGGTAACTTATAATATCCTTACATTTTACAACAGGGGGTACTTTATTCAATATATATATATATATATATATATATATATATATATATATATATATATATATATATATATATATACATATATATATACATATACATATACATATACATATACATATACATATACATACAGGTACGGGATCGGTTATCCAGAATGCTCGGGACCAGGGGTTTTCCGGATAATGGATCTTTCCATAATTTGGATCTACATACCTGAAGTCTACTAGAAAATCATATAAATATTAAATAAACCCAATAGGCTGGTTTTGCCTCCAATAAGGATTAATTATATCTTAGTTTGGAACAAGTACAAGCTACTGTTTTATTATTAAAGAGAAAAAGGAAATCATTTTTTAAAAATCTGCATTATTTGGATAAAATGGACTCTATGGGAGACCGCTGGAGCATTCGGGATAACGGATCCCATAAATAAACTTACACTGTAAGCTCAACAGGGCAGATACCTCCTCTCTCTTGTCCCTTTAACATTAACACTTATAACTTGAATGTATTGTTATATATCTGTATTGATCGCCTGTTTGCTCTATTAATATATTATTCCAGTGTTGGAGCAAGTAGCGCTATATAAATACAAATATACATACATATCAGATCTTTAACTCTCTAACAGAACTATTTCAAGCTTCTCGTAGGTTATTTGAATAATTGGGCAATTTAGCATAGTAGAAGGGATAACAATGGATAAAAAACACCCATCAAAAATACAAAACATGAAAAATACTATTCTGGGAAAAGTCAAACCATTATGAAATTGCAAACAAAGTTGTATTCAAGGCATAGGAAATTATAGAGGGTTCTCCCCCCCCCCAACCAATGTTTCCAAGCAACCACAACATCTTTGATGAAATATCACTTTTCTCTTTTACTCTGTTGCTTCTCATTAGGCTAAGAGCATTTCACGAGGGCCCTGTATAGCAGTAAAGGGGGGATTTTAACTAATTGACATGCAGGAGAGTTGTGCATAACACAACTTGGCAGCGCTTGCTTCCTTCTGCAGTGGAAGTGTTAATGCCCTCTATAGTCCTCAAATTGCTTAATCAAATGCAGACTTTGTTCCAGTCACACTAAATTTCCATATAATGGCTGAATGGCAGCATTTCGCCTCAATCTTTTGCTAACCATTTGGATTGGCACGGATACTCTTTCTGTGTTATTTCGGGACATAAAAAGAAACAGAATATGCGCCTTCAAATATCTCTTCTAATTATATAAAAGCGTATTGTGAAATGAACCCATGAAGCTGCCGTGTTTCATTAAGACTTAAAGTAAACAAAGGCATCATTACTGGGATAAATATACTGCAGAAGCAGACAAAAATAAACACTGTTTGATACCTTCCCAACGATGAACCAGTACACAGTTTTTATCAAGAACATTCCTCCACGTTGGATAAAATGGATAACATGTGATGATATTTTCTGCTGAATTAAGGAGTTTGGTGCCGGGAAAGAAGTGCTAGAGGTACTCAGTTCGGCTTTAGCAAATATATAAGTCTGAAACTCTCTATTGGTTGATCATGCAACATACAGGCTAGTGGGGAACTTTCCCATGATTGAATGCAAGGGAACTGTGACAAATTCCCCTCCAAAGACAAAATTAGGTGTCCCCCACATAACTTGCTTTTGGACCAATATTTGTCATCCAAGCAACCATCTAAAATGACTAAAATCTGTTTAAAAAAAAATAATGTGGACATATGCCATTTTCATCCTGATTTTAAACAGGATTTGACACTTTAGTCCAAAAAAAGTATTTCTTCTCGCAGTTACTCATGTGTTCGATACATTGTTAATATACTTGTAAAACTCCTGTTTGTTTGTTACAGATTATCATCATACGGTAGAAACAGTCACAGAAAATGATTGAAAAGTTACATAATGGTACAGATTTTGCTGCATACAATAAAAAAAGTGCCACATCTCCACTATTCGCAAAGCCACTGCCAAAAAATGTCTGTTTCCCCTAAGTTATCTGAACTCCATTTATCACTGTACTTTCTCTCATTTGTACGGCACTACCACAGTGCTTGGCTTCTAGGATGATCAGAATAGTGGCAGCAAGGAATGTATGCCCCCCCCCCCGTACATCTTTGCTTAAAGGAACAGGAACACCAAAAATTAAAGCATTTTAAAATAGTTAATTGTTAACCTGCATTAGTAAAAGTAATGTGTTTGCTTTAAAAAGACTACTATAGTTTATCTAAACAAGCTGCTATGTAGCCATGGGGGGCAGCCATTTAAGCTGAAAAAGGATAAAAGGCACAGGTTAGCTCTGAAAAAGAATAAAATAGTATTTTACAGAGTGCATCGGACATGTAACCTGAGCCTTGAATGGCTGCCCCATGGCTACACAGCACCATGTTTATATAAACTATAATAGGTTTTCTGAAGCAAACACACCAGTTTTACTAGTGCAGGGAACAGTACACTATAGTTTAATTACGTTGGAACACTTTTATTTTTTGATGTTACTGTTCCTTTAAAATGTTGTTCAAATACACAAGGCTGCCCATAGCAATTGGTATAGCATCACTATGAATTTAAATGAATTAAAGTAACATAATAAAAAGGTCTTGGGGTTTACTAGCCCTTTAGAGACCCTGCTACATGCTTTGTTATTAAACAGTATAAATTGAAAGCAATATAAAGTCATAGTCCTGCAGCCACTATAAGATACAGAGAATACACAATACATCCAGAATGTTACGGGTTGTAATTCACAAAAGGGGAAGGTCTAAGTTTAATATCCCTATAGCACAAGAGTCTTGCCTGGCCCATACAGGTTAATTCATTTAATGGCTATTGCCCAAATTCTTTATGGATGGGCAGAGTTCACTTTTTCTATCTGCTGCAAAATTACACTTGGGAAAGTAAAAAAAAAAAAACCATATATCATTTTCAACCATAACCGTAAACTGCAGCAGTTCCTTAGAAGACATGCAGAGAAATTGATATCAATATTTCCATACTGTGCCCCTTTAAATATATAATCCCCAGCAGAGATTTGCAAATATTTAAGCGGCTATTTGCATGTCCTGTCTCATTTATGTATCGGATGTGCTTGGCTGTTGCTCAGAATGTGAACATTCCATCTGTGGGGGTAACAATTGGGCAGGTCTGTGTGTGGTTTGCGCAGTAAGTGGGACTAGAGAATGTGGGATCCAGGCAATGCTGGCTGTACACACACATCTATTATTCATTGATCGAACACCTACTGTTTGCAGATCTGCCACTCTCCAAACCTGACTTGATGAATTTATGCTTTTTGCGTCATCTCGCGCTCTCTCTTGGGGCTATAAAATCATTTTGAAGAAATATAAGCTACAATGCCGCTTTGCTATTTCAGACTTTGTTTCATATTGTAGAGTTGGGCAATTCAGGACCACTTAACCCCAGTGCAGGAGGGGGGGGGGCTAGATTTTGTTTACACAGGAAGTGTAGTGTGTACTAAACCTGATGAAAGGCTCACCAGCCTCCCTCCTCCAAACTCTGCCATCTGCAGTTGTTTGCACCATTACAATAACAGACACATCCATAATCGGTGGTACCTTGCAACCAGGCATGGATTTGTTATAAATTAGCTTTTTCCTGTTATTATTAGTGACTTTTATTTATTATTTGGTGAACTCTTCTAATCAGTGTGCGCATACAGCTGGGTGTGCCTCCCAAATGAGCTTTATGCATCTTTATGAGCTCATTAGCAAGTGTATAGACATGTATGGCAAGATAAACATGAATATACACACTCACTGGCATGCACATGACATATGCATTCGTATTCAGAGCTGCTAGCTGAATATGAACATACTTGTACATTAACATAAAGGGGCATTGTCATGGGGAACAGTCATTGCATCGACTTGTTGCATTTGAAATAATGCAAATTTACATTAAGAGGGTTATTTTCTAAACCTTCAATTTATCTGGCTGGGCTTTTTGGGGCAAAAACTCGAATTTTTCAAGGAAAAAAAAACAACTTGAATTTTCCGTGGAAAAACTCAATTTTTTCTTGATTTATTATACCCCAATGCTGCAAAATCTGCCATCTCAGACCTGTCGAGGTCATGTACAGTCAATGGGAGATGTCCCTATGCCAACTGAAAGTTATCGTGGTTTGTGCTGCATTTAACTTTGATAATCTATTTTCAGGGTTTTTGGTCAAAACCCCCGCCCCCCCCCCCAAAAAAAAACAGAGCGATTCGGTGAAAGAAGGTCAAAAAACTATTTGGGTTTTCTCTCTATTTTGTCAGGTCTTTTCTCCATCCAATTAGAGTAATTTGTTTTTAATAAATAAGGCAAAATCAGAGATGGGAGTTTGGTCAAGCCTTTTTTATTTAAATTATAAGATAAATTCAGATTTTAGTAAATACCCCCTAAGTGTTTTTTTGAGTTCCAACAGAATTGTAAAGATCTATACTACAGCCTTTGTCTAGTCAACAGCAACATGCCAATGATTTGCGATAGGGACGTCTATCCGTGGCTCTCAAGCTTTTGTTATCCTACAACTCCCAGCTTTTTACAAAACTTCAAAAAGTTCCCACATGCACTTGGTCTTTTAGCATTTATTTTGTGCACATGTATTAGAGAGGCAGGCCTAGCTTCTTCACAAGTGGGAGCAAGACTTGAACACTTCAGTGGAAAAAAAACTCATCTCCCTGTGGCTTAGTGTGCTGATGCAAGTCAATGGAGTACCATGGGAAATCCCAAAATGCCCTGTTAACGATTTTGTTGAGTGGGAAATGTACAGTGCATGGAAGAACAACTGTCAGAAGCAAAACACCTAGACACACTGGCAAAAATACAGATTATATAAAATATATCCAAGAGTTTTTATGAAGTACACAAATATCTTCCTTCAGTGTAGCCCATGTCGCTGAGTAGGAAGATTTTAGCCATAGATATGAAAGCAGAGGGTTAGAAATCCTATTTCCATGAATGATGATATCAGCACAAAGTCTAGCACCACAGTCCCACCTATACGGCTCCCAGGAATAAAATGTTATTGCAATGCAGTGTTTCTTTCCTCCAGTGTCTCTGCTGCTTGTTTTTGAAGGCAATAATATGCTTTAATTATCTTTGACAGAACACAATCCTGATAATAATAATAATAATAATAATAATAATAATAATAATAATAATAATAATAATAATTTAATTCATAAGGCAGACATGGAAAGTAATTTTAGCCAATTGCTAGTTTCAGAATATAGCCAGTGGCAACCTCGGGGCATGTGCACGCTAGCACTTTTAACCCAAGCATTTATGTTTATTCTGCATTTTATTATGCTCCCTCTGCGCCATGTGATGTCAACAAGTATTTGCATTTGTTATGTTATTTCTCCCGCTCTCTTTTTATGGAATATAGCAGTGGAGGAAAAAGCCCATTCTAAACACAGTATGTGCATTTGCAGCCCATTTTGCCCAGGTCCAGTGTTTAAATATGTATGTTTAGCTCTAAGTGATGCGGCTGCATCCAACACACAACCTGCTTTATTTCCTTCTGTTCAGGACACGTGCCAAAGCACCACCGACAAATCAAGGGCTGGTAACGGAGCATGGAGGTGATGAGATTCTAAATTCCTTTGTGTGTTCTGGGAATTCCAGCCTCTCAGAACAAAATATTCTGGGCTGCTAAAACATGACAAAAAGGAACAGCCCAACAGGTATTAAGGAATATAAATATGGTTGTTAGCAATCAGGAGGAATAGAGAAGGTTATTAGTAAAGAACTGCCTGCCAGCATCTCCTTCCAAAGCCC
Organism: Xenopus laevis; assembly: GCF_017654675.1. Lineage (NCBI taxonomy): Eukaryota > Metazoa > Chordata > Amphibia > Anura > Pipidae > Xenopus > Xenopus laevis. The sequence goes on along the minus strand of NC_054375.1, from coordinate 108,979,286 downwards.
TAAATTAGATAATGATAACCTTAGACACAGCTCTGGCTCCAGTCAATACCCATCAGCCCATCTGCCATATTCTGTTCATTTCCAGATGTTTCCAGCCTTCAAACACAAATGGGTATGTGGCTGGCTATGGGGCGAGTGGCCGGCACTGCATATTCACAATGTAAAATAAAGCTAATTGTTACTTTCATTGCACGAAAAGCTAATACTAGATATTCCAGCTAAATGCTGATAAATGTCTCCATTCTGGCAATGTACAGTCTCTGAACATGTATCAGCAAGTGCTTGCATTAAAGCGGGTGGGGGGAGAGCAGACAGCTATGTGATGGTTTGGCCATCAATAAAGCTGCCATTAGTCTGTAAACAACTTAGAATCCCATTGGGAATAGATTACAGTGTTTCAGTCCCAGACCAGTAAAGAGCTGATGGTGCAAAAGTACAGGGGTCTAGTAAGCGAATACTCCACCTAATCAGTACACGAGAGGGGTATATAAAGGAGGGGTGCCTGATCCCAAGGAGATCAGTCTGCTAAGGTGCTCTCCAATTGCTGAAAAGCTGTACATATGCATTTAAAAAAAGCCTTAGGGAGATTAAATGGGAAACATCCTAATTAGGGGTGACCCCATTAATAGGCAGTGTTTGCAGTGACAACCTTAGTTATGCTTGTTTATCTATAGGAGAAGAGCTGCCGTTGACTTCTAAATCTCAGTTGGTCAGTGATGTATTATGTTCCTTTAAAAGGAGGGTAAAAACTGTTTATAGGGAACTGCATGGACAGAACATTCTCAGCAGGTTAGCCAAGTTTTTCTTATTCAACACAAGCACTGTAGCACCTACGTATGCATCAAGGCAAATGTGTTTCATATTTAAGGTAAAATAAAGGATACATACTATAAACAGGGCCTGAATAGCAAGCTATTAGCTCTGAAATAATGGGTGGAATACTATAAACGTGTGTACATAAACATAAAAGCTCTAGCCAAGTAAGAAATGTATATTCTTTTGTTGCTTGACATTCAGAAGGGTATCGGCCCTATTTTACCTGAGCCTATGGATGATATTTCAGCAGATGATTCAGGTTAGCGAACAGTCATATCAATACATGAACACAAATATGCAGATAAACAAGTCTCTCCAAACACAAAAAGAATAATGTGAAGTTAAAACCCTACTTAGAAACATAACCCTCAGCTGCCATTCAGTAACTGGAGGATGCCTTCAAGCCATTTCCAAATCAAAACAGCAGAGTATGCAACAAGTTTCTACAAGCTGGTGTAAATACAACTATTATATACTCCAAGTGGAGGGGAAAAAAAACACAGCTTTTGGGTTTCTACATTGGAGTATGTGATGGAGTAGATATGTTGTATATATGGAAATGTTAAACAGCGTAAGCACATGATTCTCCAGCAGACACAAGACTTTTATACAGGGTATAATTCATCCTGCATTGTAAAATATAAGGATATTAGAACTAACTGAGAAGACCCATAGTCGTGTTTCTATAAAGGTCATTTAACACCAAGATGACTTCTAGAGCCTTAAATCTTAAAAGTAGGAGGGTATATGATCACTTATAATACACAAAAGGGACATCGACAAGCACTACATTATAACTGATGACATCAGGATATAAAGAAAAATATATATCTTCGTTAGTTTATAATAAAGCATCAACATTTTCGGCAGCACTGTACAATATAACATTTGACATGCAATCAAACCAACATATATTGGATTAGTCGCATTTTATTTCTGTATTACAGGCATGTCTGTCATTTCTCAGTCTTCTTTTTGAGGATAACCGAGTTACCTACATCTATAGAGGGCAGAACAAACCTACTGCAACAATGTTCCAAGTTACAGAAAAACCCTGTATCTGAAAAATCCCAGGTCCCCTGGATAAAAGATCCCAAAATTACAACAGAAATAACCAGGCATAGCCAATTTTATATTTAACCCACTTTAGCCAGGAGTAAAAGCCAAAGGGCCCTGACAACTCACAAAGGGAAGAAGAGAGTTGGGTAGCCATTAAAGAAACAAAAGAAACTTTATGTTCTAGATGTTAACTTTTGTTGCTATGGCCCTTACAATGCTGGCAGTAGTATAGAAGGGGGAAAAAAAACTCCAGCCAGCTGTGCTGTTCACAGTCGGATAATTTCTCTCTCCAGCTCTGAATGGTTATGGAGCCAGTAGCCTGTTGTGACCAAGGACAGAATGATGGATGATCTACTGACTGAGCCCAAGTTGAAAAAAGATTGCAGAAGTTCACTGCACGGTTGTTAAAATGCTAATACGGGTTAGTTAACAAAAGACTAATGGAAGAGAAAAGTTGGGGAAACAGACATATCTCATGTTATGTGTGTGCTCTAGAGATTTGAAGCCTATTTCTTCTCAAACATTAGCCCCGTGGAATGAAGACAATTTACTAGCCTTCCTGTTTGAATAAACTGAATCAATACATTATTAGCAGCTTACTCCTTTCTGCACAAGGCACTGAATACAGACCATAAAATAAATCCCACCGCGCTTGGAATTGCCATCGGAAGGATAAAATATGATTTTCTGTAAACAGTTCTGTGTCCATAATAAAAGGCAAAAAATAAATCCCAACAGCGGCTTTCTTTTTGAATGTAAAATTGGCAAGGATAGAACGTTCAATTAATGTCTTGTATGGATTTCTAACTGTAACCATAATGGCTTATCTAATGTATGAAAACAGATCAACTGTCCTTACAGACACCAGGGTGAAGGAGCTGCTTTGGCTGGTTTAATTACAAAGCACTTTACTGGTGTTAAGGCACTGAATATAATATTCACCCATGAGTAAATAATACACCTCCTTTCTTAAGTTCATTAGAGTGGAAAAATGTATTAGTACATGTTCTAGGGGAGAGTGGTGCAACCTGCTGCTGTTTAAGTGTTCCTGAGTTGGCCAGCACCCCAAACAGCTGTTTATTTCAGATTTTAACATGGACATTTGGTTTATGGATCCCAGAAGGTTAATGCAAAAACCAATATGCAATAATTGTTAAAAACCAGATTGACAGACGACAGCTAGTAACCAATTTGAGGCCCAGAGGCTGGGTGTGGCCCTCCAATAGACTTCTATTATTTTCCCCATCAGGTTTGAAAGCTCCATAGACTTCTTTGTATGGTATGAAAGGCAATCAGACCTTCAAAACCATGTGGTATAGATAATCTCCCCGATACATGGAGCAAGTTAAAGAGCACAGAGTTAATCACACATAAACATGTAAGTCAGAACGGATAGATCTCTGTACAGGTTCATCCATTAGTCAGCTGAACACATCAGGACCCTACATGCAGTAATTTATACAGTGATAATTAGATCTGCGGAAGGTCATCCAATTTAAATGTGTTATTACACTAGGACTAATTTAAAGACTGGCTCATGACAAAACTGCCTTCAGATAAGACCGAGCCAATGAGATCTTTCAGCAGCAAAGCTGCAAATAAAACTCACATCATCGGAGGACCATGCCCTCATGTTTGTTATTTAAAGCAACACAGACACATAATCCAGGTGCTGGGCTACAATAAGTGGAATTAACCTGCTGCCCTTTAATTATGGAAAAACGACATAACACTCCCCCTTCATATGTTCTGATACTTACCAATCGCTGTTCAATAATTGGAGGGTACCAATTTGGGCAAAATCACTTCCTTTACAACATTTGCATATATATTTTTTAATCATGGCCAACCAGGTTACAGCATTTATTAATAATGCTACACGCCAATACATTTTTTCAAACTCGCTCATTTCTTGAGCAGGTATAATTAGATCCTCCAAGTATGCAATTAGATTGCAGTGACAGGACCCATTCATCTTCTTATGAATTTTCTTTTGAGCAAAGGAAATGTTTATAGACTGAAAGCAGTGCTGCTTGCAGAAATTCTCATTAGGCATAAAGTTACATTAAGCACATGAATGCCTTGCTCTGGGCACAAATAAAGCTGAATAAAGGCATATTCCATTACAGCACAAAAGCATTAGCACAGTCTAACACCGAGATCCTTGTAAGCTGGACACCTCAAGCATACAAACAAGCATCTCAGCCAGAGCCGGAATAAAATAAACATTAAAGTCGGCAGCGACCGTACCAACCGTTTATTTCATAACAGGATATTGCCAAGTCAAAATTATATTTCAATATATATGTATATATATATATATATATATATATATATATATATATATATATATATATATATATATATATATATATATATATATATATATATATATATATATATATATATATATATATATTGATAAATCTGTGACTTGTGTTATGGGTGGGTAAGTGAACTGTAGACCTGGGTGTGATGCTCAGGACCTCTCTGTGCCACTGGTATCTACTAAATGTAGACTGTCAGCTCTATGGCGCACTCACCCACTATGTCTGAAAAATAGTCTGTGCAGATGTTTAATAATTATTAAGGCAGGCATTAGTCCAATAATAATAATATGCTTTATGTGGGCTGTATCCTCTTAGATAGGAAATATCTGCCGTATGTGTAAGGGTTACAAATGCACTAGGGTGGGGGTTGGTAACATTCCTAATAGAATCTTCCAAGGCACACACAGAATAATAATGCCACAGTCTGACTTAGAAGCTGCTTTGAGGGAGAGAGGTTTCAGCACAGCACGTGGGAAATATGAAATATATATAATATACAGTAAAGGAGCCAGCACGCTGCAAAGCAACTGGTCTCGTTGGCAGTAAGTGCTCTGGTGTGTGACATATCACAATACTTTGGAGCCCTGAGGTGTGGTTTCGGTAGGTGGTGCACTACTGAGATTTTCACTTCATCTATAGCCAGGCAATCATCTTCACAAAACCAGTGACCTTTTCCGAAAGCGAATGAGGTACAGAAATAAGATATTCCGAGCTTCCTTGCCACTGCCTAAATCTCTCAGACCCGTTTGATAAAATGCTAACATAGGAACACACAGAAAAAAAAACCTGCTTCCAGCTACTCAGCACTGCACATGCCTTTGCCTGCGACTCTCCTATTTGTTTCCATGCATAATATATAGGCAGCAATGAAATTTAGCTCCCTCTACATCCCAGCACTTTGCTGATACTGAACAAGGCAAGGACCCAGTCAGGATTTGGCATAGTATTCCCTCACACTGCATAGTTATACACAAGAACACTCTCTAAACTTCCAGCACACTTCATGCTTTACAGCACTCACATATACACTCACATGAGTATATCTATCTATATATCTATATATATATATCTATATACACACATACACACACTCACATATATACATACATATATATATATATATACACACACACACACACTCATACATATATATATATACACACACACAAAGCTCACAGACTTTCATCCAGCAAATGTAGATGAGATTCCCCGGACAGCATGTAAATCATAGGCATTTGCCAGTGAGAAGAAACACTACACATGGCACTACTGGAAGCCTATAATGAGAGCAATATATACAGAGAGATGTGTGTAGTGAATAAGCACTGCTGCCTCGTTACAAGGGATGAGGAGGACTCCAGAGTGAATCCCTGTGAGAGGCAACAGAACCTGTTAGTTGCATTGGGTTGCGGATAACAGGTCTCCCATATGACAGGGCAGAATGAAAGGGAAACTTACCCAGTGGGGATGAGCTGTGCCGCCTCCTGCCAGTGTCTCCCCGGCGCTACTTATCGGCAGATCCCGGCAGCCATCCGGTAAGTTTGCGTAAGGTCCGAGCAATAGTCCACATAGGAGGCTTCACATGCAGCTGCTGCCGCTCGCAGGGAACATCCACTTGGGGTTTAGAAGACTCTGTACATCCCTCAGCCCCGCACAGCCCGGTGAGTGTTTAGGGGCCCAGCTGTGTAATAATCTTTGTGATCTTCAAAGCTCCAGTCTGATCAAATGGCAACAGCGCTGACTGCCCAATCCCCTGTACTCCGGCTGCACCTCCCCCCCTGCACTTCCCATCCCCCTATAAACACAGCCCTCCGCTCCGGCAAATACAACTTGGCTCAGGGGGAAAAAGACTCCCAGTCAGTCCCGCCGGGCAAAGAAATCACTCCTCACGCACAGTCTGCTCGGCTAAACTTTGCCTCCCCGGCACACACGCCCAGCAGCCTGATAATAGTAACAATAGCCCCGGGTAGCGCTGATCACACAGGAGTAGCGATGAGTATCCAGTAGCAGCAGCGACCGCTATCCACGCTACACACAAATCCTCGCTGGGATATAGTGTCTCTGTGTCTCTGCTGTTGCTCCTCTCACACAATCCTCCTCAGCTCCCGACTGCACCGAATTATCTCCGTCCAGCAGTGGGACAGGCTGCGAGCAAAACAAAGTCAGCCCAGGCAAATGGTGTAATTCGACTCATCTCCAGTCAGTCAGTCGGGCTGCTTAGCTCTGTGCCGGCTCCGCCCCCAGCTCTGATCCTGCAGCACAGGCACATTTGGAGGGTCCTCCTAGGTCTCTTCTTGTGTCTGTCTCACACTCTTTCTTACAGTGGCAGCTGAAAGCAGTTCTACTTCTGTGGCGACTTTTCAGCTTCCTCAGTGACTGTCTGACACACACCCCAGCCCTGGAGCCCTTTACTGTGTCTTTTCCCCCATCCCCATGAATATAGAAAGTTACAGTTCACAGTCTGATCAATACGCTTTTAAAAATCCCATAGGAATAAACAGAAGGGCGTTTTTCTGTGGTAAACTCTAATCTGCCCCTGACTGTTGGTATACTGTTCAAATTCTACTCATTCTATCTGGGCACAAAAAATATCCGAACGTTGACAGTCCTTTACTTGTTCTCTACACATTTCTGTATTTCCCACAGTTGTTAGGACATTCTTTTAATTGGTCTCCCCCTCCAGAGACTGTCACCTCTCCAGTCCATAATGAACACTGCTGCGAGGCTCATACACCTCAGCAACCGCTCCTCCTCTGCCTCGCCATTCTGTCAATCCCTGCACTGGCTTCCGTTACCTTTCAGAATCAAATTCAAATTAATGACACTGACTTTCAAAGCACTTCACAACTCTGCTCCACCCTACATCTCTGAACTCATCTCTATATACTCACCCACTCGCTTACTACGCTCCTCTACTGACCTGCTACTCAACTCTTCTCTCATTACCTCCTCACATGCTCGCATTCAAGACTTTGGATGGGCTGCACCCCTCCTCTGGAACGCTCTCCCACGGTCTGTCCGACTTTCTCCCAACCTTTCTGCTTTCAAAAAATCTCTGAAAACGCACTTCTTTCGAGAAGCCTACCCTCACTCTGCTTAACTACCAAACGCAACACCACATACAACACCACATTTCTCACCCACTTACTTCGATTTTGCTCACTCCCACACCTTGTGTATTACTCCCTTCCCTTTAGACTGTATGCCTATGCATAGGGCCTTCCTCACCTGTTTGTACCTGTATTGATTGTAATGTTTGTTACTCCATATATTCTATATATGTAATTCATGTGATGTAGTTGTATATTCACATTTACTTTACAGTGCTACGCAATATGTTGGCGCTATATAAATACATGTTAATAATAATAAATAAATTCTGGGATGAGTATTTCAAAAGCTGCTAGAAATTTGGTTCCCAATCTATAGGGTCCTCCTCATGCAGGTCCGGACTGAGAATTAAAATAGGCCCTGGCATTTCAGGTACAGAGAGGCCCAATCAGCCCACATAGAAGCCCAAACAGCCCCCACCAGCCCACTAAATACTGACTGTCTATGGCAACTTATCGCAGGTCCTCTGGCATTTGCCAGGACCCACAGATTACCAGTCCGGGCCTGTCCTCATGGCTCACGGCAATGGGGAGCTCAGGCTGAAGATTACTGTAGTTACTATAATATCTGGCCTAAGGTTACCAGGTCATGTCAAGCATTTGGTGCAGATCTCTAGGAAATTCAGTTAGAAGACATTTCAAGGAGCTGTCCACCTTCCAAACACTTTTTTTTTCAGTTCAATTATGTTCAGATTGTATCCAGAGTTAAACCGTTTTTCCAAAATCTTAAAGTTGAATGTCACTGTCTCTGGTGTTTGACAGCTCAGTAATTCAGGTGCAGATTCTAAACTGTTACAATTTTGCAATATTTAGTTGATACAGCAGCATCTCTGGAGTATTAGCAACTATTGTATCAATTCTAACAGCTGCCTTTAGAGGTAGTTTAGAGAGTCGGCGACCCCCCCTCCCAACGCTACTTTAGAAGGTGAAAAATTTAAGTTTGAACTTCAATATCAGAAAAAGGTTACAAATAGAAAATAGAAAGTAATTAGAAAAAGTCTATTTCTGGTAAATAATCTGAAACCAACTGAACTGAAACAAGTGTTGGAAGGGAAACAACCTCAGAATAAAAGATGAAATGTCATAAAAAATTAAAACCAACTGGAAATTTTCTGAGAATGTGTCAATCTATAAAATACTGGAAGTGAGCTTCCCCTTTAGGCCATTTATCTTTTTGTACTGCAATTTGACGTATCTTTTTTTTCTTTCACCCACTTATCAGCCAAGCAGGGGTCTGAATGACAGGCTGGAAGATAAATAGGAGAAAAATATAGCCACAGGATTAATGTTCTTATAAGTTTGAGGCTGAAGATGGAAAGCAAAAGGGCAATTTTTTTTTTTTCAAAAACGACCAAAAAAAATAAATCACATTTTAATTTGTCTCAAATTATCGCTGTGTACATAATTATTAATAATAATGATAATATATTAATCACACAAAACATAGGTACAGAAAATATAATTCTAAGCAAGTTTCCAATATACATGAATTAAAAATGTTTCATAATTTTAAAAGATATTTACAAATGTCATTGCTACTGAAAGCAGTAGCTGACTGGCTGTTTATATTTACAGCCCTTTTAGTTCTGACTTCTGAAACAATATAGCAGAAGCCAGCAGATTAACAGATCTGGTGGAGAACCAGACAGGGATATACAAATAACTTCAGTTTCAAATAACTTTTTAAATCCATTGATATTTTTAACCATGAACATTTTAAAGGTTGCTCAACTTTGAGATAACTTTTGGGGGCAAATTTACTTATGGTCGAATATCGAGGGTTAATTAACCCTCGATATTCGACTGCCGAATTGAAATCCTTCGACTTCAAATATCGAATATTTAAATAGTTTGATCAAACGAAAAATCGTTTGAACGATTAAATCCTTCGAATCGTTAGTTTCGAAGGATTTTAATCCATCGATCAAACGATTTTTCTTCGACCTAAAAATTGTTCCAAAGCCTATGGGGACCTTCAAAGTTTTTTTTTAAAGAGACAGTATTTTGACTATCGAATGGTCGAATAGTCGAACGATTTTTAGTTCGATTCGAAGTCGAAATTGTGGTCGAAGTAGCCAATTCAATGGTCGAAGTAGCCAAAAAAAACATTTGAAATCCGAAGTTTTTTTTATTCTATTCCTTCACTCGAACTAAGTAAATGGGCCACTAAGTATGATGTAGAGAGTGATATTCTGAGACAATTTGCAATTGCTTTTCATTTTTTATTATTGAAGGTTTTTGAGTTATTTAGCGTTTTATTCAGCAGCTCTTCAATTTGCATCTTAAGCAATCTGTTAACTAGGGTCCAAATGACCCATGCATTGATTTCATCATCATCATTTATAGAAAGATGAGTAATAAAAAGTAACAATAACAATACATTTGTAGCCTTACAGAGCATTTGTTTTTTAGAAGGGTGTCAGCAACGCCCTTTTGAAAGCTGCAAAGAGTCAGAAGAAAAAGGCAAATAACTATAAAACTATAAAAAATAAATAATGAAAACCTATTGAAAAGTTGCTTAGAATGTTCTGCATATCTTTTCTTTGAGGTCCTGTTCATCTTCAAACCACTGCCTGGTCGCTAGGGTAGAATGTGGACCCCTAGAAACTATATGTATACAGACATTTCAAACTGGAAAGCAGCAGTGCAAAATAATTATTTTAAATAATTAAATGAAGACCAATTGAAATTGCCATAGCATACCCCTGCCTGCATCATACTAAAATTTAATTCTAAGGTTGACCATGCTTATGACATTAAAGTAACAGTTACACCAAAAAGTGAAAGTGTTTTAAAGTAATGAAAATATCATGTAGTGTTGCCCTGCACTATTAAAACTGATCTGTTTGCTTCAGAAACGCTACTATAGTTCATATTAACCAGCTGCTGAGCAGCAATGGAGGAAATTGAAAAAAGGCTATATGGCACAGGATAAATAGTGGATAACAGATAACATTATGTTCTACAGAGCTTATCTGCTATCTGCTGTGTAACTTGAAACTTGTTTCTGAAGAAAACACAGCATTTTTACCAGTGCAGGGCAACACTACATTATATCTTTAGTACTTTAAAACAATTAGATTTTTTGATGTTACTGGTCCTTTAACAAATGTTTGCAGTTATTTCTTTTTAAGGATTGCCTGGAACCAAAGGAAAGTTTAATACAGCCACAACATCAGTTATTTCCTTTCCAGGCTTTTTTTTGATGCTATGTTGCTACCAAGCAGGACAATATTTTTTTTTAACCATATAGATATGGCTTATAGGGTAGAGTCCTGCGCGGAACCAATTTTTGAAACCCAAGTCTGACCCAGACCAGAATTTTTACCCACTTGGACCCGCTACCCGACCTGACCTGGAAGTGCCTTATCTGCAACCCAATCCGCTGACCATCAAGAAACAGGAAGTTCTGTCATTGTATACCAGAAGTGACATCATTAGAAGTCAAAACAGAGGAGGAAAACTCGCTATTGATATGACCCTCAAAATCCAACCCACAAATATGTATAACCGCCAACCTGCGTCTATACTCGCATCCAAAAGTTCTACCCGCAACCCACAGGTTACTCATTTTTTTGCAGGTAATCCGCAGGTACCCTAACTGCTGTAGGACTCTGTCATAGGGCTTTGGTCAGGGCAGTCAAAATGTCACTTTTGGCCTATTGCTGCTCCTAATACTAGTGTTTGAAAATAACCCTATAAGACGCAGTGAGTGGCGGTTCTTGGCAAAGGGGTGCTGTGCAATGGACTCCATTAATAAGAAAGCCACTTCTATAGGAAGCTAGCACTCTGCAAGCAAATACAGTCTTGTTCATAAAACATTTTCAATGCTCCCTCATACATTTTTAACAAGCAAAAAGCCTAGCGTGTAATCATTGAGATACAGTCTAGGCAAAGATTTTCACATTTATATTCAATAATAGGCACTAAATATTCTGAGAATTAACAACCTAAATGCTTCCTATGCTTCACTGCAGATTGTTTTTAGGCGGCAGAGCGACTTTGTGATTCTATTATTCTTCACTATTACTAGATTGTTATGAACCACCAGTGAGTTGAGACAATGCAAAGGGGTCAATGTATTAACCTTAAAGGCAATAAAATACATTTCATTTTAATTTTTAAAACAGCATGTCACTCTGTGTTTTCCCCTGGTTTTGTGGCAGAAAAAGATATGCAGTAAAGCTTTAAAGGCATTCCTGTTTCCTCCCCCCATGCAAATATCTGATAAGAGGAGACTCCTGTATTCCCAATAGGAAAGGCATAGGTCAGCCATGTTTGTTTATTTTGCAAAGTTATTTGACCAATACAACTTATTTTGACTGAAACCGTCTAATTGGCCAACAAATTATTATTAGCACCCTCACAGGTCATTTTAATTTTTAAGACAACATGGCACTCTATATTTTCCCCTGGTTTTGTGGCAGAAAAAGATATGTCTGTAAAGCTTTAAAGGCATTGCCGTTTCCTCCCAAATGCAAATATCTAACAAGAGGAGACTCCCGTTTTCCCAATAGGAAAGTTATAGGTCAACCATGTTTGTTTATTTTGTAAAGTTATTTGAGCACTATACCTTATTTTGACTGAAAGAGTCCTACTAATGAGTATAATAATTAAAAATAATGAATAATAGGGCTCTTGCACCCAGGCATATTTATGCCTCTAAAAATGCATGCTGAGTGCATTAAATTGCATATGCTTTTTGAAAACACAACACACATCTCTTTACTTTATTGTATTAAGAACGTGCATCAAGTCCAACAATACAATGATATGAGGTGGCAATAAAATGCAAATCTGAATGCACATAAGTACACACAGGTCGAATATAAAGGTTTGCTGATATTTTAGGTGCGCTTAAAGATGGCAAACATGGCAAAGGCACAGTGTGTTAGAGCACTAATATAGTTTTAAATGAAATGTATGCATATCCTCAATTCCTGAGTTCAGAGCAGATGCAGAGACCAGCAGTGAAGAGAGAGTCAGTAAGGACATCATGGTGTTAAGCAATATTGCGCATGACCTGGCTGTCCTCATTCATTTCTTCAGTGTTATCCTATTGGCAACCAATACAACTAATGGCACACAAATGAGGGAGTAACAGACATCCTCATGGATTTATCTTCCCCTTAGACAAGCTCTGCTTTTGCCTGCTGGTGCAGGGGTTGCCAAGATGGAAACCAAAGCCAGGCATCGAACTTTATATTATTTTATATATTTAATTGTTGTTAAATGAGTGTATTGGTAAGAGTGTTTTTTTTTTGCAAAGTCCTACCACTTTTATAAAGGTGGAATGGTTTGTAAGTGCATTGGCACACATGGCATGGGGTCATTTTAGGGTTGATGGTAATTGCTAGCTTTATCAAATGTCAGAAACTGCACATGTTTGCATTTTCAGGCGATGGTTACTGAGCTTCATTAGCTGTAATGGGGGGACAGTTCCTGGGGGATTTGTCACTTTGGATTTTTCCTGAGAAGAAACAGCTAAAAACTCTAAATGATTCCTCAAACATGATGGTGCAGGTGCTGGTCCTTGACCCCTAAGTTTCAATGTATCCCATCAAAGTATATATTGATAGTATGTTTTGATACATGTTGTCATGTAGAAGTTTTTTTTCCATAGAAAGCCAATCTTGGACAGGTATGGGACCTGCTCGGGACCTGGGGTTTTCCAAATGAGGGGTCTTTGCATAATTTAGATTTCTGTACTTTAAAGAGGTTTTTCACCTTTCAACACTTTTTTTTCCAGTTCAGATTTTAAAGTTCACTAGAAACAAAGGCTTTTTCCAATTACTTTTTATTTTCTATTTATGCCTGTTTTTCTGAATATTGAAGTTTACTTTTCATTTTTCACCTTCTTATTTCTTTCTTTAGCAGGTCTGGGAGGGGTGTCGAGAGAAAAACTCTATCCACACCTGACCTGGACCTGCCAGCACTCGCCCCCCCCTCTATTTATAGATCCACGCCACCCCACTGAATACGTCACAGAATTGTTGGGGCGGGGTAGACACAAGCCTATAATATAGGAAGCCAGAAGTCGGAAGCCAACAGTCTAAAGAGCAGCGACCCGCTTGAGGAGCAACAAGGTAGGCCGAACCAACCCGACCCGCGGGTAAAGAGCAGCGACCCGCTTGAGGAGCAACAAGGTAGGCCGAACCAACCTGACCCGCGGGTAATGGGCACATCACTAGTCTCCGACTCTGTAAACTGTTCTAAATTGATATCTAAGTTGATACATTTTTTTTTTATCTTTGGCCCTGCTGAGCAGAATCTCTAAGTTTCAGTTGATACAATAGTTGCTAATGTTCCATAGATGCTGCAGAGACATGCATCCACTAATGTAGCAAACTATAACAGTTTCCAGAGACAGGAACATTACATTATAGACTTGAATTTGAGAAAAAATATGAAAAATAAAACCTGGAAAGCAACTGAAAAAAATCTTTATTTCTGGCGAACAATCTGAAAACAACTGAACTGAAAAAAAGTGTTTGGAGGGTGAAAAACTTCTTTAAACATTAAATAAACCCAATATAATGGATTCACCTCCAATATGGATTAATGATATGTTAGTTGAGATCAAGTACAAGGCACTCTTTTATTATTACAGATTAAAAGGAAATCATTTTTAAAAATTAGAATTATTTGATTAAAATGGAGTCAATGGGAGATGACCTTGCTGTAATTCTAAACTTTCTGGATAACGGGTTTCCGGATAATGTATCCCATGCCTGCACTTATACATTCAGACTGAGCCCCCCCTCTGCAAGCAAAAAAGTGTGATTATTCATTTGTATGATACCCAATATGTGTAGTCAATGTGCATGAGACAATCAATAACAAAATGGTTTGGCCTCAGGTCACAGGCAGCTAAGAGACACAGTTACTTTCCCCTTCTCTATCTCTGTTTTATTGTGTCATTCAGATGATTCCTATCTAAACAAAAACTAGTATAATTTACGCTACTCCAAAAGATTTGCCTACAAATCAAGTTCCTAAATTGGAAGAAGACTAAGTAAAATAATAATCCTTTACTGATTTCTGTTTGGTAATGCTGTGGGAAAAATTCCCGTTGTGCTGAAGCCAAGATTTAGATATGAACTTGTAGTGCTGGAAGGCAAATTCTACAGCAGAGAAATTCACTTGAACGCCCAATAATGTTATTAGTGGGAGAGGACTGGTACGACTATGATGTGTTCGAAAGAGATTAAAGGGGTTATTCACCTTTGAGTTAAGTTTTAGTATGACGTAAAGAGTGATATTCTGAGACAATTTGCAATTGGTTTTCTTTTTTTTATTATGTGTGGTTTTTGGGTTATTTAGTGTTTTATTCAGCAGCTCTCCAGTTTGCAGTTTCAGCAGTCTGGTTGCTAGGGTCCCAATTACCCTAGCAACCATGCTCTGATTTGAATAAGAGGCTGGAATATGAATAGGAGAGGCCTGAATAAAAAATTGAGCAATAAAAAGTAGCAATAACAATAAATGTATATCCAACAACAAAGTTACTAAAATAGGGCTTAATGAGATTATATCAGACTACAGGTATTGGGGTGTCCACTAAATTAGCAACATGAAAACGTAAAACACAAGGGACTTTTAACTCTACAATACAAGTGTCAGAAACGATCTAGAGATAATGCAAGTAATTACACATTAGAAATAAAATAAAAAGCAATTTTTATTCACCACCATGCCATAATAATCAAATAGGATTAAAAAAATTTAAAAACTAAGCAGCGCTGCATATGAAGCTGAAGGGATCCCTTCTGTTAGGACATAACCCCAAAGGCTGATTGTATTAATCAGATATGGGAAATAAATGTATATCCTTACTGAGCATTTGTTTTTAGGTGGGGTCAGTGACCCCAATTTGAAAGTTGGAAAGGGTCAGAAGAAGAAGAAGAAGAAGGCAAATAATTCAAAAACAAACAAATAAATAATGAAGGCCAATGGAAAAGGTGCTTAGAATTAGCCATTCTATAACATACTAAAAGTTCATGTAAATGTGAACCACCCCTTAAACTGTATTGCTTCTAAATAATAAACATTCATTGGTAAAGAAAGATAGAGTCAGAAAAAATGATGCATCAAACCCATTAGACAGCAAACATGATATGTATTAAATCTGCAGAGGTTACCAAGCGGATATTTGCCCAGTTTGGCCACCTGAGCCAGTGATCAGAGCATCCCTGAAGAACAACAATTCCAACTGGTCTCTTGAACAACTGAACAAAGTGCACTGAGATATTGGGTAGGAGAAAGCTATGGTGCCAGACACAGCAGGATGACTGAAAGCAGTGGCATCAATATACAGCAGATCTGCCCAGGGGACAAGGGGGCATGGACTGTAGAGTTGGTGGTTGGAGCACATCAGAAACCATCAAGGTAAACTATTGAATGGAAGCCAAGACAGGCTAAAACACCAGCCACCATTTGCTACTATTTGAACACAATAAAGGGGTAGTTCTCCATTAAGTTAACTTTCAGTATGATGTAGGAACAGTGATATTCTGATTGTGCAACTGGTCTTCATTATTATTTTTATGTGGTTTTCATTATTTAATTATCTTGCTTTTTGTAAAGCAGCTATCCAGTTTGGAATTGAAGAAGCTGTGTGGTTGCTAGGGTCGAATTCACTTTAACAACCAGGCAGTAGTTTGAATAAGAGCCTTGAATGTGGATATATATATATATATATATATCCACAACTGCAGTAAATAGTATGGTCTCATTGTCTCAGAGATCCGCACTCACAGGACTTAATAAAAATCCAGATCATCTTTATTATGGGGAGTCTCTGCTCTTCGTCAGGGACACAGTTTGTGCTCGAAACATTGCAACTTTTCTAAATAAACCACTTGAGCAAGCTCCTATGAGTGGGGTACTTTTTCCCTTTCTATGTTTTTCTTTACCTTCACCTGGGACAGTTGGCCTGCAGTATGAAAGGACCTGAATAAAAATATAATTACAACCCAAAATTTAAGAACAGGGCATCCTATAACACACTTAAAAATAACTTAAAGGTAAGCCACACCTATACCACAAACAAGACTACTGACACATTTTCATTGGAAAGTATCACAGGGAATCACATGACAATAAATTAGTTAAACACTCAAACAGAAATTTGGCTGTAATTTGTAGTTAGAGAGTTAAAGTAACATGTTTCCAATGCCAATCTCATCTACTAAATCCTTCAAAGGATTTATATGTGTTTTTCCTTTTAGGCAACATCTGGAGATTTACAGATTGGACACCTCTGCATGACACTTTATAATCTACAATAAAAAGCTGCAAAAGTAATGTATGTTATGTTCAAACCGAAGACACATAGATGAAAATGACATTTTTAGTAGAACATAAATGCTAAATAGCTGGTGGAGAGTGCTTTGAATTAGAGTCCGTACTGGCAGGACCAAAATAGCCATCTGTCAGTTATGCAAAACTCCTCAGCAGGCCATTGCTCTAAAAAGATAGTGGGCTTGTACCCAAATTATCTGATGACACACTCACATGCTGTGTTCTTAACAGGCCATTTTGGACTGGATCTGAGTTCATTATTAGACACATCTGCTAGTCCCACCGTAAAGATTCTCACCTTTAAACTGCATTATACATTGGCAATAAGGGCATGTTTGCAAAGATTACAGTACAAGCCAATAGGTATGTGTGCTGTTTATTTTCAATTAAAGTCACATATATTGGCATAGAGTACCCCATTAATACTTTTAGTCTTTAGTCTATTGCCATTCTGATAGTGTTGGTTACATCAAGGGGCAGATTTACAAAGGGTCGAATATCGAGGGGTAAATAACCCTCGATATTTGACTGCCGAATGTAAATCCTTCGACTTCGAATATCGAGGGGTTTACCGCAAATAGTTCGATGAAATGGTTCGATTCGAAGGATTTTAATCCATCGATCGAACGATTTTTCTTCGACCTAAAAATTTTTAAAAAGTCTATGGCACCTCGGTAGGTTTTAGGTGGCGAAGTAGGGGGTCGAAGTTTTTTTTAAAGAGACAGTACAGTCGAAAGATTTTTAGTTTGAATCGTTTGATTCGAAGTCGTAGTCGAAGGTCAAAGTAGCCAATTACATGGTCGAAGTAGCCAAAAAAAACATTCGAAATTAGAAGTTTTTTTTATTCTATTCCTTCACTCGAACTAAGTAAATGGGCCCCCAAGTGATTTTGGGCAATTTTCATTATTTTGGGATCCTCACTACTGATATATTCACTTAATAAAATCAGTTGAGTATTATAAGGTGCCTGTATATTCTGCCTTTTATTTATTTTCAGTAGATTATGTCAAGTAACTTTCCGTGCTTATTTCTTTTTCATGCAAATAAAGCCAGCAGAACATATAATCAGCCTGTATTTGCCTGAAGGGTGAGTCTCTTCCTGTTTGTTGACAGAGGAGCAGGTTAAACTCAGACTTTCTCTATTTCCCACACATAAAAACCACAGTCATATATACTTTAATAAAATGTTCATATCCAGCATTAATCCTTTCCTGCAATCATTTTGGGGTAAAGGGGGTGAATAATGATATCCCCAAGGATCCTTTATCTCTAAAGGTGGCCATAAACGAACCAATAAAAGCTGCCGTCAGACTGAGTTGGCAGCATATTGGCCAGTGTGTGCGGCCCTCCGACAGGCTTCCCCAATCGATATCTGGCTGAGAGTCAACCAGATCTCGATCAGACAGGGGTAAAAATCACGTTGGATTGCGGAGCGCATCTGTTTGTTGGACCCTAGGGCCCATGATTGGATCAGCCTGATTCTGGCATGATTTTTATGGTGTATTTTTGATTTCTAAATTACACCGTTTACACTACAAATAATTCACTCTACAATATAAAATGTCATTCCTGAACAAAAAAATGTATTTGTTTTAGTTGGTGTTTGGTAGCCAACTCCCCAAATACAACGACCAGCACTTTTAGCTGTTATGTTTAAAATCTATTGCAAAACCATATTTCATACAGTTTAGTAAATCATGATGGGTCTAGAATATTTGACATAAGTATTTTCCAAACTCTAAGGAGCCCATTTACTTAGTTCGAGTGAAGGAATAGAGGAAAAATAGTACGAATTTCGAATGTTTTTTTTGGCTACTTCGACCATCGAATGGGTTACTTTGACCTTCGACTACGACCTTCGACTTCGAATCGAACTATTCCAACTAAAAATCGTTCGACTAGCTGATAGTCGAAGTACTGTCTCCTAGTTTGCCACCTAAAACCTACCGAGGCCAATGTTAGCCTTCCTAACAATTTTCTGATCGAAGGAATATCCTTCGATCGATGGATTAAAATCCTTCGAATCATTTGATTCTAAGGATTTAATCTTTCGATCGTAGGAATAGCGGTAAATCCTTCGACTTCGATATTCGAAGTCGAAGGATTTTACTTCGACGGTCGAATATCGAGGGTTAATTAACCCTCGATATTCGACCCTAGGTAAATGTGCCCCTAAGCAAGAGACAAAATATCTGATATGAATATATCTGAGGGCTAGAATATTTACAATCATGTAGGTCTTTGAAGGCCATTGGCTATCTGGGGGCCATGAAATGCCTTAGGGATATCTTGCGGACACCTCAGTTCTACAGCACCCAAATAGTCTAAGGCCATTCAAAGCAGCCATGATATAGATACATTTCATAAAACAGTCCTATAAAGTGTGCAATTAGTATGACAATCACTCCTGCTCTTATGTGGGGAGGGAAGACAGACACAAATTTGAAGGAATGGTGAAAAAACGCCAAAAAGTATTTATATGCGTACTAACAAAACAATATGTATGAAAATACAATAACAAAAATAAGTGAAAAAAGACTCACAGTTCACCCCAGTCCAGGGGCATTGAAATATACAACATAGCTCCAATTGTGTGATTCTTCAAAAAGAAAAAGTAGCTACTAAATTAGTAAATATAAAAAAAAAACATTTATTTGGACATGAGAGACAAAAGCCTAATGCGTTTCGTGCCTGCTGGGGCACTAGGGACTAGGGACCTAGAAACTTCAGTATTAACTTATCAAGTCTGGCTTGTCTCCCCTCCCTCTGGTTCCTGCAGGACTAAAAAAATGTTGTTTCAGGTGCCCAGGTACCAGGTGGGTGGGTGCATTTAAGCACAATGGGAGACATCACTCAAGTGTTGAACCATTTTAGACAGCTCTGAAGTAACCATGCAGAGGTCTGGGTGAAAACAGCTGGATCAAAGAAGCAAAAATAATTTCCACTGATTTTGATGTTACCTATCCTTCCTTTGATGCAACTTTGAACGTCACCATCTGATGCGGCAGTTTAAAAAAAATGGTTCCAGATTTGACCTGGGATGTAGCGTCACAAAGCAAGCTATAACTTCATCTTCAGATGAGTGGGTGGTAGTGAATAATAAATATTCCAAGTGTGTTATTTTAGGCAAGCTTTGCTGGGCTCTGACTAGACTAGAGTAAGTAACAGTGTTTATTATAGAATTGTGCCTAAATAGCAGCCATGTACACAGTGAATATAAACACCATGCAGTGCATGGGAAACAGCCAAGAGACGTTACGACAGCAAATTTACAAAAATAACTTCCACCCAACTGTATGTAACCTAGTACACAAAAAACCTGGCTATAGATCACAAGAAGGTTTGGGAAATGCATATATCTGAGGGCAGAAAAAACTAACATAGAACACTGCTTGTATACAGATTTCTAAACAGGATATGACTTAAAACATATACAAGTCTTTGTGATATTGAAACTTGGCAAAGGTTTAACCACCCTTTCTTCTACGCAAATTCTAATTTTCATGTTCCTAATTAAGTGCTTGGCTTTCTGTTTGCCCTGTTAAAATTATAAGCAGACTGCCCTCATTTTGTCAGCTGTACACACTCAGCACGAGATCTTTCACCATTCAAAACATACATGAAAATAAGCAATGCCCTGCAAATCTTTATGATGGATGATTTGATTATTTTAAATAGTCACGTGCAGGAATACATTCGTTTTTAGGCTTGATCCTTTGCGCAAATGATATTTAATTGATATTTCCATGACTTTATAGATTACACAGTAAAGTTTAGTAAGTGCAAACACCTGTCTTCCATTTATTCTTACTCATGCAAGAGCCAAATGCCAGAAATGAGAGCTTTTATACTCTTGTCCATTCATGTACTGTTTTGTGGGTATAGAAGCCCACAATTCATTGTTGTTAGGGATCTCAGATTGCTCTCCATCAGTGGCATAGGAAATAAAGGGATGCATGCGATGGATTGCTTTATTCTAAATGTAATCAAATATTGACAATAAACATTCCGGGCTATAAAGTACAACCAGAGCCCTTTAAATTAGATATTGTAGGGCTGTAATGTAATTTGCTGCTGTAGTATGATTTATATCAGGATGCAGACTACTGTACAATTGGCCCAGCAATTGAACTTCTTTTCCATCTAGTTTTTCTCAAACCAGGAATGGTTATAAAGGAAATGTTAAATAATAAATGCTATTTAAATGAAGGATACATTAGGGCAGGCCAGCAACACAAAGGGCAGTGATGACGATGGAATGTATATCTAATCAGATGTAAGAATAAAGTTGTTTGTCAAGCTTTTGTCATCCAGTGCAAAGCCATTATGAGGAGAATAGAACAATAAGATTTCTCCCTGAATCAATACCCATCAGATGTCACCCTAGATCAATATCCTAAATAAGCTGGAACCAATTGCTATACCCTAGTCATTTGTTCTTCATTACAATGCAATCCTACGCTTTTAGAAAGACCTTTTGTGTCTTCCAGTGCATCTTCCTCAGGCAAAAATATACATCTCCATTGCTTTGCCTGCAATAAAAAAGAAGAAAGAAAGAAAAAACTCCCAAAAAAGGTTTAACTTTTTAATATTTGCATGTTGTTTTCTTTAATGGTTACAGTGGTTATTTATTTGCATCGCACAAACATATGATGATTTTACAGAGAATTTTTAATCATGCACATCATTCTGTATAGCAGGCAATGGCATAGACACACAGGGGTATGTTTTTGAACCATCGCAGAAAAGTAAGGCAACCCTTGAGAAAACCCACAGAGACATGGGGAGAACATTTTAAAGGAGAAGGAAAGTTATTTTTCATTGGGGGTGCCAAAAGTTAGCCCCCCCCAAGTGATAACATGCACTTACCTGAAACCCCAGGCAGGAGAAAACTGCACCGGCCCGGGATTCTCCCAGCGAGCACCACGGATCGATAGTCTTCTGGTTTCTTATTTTTTCTCGCGTCTGCATAGTAGGAAGAACCCAAACTTGAACAAAAAAGTCTGACTGCGCATGCGTCTGCCCCAGAAGAATTTGAAGACAGAAGAAGCCGGACGACAATAAATAAATGCAATTTTAGTTCTCCCTGCATTATTTTATTCATGGGGAGGCATAGCAGTTTAATGAAGTTTTTTAAAAAAATGAAGTTAGTATCCCTTTTGTGAATAAAACCGAAACAATACATCCTGATATAACTTATGACAACAAAAATAAAGTAAGGCCATTTACCAATTGTTTAGACCAGAGAAAGTCAATCCACTGGAATCAAATCTGTTGCAGCATGCTTTAGCCAGCAGGATGATCGGAATTTTAATTCATTGCTACCTGGAAAGCCTCAGAAAATCTATGGCTTAAACCGTACTTGACGTGATACTCATGTCAGTTCTCACTGACTATAATGAAAGATAACTGACACGTGGAGTGAGGTTTAGCGAATTCCATTGAAAAATGCCAAACGGGCTAGCCATCTTGCTCTCTGGTTGGCCAGCCTTATAGCCCTGCTGCTCTCTCTGGCAAGGCAAAAAAACACAAAAATGCATCTAGGATGGCAAGTAACACAAAAGCAAAATAATCTAGTAGACAGTTTTAATTTTAGGAGAATGGATGTCCATGAATGGGATGCATTGTCTGCACTGCGTTTCTGGCAACTTAAAAAGAGAGCTTATCAATATATATATATGTTGTATATACGCTTAGTATGCTGATGTAGAAATATTATATGTGCATCATATTTCCCTCAAATAATTATGCAGATCTAAAGTCTTTCAATTTCATAGTATCTGTAAATAATAATGATCTGTTTTGCAACACACAGACACGCATATATATGATGACTGTAATACGCAACATTTGTGAATTTCTCATTCCTTTTTTGGGGAACATTCCTATATTCTGCTGAAATGAAAACCTCCTGGGCCTATTTAGTCCCAGGCAACACATTCTATAGACAATCTGCTTGAGGCAGGTGATATAAGGTCATGTACTAAAACCACGTCTCTCTCCACTTTGATCAAAAGTGCTCCGTTAGGTGAAAGCCACAAAGTAGACAGCCATTTAAGACATGGTAGACATATTGCAGTGGCCCAATGATTATAAATGAGCTTGGGCATGTCAGTAGGTAAGTCCTAACACAGGTCACAGGCTACTGACAAACTGGTATTGCCAATCACTCAGTCTGGGCAATCTCCAGTATAGCGAGAGAACTTAGCCTGAAGTTCTCATCTCAAAATTTAGCTATTTAAAACCAATAGAAGCCTGGAAAGCCTAGCTTTCAAGATATTCAGGAATGCCCTTCCAAGATGGAGGATGAGAGGCATTCATTTAAGGGTGTCTCCAGACAAAAACTTGGAACAGGGTTGAACAAAGTAGGGGTGGTGAAGCCCTGTGTTAAAATTAACTGCACCTACAATATATATGGTCTGTTTTTTTTCCAATAAACCCTTTCAACTCTCTCATTTTCTCACAATGTTTAAATGCATCAAGGACCGTTCGGTATTCTTCCATCAGCATTATGGACAAGGTAACTGAAATTTCCACCTTGACAAATGAGGCATGCATATAAACACCTATAATACATTAGTAAATTAAAGTATGTTACGATAGTATGGCTTTAATAAATATGCCTTTAGTCCACCTTAGGACAGGTATCAAGTGCCTTGATGTTATATAGTTTTTGGAAGCTGGTAGATTGAGGTATTTTGGTGTTTATGCTTCCTAGCTTGCATCAAGTTGCTCAACACCTAATTTTTACTACAATTAAATTGACCTATAGTATATTTTTTCTGCCTGATATACCTTGTATATCCATGTAAACTGTGTTGGTAAAACACTAGATAGAATGACTCATTTCAATTAAAATAAAACATTATAATGTGATCATTTTGAACTAAGAACTTGTCCTTGAATGAAAAAAAGAAATTCAACACTTAATTGTCTCCCTGGACCTGAGGCAGGTATATCAGACACATCACACAAAGTGCATGAAAGCCATTTTGTTGTTAATCTATGCAGTGTTGGAGAGATGTGTTCTGAACCGTCACTGAATGCAAGATGCAGTTGAATGATTGTTAAACAATGAACCCAATGAAGCTGCCTGATTAAACAGTCACTCTGTAATCTTTTCTTGAAATAATCAGTCTCTGAATGATTAGTTACCATGCAAAAGTGAGCATTGTCTGATTGCAACGGACATTTGAAACTCTTACAAGAGAATGCAGCAAGTTGATTGATCTTCAGTTCTGTACACCTCAGCCACCCACTTATACATCTGTGCATCTGCCATGATAGATCTATTGGCAGTGGGAGTCTTAATTGTAATTAAAGAAACTGTTATTTTCGGACAATCTTGAGTGTTTTTCTGGTG
Organism: Xenopus laevis; assembly: GCF_017654675.1. NCBI lineage: Eukaryota > Metazoa > Chordata > Amphibia > Anura > Pipidae > Xenopus > Xenopus laevis. Next base: position 108,955,308 of record NC_054375.1, on the reverse strand, counting down.
CAAGTGTCCCCCTCGCAAAAAGCGAAGCATCAGATATCTGTCCATTGCCCACCATGAGGATTGCTTATAACTTACTTATACTGTATTCTCATTTATTTAGGAGTAAGAGGATAAAAGAATGTAAAATTTCATGCACACTGTAACACCTTGCCAAAAGCTCTAATATGCCCCCAACACACTGGCACCTTTCTAATGATAGATAATTAAGAGACTGGTTACTAAGAATGAACAAGGTAGCTGACTGACCACCCGACATATGGAGGAAGGCAAGTGTAAATGAGATTTCCTTGACAGAGAAGTCATCCAGCTTTCAAACAAACTGGTCAAATGAAATGTATGTTTGCCTCAACTTGCTCAAATATACATATGTGCCTCAACATGCTCAGAGCAATACAAGCATTCTGTTTGAAATGGCCCCTTGGGAAACTGCTAGTTGATTGGTTATTGTTCTTTATCTGCTAACTGGGATATTTACAGAATGTAATAAAGGTATAGGATCTATTATCCAGAATTCTCAGGATCAGGAATTTTCCAGGTATGGCTTTTTTCCCATAATTTGGAAGTCTGGCTGAAAAAACAGGTATTCTTTGCGGAAAAATGCACAAGCCACGGAATATGGACAGCACTGCAATATTCAACTGCTTCCCAGTGGCCCTTTTGGCTGTATGCGACTGCTTGCATGAGCAGTATAGCCAAATATCAGACTTTTACTATATTTTGCATACACACAATGCCAGACATATATACTCCATATGCACTTAGCCTTGCCTTCAACTGTTAGGCCAAAAGAACAGATGTGTAGCAGGCTTAAAGTCTTGCTAAATTTTACTATAGTTTGATTTTTAACTTAAAGTAAATAATAGTTATTATTATAGCATTATAGTAATTTAAACCTTTTCTTGTCTTCTTCTCCTCTATTTATATCTAAGATATAATTTTTATATATTTTACTATTTATATCTAATACTGTGCTATTGTAGATGCAGTGTCTCTCAGTGCTGTACTATAGGGTATATAGGGTATATATATACAATACAACTACAAACCAGTGCAAATGTAAGGAGGGCTCTTTTGGACTACAATATAGAAATAGTGAAAAACTTTAAAACACATTGTAAACAATGTATTTCAGCAGCAGGAATAAATATACATTCAGTAGCTGAAACACAAAGAAAATACAGGGAGTCCTCGAGTTGCATACACCGACTTACATACAGCCCACACCAGGGGCGGAACTATAGAGGAAGCAGACCCTGCGGCTGCAGGGGGGCCCAGGAGGTATAGGGGCCCCACGATGCCCTAATTCATATACAATTTCAATAAATATTGGAGAAACAAGTCAACCTCTAAACATTTTGGGGGCCTTAAAAATAATTTGCTGTGGGGCCCAGTAATATCTAGTTACGCCACTGGCCCACACTTAAATACAGAGGCTATTACAGTAATGTACTGTGGTTTGCTTGGCCTTTATTAGCATTTAGCTTTAATAAACCACCTGACCCAATCCACGCTGGTGTGTTGTCTACTGCAGAGCACTGTCTTGGTGCATTTAATAAGTAAATTTATATGTTTCAAGTTACATACAACTTCAATTTAAGAACAAACCTACAGACCCTATTTCATACGTAACTGCCTGCATATAACTCCCTCCTCTCCCCCAAATTTACATTTTTTACACAGAACAAAAATACTAGTTGTTACTAGTAGTTGTCTTAAAGTGGTCACCCACATACCGTGCATCTAACAAGTGGATTGTTTGCTAGTTAGCCCCACACTGTTGGCCAAATTGCACTGTTCATTCAGACCATAAGCCAAGTGAATGGATTGCAAAGTGAATGGATTGCAAAGGAACGGTGGGGAAGTGCTGGCTTCTGCCTCCTCTAAGTTAAATGTAGACCTCCAACATGCACTGCTGCAGCACATCTGTAACAGAAATACAGTACAGAATGTACAGAACATATATTTTGTATAAATATACGTTGATTAGCACAAACACACTGGGGAAAACACAGCCCCCCAAAATGTTTATTTCTTACAAATAGAAACAGCTGGTAAAGATTATGTGAACCATAACTAAATGGGACTGGTATGCAAAGTAGGTTTTGTTTTATTATTAATCATTTACAACTCTGAATTGTTGTCTTAAAGTGGTCACTCACACAGTCTATGACTTCCCATCCGCACAGACGGGGAACAACCACAAACTACATTTCAGTTTTGGCTGATGGAAAAAGTTTATAGCTGGATAAACCAACAATTTAAGGCCCATCACATGAAGTGACATTTAGACACTTCAGTATTTCCCCATGGCTCCAAACACTCCTTGGCTTACAAAAAGTCTGTTGATATTATACAGGTTTTAGGTTCAAGATCCTTTCTTAAGGGTTCATTTATCTTAAAACTAAGCTTCTATCTTTCTAACTATACTTGTATCTTGGTTTGATACCCACATAAGCTCTAAGGGCAGGGTCTCATTATGCTTGTATTCAGCTCTAAATTTACGTTTAAGTAGCACTCTGTGATAGTAAAGATAACAATAAGACAGACATCTGCAGAGTCTAGAGAATTTGTAGGAATGCTTTCGTTGGGGGGTGGGGGAAGTGCCAATCAGTGCTCTGCCTTTAAAACAACATAAGAAGTATTTATATGGAGAGATTTTAAAGGCAACCAGCAGAGAGATTTAATTAGTATCAGAATAAATGCTTAACAGAGATAGAATTGTTATTTTATTGTTAGAGAGAGAGCGCTATAAAATAAATAGCAATTGAAGAGGTGTACAATTTAGATCAGTCCTACATCTGATTGAATGAGAATGAGATATTTTAGCGCTGGAAACTGGAGGTTGTGACTCTGGTGAAAAATATTAAGAGAATGATAGAAATAGTCAACTATGAAACTAATTATGGCATTCAGACTCCAAATGTTAGTAACAAGCTGACTGTTTTTGACTAGTTTATATTTAGGATGAACAGGGACACGCGCAGTCTTTCCTATGTTAATTTACAGGCACAGCTCATTGATGACTCCTTAAATTGAGCAAGATTAGGTCCAATATGAGGGACTGATTTGTGTGTCATCTCCATATTGTTTGTAATTCAAGACAAATTAGCTAATGAGTTCACAAGGGTGTGTGAAAAAAGGGAAAGGAAGATTGGTGTATGCTGACAGATAATCGAGTGCTGAAACAGGGCAGACAATAAACAGAGATAATGTTAGAAACACAAATCGGTAACAGAGACATATACTGTAAGTAATAGGAACCCAAGAATGTACTTCATTTCAAATACCTAATGAGTGTGTGAGAAAGAGAAACGTCTACAACAATGAACTCTGTGCCATTTAGCAGATTATTCTCAAAGAAACCATGACTCTGAAAACACGTCGATTTTCTTTAAAATGGCATCTTGTAGCATTTATTCTCATCTGTGTAAATGTTTCCGTGCCTTTAGGGAACCTGCACCAAGACTTTGTCTACTGTTTCCCAAGGAACTGCTAAAGTCTAATTAACTTGCATTGCTCTTCTGCTATCTGAGATTGTCATGGTGGCTGCAAATAGTACAAACTGTTGGGCCAAAAAACTTTCAACTTTTTAAGTAGTAGCAAACATTACTGGCTGTATCAAAAAAATGTTGTTACCCATTAGTTACAACAGAGACTTTGATGCACATAATAAAATAATGAAATTTGATGCTCCCTGTTAGGGCGACCCAATTCCAGGTTGCCAGTAGTCCTCATCATCCTTTATTTACAGAGCACCAACAGATTTTGCAGTGCTTTACAGAGCATTTACTAGTCCCTACTACAATGGAGTATCACAGTCACATTCATACAACACACAAGCTTTTATTTACAGAGAATTACAATAATAATGAATACCTGGTATTAAATTGTACCACTGTTACTCCTATGCTGAATGAAAAGATTATCAGTTTTTGTTTATGAAACAGCTTATGATACAAAACTGATATTTGGATGCCCATTTATCAACATTCCCATTTTAGTGGTTTTAGAGGTTTTTGAAACCACAAATAAACTAATTTTATCTAAAACCATGAATGCCATGTCATTTATTAAAAGAACCGAATAGAAAAAGTATAAATAAAATAAATGCTGTATGATCTGAATAATTATACGAAAATCTCTAAAAAATGCGAGTTTTTCGGAAAAGGGCAGAGACAGACAATATTCGTGGAGATTAGTCGCCTGGCGACAAATCGCCTCTTCTTCGGGCAACTAATCTCCTCGAACTGCCTCCTCGCCGGCTAGAATCTAAATCGCTGATGGGATGGAACTCTGAGCACTTTGTTTTCCGAAGTTGCCCGAAGTTTCTTTGTGAGGCATCTTCGGAAGACGAAGCGCTCTGAGTGACATCCTGCCATCGATTTCGATTCTAGTCGACCGAAGAAGAGGTGATTTGTTGCCGGGCGACTAAATCACCCCAAATCTTCTCATCTGTCGCTGCCCTAAAAGGCCCAGTGGATAAAAAAAAAGTCCAATAGGATCAACTCAGCTCCCACTGACTTCTATGGTACGTACCTTGACTGCTTTTATTTACAATTTTTTCATGGTTTTTACACTTTACAAAATTCACATTTTTAGAGCAAAAAAAAACAAAACCTTTTTCAGAGAAAAAATTTGATTTGTGAAAAAAATCAAAAGAAATTTGAATGTTCATTAGAGGACCTCATAGTATATTATGATAATTCAGTGTATTTGTGTATATAAACTACTGTAGTGTAAGTAACCATAATATACTTCCGGATTAATTTGGTCATTTGGGTGGCAGGAAGTTACTGAACTTTTGAGAGAAATTTATAAATTATTTCAATTTGGAAATTTATGAATGGAATTATCTGAGCTGGAGATTTATTTTCGGTTCCTTTGCACATTGGCAGCTGTTATGTTTTTATAAATGAGAAGAGACTGTAAGTTGATGGCACATGCAGAATTTCAGGGTGCATCAGCATGCTTCAAAACACTCCCCTTTGAAACCAGTGGGGAAGATGGCAAGTGTTTTTTTTGTGACATTTTGATTCTAATTTGTGAAATTCACTTATGAACCCAGATGTCTGTAAATCCTGTAGATGAAGATAACTACTTCCTAGGGAAATATGGTGAGCTCTGCCTGGCTTCTGTTCTATGGAGTAATAGGTTACTGATGCAACTGCAGCCTGTGACTGTCATTCAAGGTTGCCATGCCTTTAATTACTAATGTATATGGAATATACCAGATGCAGGGACAACTCCATTTCAACCCAACCCAGCAAAGTGATGTTTTAAAATAAATGTCAGTGATTAATGGAATGAGTTGGCAGCTCTGCTCTCATTACAGCTTTATGTCATGTTGTCTCCGTGGCAAGATATTAAAATTCTGTATGATTTATGGCTCTTAAGTAAAATCACTTTTACTGTATAGAATCCTTTGTGTAATTGTGCACCTGAATACATAACATTTAACTACACTGCATTTTCTGTATATAAACACATCAATAGGATTTGTTCACTGTAGTTTTTACTGACTAATTTAACAGCATTATTAAAATACTTTGTGGGTATCGGATAGCTCTACCATTACAAATACACAGAGTTATGTAAATGTAGGTCTAGCAACCCACAGCAATCAATCAGCAGGCAAGAATTACTGGTCTGAAAATTTCTGATCAAAATGAATTCATGCCTGAGGAAACAGACTTTGATTCTAACCACAAAAAAACTGGGGACTCATTGTCAGCCTGTTGCAAAACATCTTCTCTTTCCTCTGAAAGTCTGTAAGTTTTTATTCTAGGACAGGACAAAAGTGCTTCAGACAGGCCTCACAATGTATGGTGCTGCAGAGAGCAACTATTCATTGAATTGTATTGAATTGTATTTCCACTGCGGGCGGACAGCTAAAAAACCCGTCATCTTTGTTAAGAATAGATGACTCCCACAGCCTATTTGTTTTGCTTTCACAGCATCCTGAGAGAAAGACTGATCATACAAAATGCTAAGCAGTCTAAACAATTCCTCAGCACTGCAAAATACAGAGAGCAAGTCTAAAGCTAGTTAGTGGTACTGATACTGACTTGTTAATATGTGCATTCCATTAGAAATACAGTGCTCATTCAACCTTAGTCCATCAGTTTGGCCACTTAACCGACTGTTGGGTAATTCTATTACAGACACAAAGGTTCCTCCATATCTAGTAAGCCATATCTGGTAACTAATAACCCAGAAGTAAGCCTACATAAGAAAATATAGCACTGAATAGAGAGGCAACACAAAAGTGAATCCATTCTTTAAAGGTAAGGTCACACTGAGCGTTTCGGGAAGATTTAGTCAACTGGCAACTAATCGCCTCGTCTTTGCTGCGACCAATCTCCCTGAACGCCTTCCCTCACTCTGCACTGGCTAAAATGAAAAATTAGCTGGCGCTAATCACACGCAGGGATTCGTTTTCCGAAGTCGCCCGAAGATGCTCAGTGTGACCTTATCCTAAAGGAGAAGGAAAGGTTAAAACTAAGTAAGCCTTATCAGAAAGGTCCACCTAAATAGACCAGTAAACCTTCAAAGTAACGCTGCTCTGAGTCCTCTGTCAAAAGAAACACTGCATTTCTTTCCTTCTATTGTGTACACATGGGCTTCTGTATCAGACTTCCTGCCTTCAGCTTAAACCTCATTGCCCTGGGCAAGAGCATGCTCAGTTTGCTCCTCTTCCCCCCCCCTTCTCTGCTGTAATCTGAGCCCAGAGCAGGGAGAGAATCAGGCAAGAAGTGATGTCATACCAAGCTAATACTGCAGCTGCTATCCTAAACAAACAGAGAGCTTCTAGAGCTTTTTACTCAGGTATGGTAAAACATTCCACAGAAAAAATATAGCATTCTAGCTTCCACTATTGCAGCTTATCTATTGGCAATTAAATGCCTCCATAGCTTTCCTTATTTAAATAAACATAATAGGCATCACAAATTTTCAACACTACTTTTCCCTTTGTTTATGTTGAAGGATAGCAGTAAATGCTGTCAATTTAAATCCCTATACAACATGAGTCATTTTGGAAAATGAGATCACTGTTATTAAAAATATGAGTGCTCTGCATTAAAGGGTAGTATTAACCTTAGAAATAACTTTTAGGTACATGGAATGTCTCTTCTGACCTTTTTAGTCCTTGGAGCAGTACCTGAATCCATCCATGCAACCTGTCATTTGTTTTAATTGAAACCACTAGCTGGTTGCTGGTAACAGGTGGTTTCCATTAAAGCAAATGGCGGACTGCACAGCTGGGCTCAGGAGCTTCCCCAATAGCTGCAATATGTCTTGATGCCAAATCTTCACATGCCTTTAGGTGACTATATACTGTAAGATCCGCTTGATTTATTAGGCTGCCAAAAGAGTAGATCTTTACATGTTTTAAGTATTTTGAGCTAAATCTGAAGGACTTAATAATTTTGCTCTCAGGCCATCAATCGTATCATAAAGGGGTCATAGGGAAACCAGTTAAGCGAGGAACACATGGGTACAATTTTCTAATCTGCCTGATACATATGTCTGGACAGACATTGGTCTGGTAGGCCACTGGGAGGGATTGAGTTTGCAGCTTTTACATACCTGTGTATGACCAACTTTAGCCTGGTACTTAGAGATATTCTAATTGTCAGACTGGTCTTTTTGTTTCTGGATATTGGTCTAATCTGCCTCTATGGTAACCTCAAAGTTAAAAATGATATCAAGTTGCTGGCAGGCAAGGTTATCTGGATAGAAAAGAGATTCACTGGTAAACTATTTTTTTTTAAATAATATTTTATTTATAAATAATATTTTATATCATATTTTTAGTTCAAAACCTCTCCTATTCTTCTTGTGGGCTGTCTTTCAAAGCACTGCCTGAGTCCTAGCAACCAAATAACAAAACAAAATGTTAAATGCATTAAAGGTAAAAAAAATGAAGATCAGTTGGAAATTTTAAAATATCACTGAATACATAAGAACTGTTCATTTAGAAATTCATTCTAAATGTCGATACATTTTTGGTACTGTGTATTTTTATGTATTGCACTATTTGTATTATTAATTCACTATTTGTATTATTAATATTTTGTAAAGATGTACTGCACTGTGCTCACAGTAGAGCTATATATAGTGAATAAAGTATCACCTATTGTAAAATTTTATACAGGTCATGGAACTCCAAGGTGACTTTTAATATCCTCCTCATATTTTGCAACAGGGGTACTTTATTTATTATAATACACAAGTTTTAGTTAGTCGTGACAAAAATGACATCACTACTCACCATTTATAACTGATGACATCACTAGTAACCATTTATAAGTATATTATTTACAAGATATTCATGACTTTTGCGTATTATAAAGATATACAATCATACAGTGAAACCTCGATTTTAAATACCCTGATTTTACGTTTTATATTTTTTATATGTGGTCCCGCCAATTTATGTACCCAAAAACTGCATTTTTTCCTCTATGAATGTTATTATCTGTGAAATAAAGAGGTTTAAAATACTAACCAGATGTATATTTTGCCATGGTTCTGCCTGTAAATGGTCCATTCCAATTAGCCTGCCCCTTATACAGTCCTGAACCAATCACTTATTGCTTTAGGTTGTGTATGTGACTGACAAAGAGGCCTTGCACATGCCCACCATAGTGTAACATAACCACTGCAATGCTTAACTCTTTTTATTAACACAGAAAATATTGTATCTCAAAGTAAAACAGACTCCTGTGCTTATATCCTTTCAGTACTCAATTACTTTAACACATTTCCCTGATTTTACATTTTCCCTGATTTTACATTATTTGTTTCTGGTCCCCTGAAAAACGTAAAATGGTGGTTCTACTGTATTTACATATGGAGTGCTCATCTTATTTTTCAAGATACTGTAATTTTCAAAAAATGCACACTATTTATAATTAGAATGCAACAGCAGAAGGGGCAGGTTACTGGGTCTCCTTATACAAGCACCTAAGATGTTTTGAAGACATTTGGCTCCATGAGAAGACAAAGCATCTTCACAAAGAGGAGAATGACTTTCCAAGAGTGGGATACTGATGCAAAAATCATTTTCTGGTGTTTGTATTTAAAATTAGATGTGGTTTTTATTTGGCAGATGTTATGGGACAGGTGATAAATATATTTTACCTGTACTGATAATAGACTTGGTCAGGCTTTGTTAAGAAAACACATTAAAGATGGCTGTACACAGCAGACTTGAAAAAAGCAAACTATCTGCCGGAAATAATTTACTGTAGAACCCCCATTTTACATTTTTCAGGGGACAGATAAAAAGGATGTAAAATATGGGAATATGTAAAATCAGGGAAATGCATTATGATTATATATTGGTGGGACTGCAAAATGGTGAACAAAAATAAGAAAAAAACTTAAAATCAGGGTACATAAAATTGATGTTTCGATGTAGAATGTAACATTAACTGAATATTTTTCATTTAAATTAATGGTCCTCCAAATTTTCTCTGTTGCCTACTGCACCTACTTCTGCACAGCACAGATTCCCCTAGAGAATGTGTTATTGGAAACCACTAAATTTACAATTCTCGGAGCTCAAAGTGCTACATGCTCCATCTATCAAAAGATCTCTGTAAAAAAAAAAAAACGTTTACCAGCTGCTATTAACCATTCCTGTTGGTAGATGACCTTCTTCTAAGGACTTGATTCCATCCATTGCTTCCAATTATTTCATTGGTTTTAAAATGTGTAAAATTGGTGAATAAATAGAATTTGTTTAATCAAATGTAGCTGAGCATTTTACTGAGATACAGGGATATGTGATTAGACATATGATTTGCAAGTTTCAATGCTTCTTTGTCATACTCCTGTCTAGACAACTTTGTTGTCAACAATTAAGACCTTTTCTGCCTTCATCAAGCCAGTGCTTTATACGACACGGCGTTTTGAGCTTCAAAATTAAAGATTACTTTTGTCTGTGCACTTTGTATTGAAGAGCAAAAGATTACATCAAACGTATTATTTTCCAAAACCCGCTATTAAAGTTAGGCACTCAATTTCATGTCTTAATCTTTCAAGTGCCATATATGTTTTTAAGAGAAAGGCATGGGCTGGCAATAACTGGTGTGTGAGCGAATACCCACTTGATGTGATTTAATGTCTGAAGTGTAGTCATTAAATGAATCAAGTTCTAACTATTACAGGACATTTATTTATCGCTGTTAGGATGTCTTGCTATATGGCTAATCATTCACTATAATATTTTTTGGAAAAAATACTCACAAACTGCATTCTGTGTATGGACACTGTGCACTATTCAAAAGCAGATGAGATCCACTTGTCCTGTCTGGTCTGCCCACACACTCATTGATTCAAATATGTCATTCTTCTCTTTGACTTTGGGCTGCAAAATCATTATTCCATCAACAGTTTTTGGAAGTGTTCAGCTTGGCTTAGTGAAAGAACTGCTGACATACCTTTATATTTGCTGACTCAAAATCTAGGGCCAGCTTATCCTTCTGCAGCTATTGGAACGCAGAGAAGGCGGTGGCACTGCAGGCCACACCTCTCCTCGTATAAGGCCATGCCCCAGACCAATCATTTACACTTTCCCTGAATTTAATCAGGGATTTAACACACTACAGCTAGACTATGGTGGTGGTCAGCCACAGTGAAAAGAAAACATGTCAAACTTGGGCTAATTTATATAATAGGTACTGTGGTTAATTCTAGTCTGAAGGTAGTTATTTCATTCATTGATATGGGCAACTTTACTGGCACCTATGTTCCCAAATCAGCCCCTATAAATATAAGATAAACAACCTCACACATACTAGGCACTAGCAGCTAAGGGTAAATAAAGCAAAAAAAATATTTCACAAAGAAAAAGGATAATTACCACATTTCCTTTTCATTTTTTCCCTGTATATACAACTTTTCAGTAAATGCTTTTTACACTTGCCCTGTCCATACCATGCCTACCTATCAATACTACCATTTTCTTATATGACTTTTATTCTAGACAATTTCTAGAGAGAGTGTCTATTCCATTTAACCCAAAAATTAATTTTGGTTTAAATGCCTTCTAACAACATCTTCAACATTATGGTCCCAACCTTACATATTCAGACATAGCTTTGCTAATGTATATTCTATTTTTACAAGGGCATTCAAACATCCATATATTATATCCTGTTGAACCTAAAAAGAAGATATAAATATCATTTACCTTATGAAGACACTGTATTCTTTAGCATTTACCATCACTGCCATTATATAAACACACTGCAGTAATGCCCCACTAATTGTGACGTAATGAAAAGATTAAATCTTACCCCACTTCACTGTTTCTGTAGTAGTTCTCTGTTCCTCAAATTGTAACGTTACCATACTACATATTTCTTAAATATGGCTATAAACTGGAACTTAAAATCTGCATGAACTGACAATGATGAATCACAAAGTGTCCTGACCTTCAAAAATTCCTGAAAGCACTTGATAGGACATGTTGGGGATCCCTCAGCCTTTCACATTTATTCCCGCAGGCATCCATTTTCTTTATTTTATCTTAGAATTTAAAAAATTACTGTTGAGAGTAGACCATCATGGCAAGATATATTTTATTTTATTTATTTATACTTTAATTATAACTTTACTTTGGGTTTGTTGAATCACTAACTATATAATTAGTCTGGAATGTAGAACAAAATAATAAGGAAACAGTCAACTTAAATACATTTTCATACTTGCTCCAGCTGAGATGAGAAATCCTCCAAAATTCTTAAATATCATGGGACCTCTACTATGTATTTACTACCCCTACTTTTATGCCCTTTACAAAACTTTTTTGTGAAACCTTTCCTTTTGTTTCCCCAGTACTGATAAATAGTAAAACAATGCATCTCTCCCCTCATCACTTTTACTGCCCCATCTTCCTTTCAGAAACATAACATTGTTGCATTGTCCTGTAATTACCACATAGCTAGAGCTAATAAACCTCTCACAAAACTCACTGGATTCACAATACGATTTTCCAAAGATGTTTATGACATGGCACTGGGACATACAAGAAAAGGCTTCTGCAATGTTCTTATTAATGCCTGGGATATGTTTTTCTCTTGAAGAAATTTTATTCTGAAAACATCTTAACACCAGATGCCTGAGTAATTTAATGTATACAAGTTGGCAAAAGGTTATTTCCTTAACATATCCACCGGGTTTCCAGCACAACAACTACTGGAAATAATTCCTAGTACCTGTATAGCGATTTCTTTGCGCTTCCTTATGCCATTTCTGGGGCCATTTATCTGTTCCTTTGAATTATTCTCTATATCCAACTGGTACATCAGTCTAACGCCATATTTGGATGTGGACTTGAATTGAAAACTTCAGCCTTAAAACCATTTAGAAATGGTTCCCACCATGGTCTCAGGTCTGCCTTATGCTGTTGGTTAAATCTACCAAAATTATGCAATCTAGTAAGGCCCTGGGTGGTATAAATACAAACAAATCTGCCCATACATGAGATTCAACTTGCAAACGCCAACTTTTTTTTTTCAAAATGTTATGGTTGTGCAAGACGTTTCTCATGGTCTCTTATCTTTTCTAATGGTTTGTAAACGTTGTGATAAAATGCTACATTAATTTGAACTGCCAACCCCAGGGGAAAAGAGTGTAAATAGTGAATGAGTGCTTTCAAAATATTACTATTAACACATATTTATGTACCACCGTATTTCACAGCAATGCACAGTATATAGGTACATACAAACAACATTGATTTACATACAAAAACAACCAATGACCAATACAAGAGGTAAAGAGGGCTTGCAATCTAAAGATTTGCCTTTTAAAACTATATACATGCATACATAACTAACATACATGCAATTAGGGGCGATTCTTGCTCTTGAGACAGCGGCAGCGATGCCACCCTCTTTTCCAACCAATCTTACTTTTGGGGGGGGATAAGATTGGTCCAGGGGGATACATCGATAGTTCAGAGATAGAGCAATTGTGATCTCTGCACTAGAAGAGATTAATTTCCATTTTTTAATCTGGAAATTCGGCTCTTAAAGTTACCAGGAGCAGCTTTTTTTGCTGCCCCTGGTAACGTGCAGGGCTGTGCTGTCTGAGGAAAGGTTTTTACTTTGCCACATGGCAGGAACATCCCTGCATGCAATATACATAACTAACATGAATGTAATATACATGTATACAAAGTCATCCTTTAAAAGCTCTCTACTGGCAGCTAGAGATGTCGCGAACTGTTCGCCGGCGAACTTGTTCGCGCGAACATCGGGTGTTCGCGCTCGCCGGAAGTTCGCGAACGTCGCGCGACGTTCGCCATTTTGGGTTCGCCATTGTTGGCGCTTTTTTTTGCCCTCTCACCCCAGACCAGCAGGTACATGGCAGCCAATCAGGAAGCTCTCCCCTGGACCACTCCCCTTCCCTATAAAAACCGAAGCCCTGCAGCGTTTTTTCACTCTGCCTGTGTGTGCTGAAGAGATAGTGTAGGGAGAGAGCTGCTGCCTGTTAGTGATTTCAGGGACAGTTGAAAGTTTGCTGGCTAGTAATCGTTTTGATACTGCTCTGTTATTGGAGGGACAGAAGTCTGCAGGGGTTTGAGGGACATTTAAGCTTAGGTAGCTTTGCTGGCTAGTAATCTACCTTCTACTGCAGTGCTCTGTATGTAGCTGCTGTGGGCAGCTGTCCTGCTTCTGATCTCATCTGCTGACTGCTGCAATAACAGTAGTCCTTGTAAGGACTGCTTTTATTTATTTTTTTGTTGTTTTACTACTACTACTACTACTACTATAAGAGCCCAGTGCTATTAGTCTAGCAGTGTTGGGGAGTGGGACTGGTGTGCTAATCTGCTGCTCCTAGTAGTTCAGCAGCACCAACTTTAATTATTTTTTTTTAATATTCATTTTTTTTTATTTTACTTTTTTTTATTTTACTACCGCTGTAGTAGTGTATAAGTTGACCTTTTAGGCATTATTTGCCCTGTAGGCATTATTTGCACACTGTTTTCTTCAACCCGCCATCTAGCTGTGTGACCTTGTTCACATTCTGTCTAAATATCCATAATATTACCGTCTCCAGAAAAAACACCGGAGTGACTTTTTTCAAGCAGCCATAATATATTTTACGTAATCCGTATCCACCGCTGTAGTAGTGTATACGTTGACCTTGTAGGCATTATTTGCACAGTGTTTTCTTCAACCCGCCATCTAGCTGTGTGAGCTTGTTCACATTTTGTCTAAATATTGATAATATTATCGTCTCTAGAAAAACCACTTGAGTTACTTTTTTTCAAGCAGCATTCATATATTTTACGTAATCCGTATCCACCGCTGTAGTAGTGTATACGTTGACCTTGTAGGCATTATTTGCACAGTGTTTTCTTCAACCCGCCATCTAGCTGTGTGAGCTTGTTCACATTTTGTCTAAATATTGATAATATTATCGTCTCTAGAAAAACCACTTGAGTTACTTTTTTTCAAGCAGCATTCATATATTTTACGTAATCCGTATCCACCGCTGTAGTAGTGTATACGTTGACCTTGTAGGCATTATTTGCACACTGTTTTCTTCAACCCGCCATCTAGCTGTGTGACCTTGTTCACATTCTGTCTAAATATCCATAATATTACCGTCTCCAGAAAAAACACCGGAGTGACTTTTTTCAAGCAGCCATAATATATTTTACGTAATCCGTATCCACCGCTGTAGTAGTGTATACGTTGACCTTGTAGGCATTATTTGCACACTGTTTTCTTCAACCCGCCATCTAGCTGTGTGACCTTGTTCACATTCTGTCTAAATATCCATAATATTACCGTCTCCAGAAAAAACACCGGAGTGACTTTTTTCAAGCAGCCATAATATATTTTACGTAATCCGTATCCACCGCTGTAGTAGTGTATACGTTGACCTTGTAGGCATTATTTGCACAGTGTTTTCTTCAACCCGCCATCTAGCTGTGTGAGCTTGTTCACATTTTGTCTAAATATTGATAATATTATCGTCTCTAGAAAAACCACTTGAGTTACTTTTTTTCAAGCAGCATTCATATATTTTACGTAATCCGTATCCACCGCTGTAGTAGTGTATACGTTGACCTTGTAGGCATTATTTGCACAGTGTTTTCTTCAACCCGCCATCTAGCTGTGTGAGCTTGTTCACATTTTGTCTAAATATTGATAATATTATCGTCTCTAGAAAAACCACTTGAGTTACTTTTTTTCAAGCAGCATTCATATATTTTACGTAATCCGTATCCACCGCTGTAGTAGTGTATACGTTGACCTTGTAGGCATTATTTGCACACTGTTTTCTTCAACCCGCCATCTAGCTGTGTGACCTTGTTCACATTCTGTCTAAATATCCATAATATTACCGTCTCCAGAAAAAACACCGGAGTGACTTTTTTCAAGCAGCCATAATATATTTTACGTAATCCGTATCCACCGCTGTAGTAGTGTATACGTTGACCTTGTAGGCATTATTTGCACACTGTTTTCTTCAACCCGCCATCTAGCTGTGTGACCTTGTTCACATTCTGTCTAAATATCCATAATATTACCGTCTCCAGAAAAAACACCGGAGTGACTTTTTTCAAGCAGCCATAATATATTTTACGTAATCCGTATCCACCGCTGTAGTAGTGTATACGTTGACCTTGTAGGCATTATTTGCACAGTGTTTTCTTCAACCCGCCATCTAGCTGTGTGAGCTTGTTCACATTTTGTCTAAATATTGATAATATTATCGTCTCTAGAAAAACCACTTGAGTTACTTTTTTTCAAGCAGCATTCATATATTTTACGTAATCCGTATCCACCGCTGTAGTAGTGTATACGTTGACCTTGTAGGCATTATTTGCACACTGTTTTCTTCAACCCGCCATCTAGCTGTGTGACCTTGTTCACATTCTGTCTAAATATCCATAATATTACCGTCTCCAGAAAAAACACCGGAGTGACTTTTTTCAAGCAGCCATAATATATTTTACGTAATCCGTATCCACCGCTGTAGTAGTGTATACGTTGACCTTGTAGGCATTATTTGCACACTGTTTTCTTCAACCCGCCATCTAGCTGTGTGACCTTGTTCACATTCTGTCTAAATATCCATAATATTACCGTCTCCAGAAAAAACACCGGAGTGACTTTTTTCAAGCAGCCATAATATATTTTACGTAATCCGTATCCACCGCTGTAGTAGTGTATACGTTGACCTTGTAGGCATTATTTGCACAGTGTTTTCTTCAACCCGCCATCTAGCTGTGTGAGCTTGTTCACATTTTGTCTAAATATTGATAATATTATCGTCTCTAGAAAAACCACTTGAGTTACTTTTTTTCAAGCAGCATTCATATATTTTACGTAATCCGTATCCACCACTGTAGTAGTGTATACGTTGACCTTGTAGGCATTATTTGCACACTGTTTTCTTCAAACTGCCATCTAGCTGTGTGTATTATCGTTTCCAGAAAAACCAACTGAGTTTTTGTTGTTGTTGTTTTTTTAAAAATAATGCCAGGCAAAGGCAGGCCGCCACGCAGAGGCCGTGCTAGGGGCCGTGCTGCTATGCAATCCTGTGGCCCTAGCAAATTGCCCAGTTTTAAAAAGCCAATGACCCTGAACTCCCAAAATGCTGAAGAGGTAGTTGACTGGCTTACACAGCACACCCCATCCTCTACCGTTTCTAACTTTACCACAACATCCTCCTCATCCTCCACTGCTATGGCCACCCCACGTAACACTTCCTCCACCACCGGTGCCCCTTCTTCACTGGAGTCAGAGGAGTTATTTTCCCATGAGTTTCTTGAACTGAGTAATGCGCAACCATTATTGCCAGAAGAAGATGAAGGAGATGAGGACCTTACACCAGATTTAATTCTGGCAGAGAACACGATAGAGATGGACATAATGAGTGATGAGGAGGAGGTCCCCGCTGCTGCTTCCTTCTGTGATGTGTCAGAAGAAATTGATGCATCTGAGGAGAATGATGATGAGGAGATTGATGTTTTGTGGGTGCCTAGTAGAAGAGAGCAAGAGGAGGGTAGTTCAGATGGAGAGACGGAGAGTCAGAGAGGCAGTAGGAGAATAAGACTTAGAAGAAGCAGGGAGGACAGCCCGCAGGGATCAGTAGGGCAACAACATGTATCGGCACCTGTGTTCAGCCGGCCAACGCACCCGCCATTGCCGCCAATGCCGCCAACTTCTACTGTTACCGCCAGATCGCACACTTCCAAAAAGTCAGCAGTGTGGGATTTTTTTAATGTGTGTGCCTCTGACAAAAGCATTGTAATTTGCAATGAGTGCAGTCAGAAACTGAGCCTTGGTAAGCCCAACAGCCACATAGGTACAACTTCTATGCGAAGGCACATGAGTGGCAAGCACAAAGCACTTTGGGAGCAACACCTCAAAGGCAACAGGCAAACTAAAAGCCACACTCCTTCTGGTCCAGCATCTTACTGCTCTACCTCTGCTCTCCTTGACCCGTCTGAACCACCCTCCACTCCGCCTTCCACCTTGACCACCTGTTCCCATTCCCAGTCATCTGCCACCAGCCAAGTTTCTGTGAAGGCCATGTTTGAGCGTAAGAAGCCAATGTCTGACTGTCACCCCCTTGCCCGGCGTCTGACAGCTGGCTTGTCTGCACTCTTAGCCCGCCAGCTTTTACCATACCAGCTGGTGGACTCTGAGGCCTTCCGCAAATTTGTAGCAATTGGGACACCGCAGTGGAAGGTACCCAGCCGCAATTTTTTTTCTAAAAAGGGAATACCACACCTGTACCAACATGTGCAGAGCCAAGTTACCGCATCTCTGTCACTTAGTGTTGGGCCAAAGGTCCATATGACTACTGATGCATGGTCCTCCAAGCATGGTCAGGGCAGGTATGTCACCTACACTGCCCACTGGGTGAACTTGGTAATGGCTGGGAAGCAGGGAATGGGTAGCTCAACAACAACAGTGGAGTTGGTGTCACCGCCACGGATTGCACGCGGTTCTGCCACCACCTCTACTCCTCCATCGCTCTCTACCTCGTCTTCTTCCTCTTCTTCTTCTTACTCTGCTGCTGGGTCCTCCTTCTCCTCCTCCACACCTGTGCACCCCCAGCTCCCCCTAGGCTATTCGACGTGCCAGGTACGCCGTTGTCACGCTGTCTTGGGGATGACGTGCCTGGAAAGCAAAAACCATACCGGATCTGTACTCCTGTCATCTCTGCAGTCACAGGCCGATCGGTGGCTGACCCCACACCAACTGCAGATCGGAAAAGTGGTGTGTGACAATGGAAGCAATCTGTTGGCAGCGTTGAGACTGGGCAATTTAACACATGTGCCCTGCATGGCACATGTGTTAAATTTAATAGTCCAACGTTTTGTCTCCAAGTACCCAGGATTCCAGGACGTTCTCACCCAGTCCAGAAAGGTGTCGGCCCATTTCAGACGTTCCTACACAGCCATGGCACGCCTTGCTGACATTCAGCAGCGCTACAACATGCCAGTCAGGCATTTGATTTCTGACAGCCAGACTCGCTGGAATTCAACGCTCCTTATGTTGGAACGTCTGCTGCAACAACAAAGGGCCGTCAACGAGTACCTTTTTGAACTGGGTGGTAGGACTGGATCTGCAGAGCTGGGGATTTTTTTCCCCCGTTACTGGGTGCTTATGCGCGATGCCTGCAGGCTCATGCGACCTTTTGAAGAGGTGACAAATATGGTCAGTCGCACCGAAGGCACCATCAGCGACCTAATACCCTTCGCTTTCTTCCTGGAGCGTGCCGTGCGACGAGTGACAGATGAGGCTGTAGACCAGCGTGACGAGGAGCTGGAAGCGCGCGATTTCTGGTCGGAATCACCAGAATGAACCCAGGCACCTGCTGCAACGCAGGGAGAGGTGCCAGAAGTGGAGTCAGAGGAGGAAGGTGGCTTTGTGGAGGAGGAGGAGGAGGACCAACAGGAGCAGGCTTCCCAGGGGGCTAGTGGTGACCTTTTGGGGACCCCTGGTCTTGTACGTGGCTGGGGGGAGGAGACCGTGGATGATGCAGTCCTTGATAATGAGGAAGCGGAGATGGATAGCTCTGCATCCAACCTTGTGAGAATGGGGTCTTTCATGCTGTCATGCCTGTTGAAGGACCCCCGTATCAAGAGGCTTAAGGAGAAGGACCTGTACTGGGTCGCAACGCTACTAGACCCTCGGTACAAGCATAAAGTGTCAGAAATGTTACCAACATACCACAAGTCCGAAAAGATGCGGCATTTACAAACCAGCCTGCAAAACATGTTGTACAATGCTTTTAAGGGTGATGTCACTTCAGGAACTCATCAACATTCCAGGGGCAGAGGTGCCAGTAATCCTGCCACGAGCGCACCTGCAAGGACAAAGCCCTTTGGCCAGTCTGTAACGTCAGACATGCAAATGTTTTTCTGTCCAAGGCAGCGCCACAACCCTTCTGGATCCACCCTCAAAGAACGCCTCGACCGGCAGGTAGCGGACTACCTGGCATTAACTGCAGATATCGACACTCTGAGGAGCGATGAACCCCTGGACTACTGGGTGTGCAGGCTTGATCTGTGGCCAGAGCTGTCACAATTTGCCATGAACCTCTTGTCTTGCCCAGCCTCAAGTGTGCTCTCAGAAAGGACCTTCAGTGCAGCAGGAGGGATTGTAACTGAGAAGAGAACTCGCCTAGGTCACAAAAGTGTCGATTACCTGACCTTTATTAAAATGAATGAGGGGTGGATCTCGGAGGGTTACTGCACGCCGGAAGACTTGTTCTGACTTCTATGCAGCTGTCCTTCTCTTCAAGCCTCATGACTCCACACACAGCTGTCCTTTAGCGTCCTCCTCCCTCCGCCACCGTTACAAACTAGGGTGCAAACCCTACTGGTTTAATTTTTTCTGGCCTCTGTGCTTCAGTGGCTGCAACCAAAAAAACTGGGCAAACAATGTCTACAAGGTCAACGTATGGCAAAAAATGACTATTTTCAGCATTTATATGGCATATTTTTTCTGGCAACTGTGCTTCAGTGGCTGCGACCAAAAAAATGCATATTTTCAGCATTTATATGGCATAATTTTTCTGGCCTCTGTGCTTCAGTGGCTGCAACCAAAAAAATTTATATTTTCAGCATTTATATGGCATAATTTTTCTGGCCTCTGTGCTTCAGTGGCTGCAACCAAAAAAATTTATATTTTCAGCATTTATATGGCATAATTTTTCTGGCAACTGTGCTTCAGTGGCTGCGACCAAAAAAATGACTATTTTCAGCATTTATATGGCATATTTTTTCTGGCCTCTGTGCTTCAGTGGCTGCGGCCAAAAAACTGGGCAAACAATGCCTACAAGGTCAACGACGTTGACCTTGTAGGCATTGTTTGCCCAGTTTTTTTGGCCGCAGCCACTGAAGCACAGAGGCCAGAAAAAATATGCCATATAAATGCTGAAAATAGTCATTTTTTGCCATACGTTGACTCAACGTATATGGCAAAAAATGACTATTTTCAGCATTTATATGGCATATTTTTTCTGGCAACTGTGCTTCAGTGGCTGCGACCAAAAAAACTGGGCAAACAATGCCTACAAGGTCAACGTATGGCAAAAAATGACTATTTTCAGCATTTATATGGCATATTTTTTCTGGCAACTGTGCTTCAGTGGCTGCAACCAAAAAAACTGGGCAAACAATGTCTACAAGGTCAACGTATGGCGAAAAATTACTATTTTCAGCATTTATATGGCATATTTTTTCTGGCAACTGTGCTTCAGTGGCTGCGTCCAAAAAAACTGGGCAAACAATGCCTACAAGGTCAACGTATGGCAGTTGTTTAAAGAGAACAGTAGATTACTAGCCAGCAAAGCTACCTAAGCTAAAATGTCCCTCAAATCCCTGCAGACTTCTGTCCCTCCAATACAGAGCAGTATCAAGCAGATTACTAGCCAGCAAACTTACTATCATCTGTCCCTGAAATCACTAACAGCTCTCCCCCTACACTATCTCTTCCAAGCACACACAGGCAGATTTTTCAGATACATTTTTGCCCTTGATCCCCCTCTGGCATGCCACTGTCCAGGTCGTTGCACCCTTTAAACAACTTTAAAATCATTTTTCTGGCCAGAAATTTTTTTTTTAGATGTTAAAGTTCGCCTTCCCATTGAAGTCTATGGGGTTCGCGAACCGTTCGCGAACCGCTCGCATTTTTGCGCAAGTTCGCGAATATGTTCGCGAACTTTTTTTCCGACGTTCGCTACATCCCTACTGGCAGCAAATAGTAGGGGCCCTATTTGCCCTTTTCCATAGTTTTTGTTTTACATAAGCAGAGACTCTTCAAAACAAATAAGGCTTGTCTTTTGCTACATCATTTTCACTCTATCCTTGTATCTCATGGTCCTTTCCTGATATCCCTCTACTTTGTTATCTAAGGTGTCACCAGATACACGCTGAACATTTACCATGCCTTGTAGACAAACCCCACTTTTTTTCCCATGTTTTTATTGTCTGTGGAAAAACTGCCTGGATGCAGCTTGATACACTGTCACTGTTTGGACCATACCTGAACTAAAACTTACTGACCAATATTCAGGCCCAGATTTGTGGAAAGGCCCCCAAGGCCCAGGCCTAGGGCAGCAGGATTTTACCATTTAGAAATGGTTTCCATGGTCTCAGGTCTGCCTTATGCTGTTGGTTAAATCTACCAAAATTATGCAATCTAGTAAGGCCATGGGTGGTATAAATATAAACAAATCTGCCCATACACACGATTCAACTTGCAAACGTCAAGTTTTTGACATTGGTTAAAAAACACTGGGGATGCGCAGGAGATCCAATAATTTTTTTAATTTCCCATGCGCCAATCCCCATTGCTTATGTTCCGATGAGAGTATGAAAGCAGATACTCTGAATGAGAGAATTACTCCAAATGGTAGTTTAAGATTTTTTTTTTATTATAATTACATAATATTCTGGTACTGATTCATGAATCCCTAATTCCCCTATAACACTCACAGAACATACACACTGGACTCACTTTATTCTGTTTTAACCTGTATGTTTGTTTTTAGAGTATGGAAGGAAACAGAAATACCCACAGAAAAGTCATGCAGACATGGGGGTGAACTTACAAACTCCTTGCAAAAGTGCGTTGACTACATATGGGTCAGCAGGCTGCCAGTAATATAAATTGCTGGTGGTATGTCCAACTGATCGCTAAAGTGCCCAAAGTTTCCTCCAGAGGCAACTTTTAGCAATCGGTTGGGCATACCGGAAAGGCATTTTCGGGAGATTTGTCGCCCGCAGCCGTGTCGACAATTCTTCCCTTAGTTTCACAAGGTTTTATCTGTTGTGTGTGTGGCATACTTAAAGTTTATAACAGTATCTCAACAATAATCTGCATTGCACAACTCTATGCTTTCCAGCACAAACAAAACACTTTTTTTTTATTTAGATGCTAGTATATTTTATTCTTTGTGATGATTAAAGTTGAAAGCCATACAACCATATGAACAAATACACAAAATGGGAAAAACTGAAACAAAAAGCCCATGTGTTCAAAACTGTGCCGGGAAAACGATGGCAATTTTCAGAAATGAAATGATATAAGTTCCTTTGCAGTGATGTAAACGCAAATGTGAAACTTAAGATAATGCTAAATGAATCATATTCGCATCTGCTACTTCATTCCCTGATGTCTGATGAATGATCCTTTGTGATGAGAATTAACTGGAGCCCAATATACTTTTTTGGAAAGTGGAAAGTGGCTGATTCTGGCACTCAGCAGGGGCAATGAAGGATGTCTGCTGGATGTTATAAAAGTTATTTCAACCTGACTCTCCAGGTGTAATTAAACTACAACGACCATAATCCCTGCTTAGTATGCCTGGCAAATTCAACTAAAGCAAGAGAAACATAGCAAGATAGATTCTTCATTATAAAATGCATTGTGTGCAGCTTTAATGCTCATCTAATTTCCTGTCTGGAGAGAAGTGGAACATCTTTTTCATTCCATGCCAGTTCCTCCTATCAGTAGTCAGTTGTTTTAAAAATAGTCTTAGCATTTTGTCTAGTTTTGACTAGTCTGGTTTTCACAAATGGCAGACTGCTATGTTCCAAAATAGAAAATGTGTGGAAATAAATACTTAAGGTTTCTTTATTTGTTATGAAAGGGGAACCTGTTTGCCTAGATCTCTTATTATTTCAGACACTATTGGCCTGTGAATGTTCAGATAACTTTCTAGATTTCTTTTCACTGCCTAACAACAATGGGCTGTTTATCCAATTCATGTAATAGATGAGAATAAAACGCAGGCAGCAGTAATTGCTATCTTCAGTTATTATACTTGACAAAACAAATCTCTCAATGTGCTATTGAGTTCTGTATGTATCCTAATTCCACAATGTGCTAATTATTTTTTAGCCAAAATAAATACGTAGCGAAGTAGGTTATTCTTTCCAAGTAAAGAAAAAAATGATACTTTTGGAGTGAAGTTTTCAGATTTCTTTTTTATTTCTAAAAGGAAATGTGAATTGGTAGAATTCAAAAAGAATAATGAACAATATTGGGCAGACACTGGTCAAGTAAATTTTTAAAGGATTTATCATTTACTTGCAGTACTAGGATATATTGTATTTTAAATATCCCACTGCACTGAATAACTGGGAACAGATCCCACATTATAGCATTAAAATAGGCAAAGTAGGTTATGTGTTTTTGTAAAAGGATAATTCATTCATTAGCATGAATAGGCCATTATTACCGGAGGAGTAAAGCTGTTCTGATGTAACTCTCTAACAGAGATACCATAATTCAAATAATTAGCCAATTTTTTGTGCCTGTATCCTGGTACAAACTGCATGAGGTTCTGCATTTTTAATGTAATTGCTACTTGCATATGCCATGGTTCATTTGTGGAATCTTCCCATGCATGTGCCATGGCAGGAGGTGCAGCTGTTGAGTTCAGTGCTGTTATTAAGTAGGTAGCACATGGGAAATGCATCCACAGAGATACATATTGAGAGCAGTAACCATATTCAATTAACATTAACACCAGCAACATTGGGCAAAGGTTTGATGAATTGATGTTTGTGGGATTGAAAATGAGTCTATTTCACTTAAAAGTCCAACTTGTTTTACTTATCTCTACACCCTTAAAACCAGATGAATGATTTGTAACTCCAACTTTCATAGGGTTAAATAATGAAATAGTCAAAACAGAAGCACAGCATTATATAGGAAGGAACAAAAGATCCATTTGATGCAGTTTTTCTCAAGATTCTTTGAATGGTAACCAAATTAAATTTTGGGTTCACCCTGGGGACCAAGGGCTGATATAGAATTAACCCCAAATCCCATTTAAATTACTATTATTCTTTGTAGAATGCTGTGGTTTATAGAAAAAACTATAACGGAGAGCCACTCTAAACACTTAAAACCCTGGCCTAAATTAACAGGTATTATTCTTCTTAACCAATACACTGCATTTGCTTACACTCACTGTTGAATGTATACTCTAGAGTTATAAATTGAATTTCACGATCTAGCAGTCTGATGACAGTTTGGCAGATTCTAGTAGAAAGTCTACCTTGCCAAAGGTGGAGGATAATTGTCTGGACTTGGACTATTTTCTATGCTTTAGGCCAGAACCCTGAGGCAAGCCTTCTGTCTACAGTGTACAATATGATTATTGACAATTTCATGCTTCCTACTTTTTGGCAAGTGGAAATGGAAGAACTTACCTGGTCTGTACAAATCCCAGGTATTAACCCAACACCCTTGGGATGAATTGGCATGCTGGCTGTGAATCAGGCCTAATTCCCAATACTAATGCCCAAACTCACTAATGTTCTTGTGGTGAATCAAATCTCACCAACAATGTTCCAAATTCCAATGGAAACCATCTCAGAAAAGCAGAGTTGCTAAAGCTGCAAAGGGAGAAGCAACTTCATATTTATACCATTTTTTATTATGAAATGTTGGACAGGAATATGTCTGGATACTTTCAGCCATAAAGCGTATTCATGATTTGCCAACTTTTTAAACAGCACTGTACAATTGAAGGTTGTACATGTCAAATGTACAAATGCTGACTGAAACATAGAGGGTGTTGCCTCTAAATGCCAATACCATATTTTGGCCTATATTTCATATGTAAACTCACTGATGGGTCCTTTTATAGAAAGTACAAAAGCCAGGGTTATGTAAAAATGTTTGCTAGAACTTTGTGAAGTCCATTAAAATGAACTGCAACAGTATAAGTTTAATAAACTGTTCTAAAATGTGGCCAACTCCATCAAAGTGAATTTGGCATCTTTGCTTCAAAAGCCTGGACCAAGTCAACGTACCAACTGGCTAATGGTACCTATGGTTCTCTAAAGCCATTTTAGCCACTATAAGTCCTCTACTCATATTACTATTCCCCTCGGTATTTCTTTTTACAGCCATTTGGTTTGCTATAATGCGGTATAAATTTTTTAAAGGGTCACTAAATGTGCACTGCTAGAAGGGAACGACATTAGTTACACATTTCCAGAACAAAACTAAATTAAGAAACAGCTCATTTCCTTTGTGCCATCAATATTTTACTCAGCCGAAGCCTACGCACACAACAAAGAATTAATCATTAATCTGCTGATGTACATCCATTATTTCTATTAAATAAGCTAAAAAAATAGGTTTCTTCTGCATAGGTACTTGAGACCTATTTAGAAGATCAACATTAAGGATATGAACAATTGCTGCAATGCAGATACAAGGAAATGAGTTTTGCTTCAGAATGAAACCTCCATTACAAAGTGACAGATACTAAATAGATTTACTAATCAGAGTTAATAAGGGCACAGGCCGAATGTTGTTAAATGGAATATATCAGCTGGAAATGATAAAACAGAAGAACAAGAATGATTACTATAAGTTTAAAAGAATATACGTGAAGAGGAATTGTATGGTGCAGAAATATACAATATTTTAGATTATTGTAACATTTAATTAGTTGGCATTGTCTATTATGTCCATATTATGATATGCAGAACATTGATGATTAAGGAGATAACAGAAGGTTCATTCAGGGTGCAGACTTACAAATACCTTGTACATACCACATTCCCTATGACAGGCAGCAAGGACAGGGCTTTACTACTATACCACTGCACTCTGCATCTTGTGGCAGAGTTTTATTCCCAAGATGCAAGTGCCTTTTGAATGAGCAATAATAGGCAAAGGATCCTTCAGATTTTTTATCAGTCAGGGAAATACAATGCGCACAGTAACCAAGCATGGTGGTGTAGTGTTCCAGTGAATATGGATAGGAGAAAGATGGAATGATATTTGGCTTGTTATTATTATTGCCTGAATAGTTAAATGGATCCATTGTGATTGTATTCTCCTAAGGCAGGGGTCCCCAAACTTTTTTTACCTGTGACAACATTCAGATGTAAAAAGAGCTGGGGAACAAGAAAAACATAAAAAAACAAAAGCAAAATAATGGCTGTGATTGGCTATTTGGTAGCCCCTATGTGGACTGGCAGCCTACAGGAGGATCTGTTTGGCAGTATAAGAAAACTTTAAGTAGTACACCTGGTTTTTATGCAGCCACAACTTGCTTCCAAGCCTGGAATCTGAAAATAAGCACCTGCTGTGAGGCCACTGGGAGCTGCACCCAAAGGGTTGGTGAGAAACATGTCGCTCAAAAGCCATTGGTTAAAGATGACTGTTTTAAGGGTTTCAAAGCTGAGGTATTCCTCTACTACTCATTGAACAGAAGGAGCAATGAGTAGGGTTGCCACCCGGTCGGTATTTTACCGGCCTAGCCGGTAAAATACCTGCCAAGGCCGGGGCCGGTATTACAAATTTACCGGCAATGTAGCTGCCGGTAAATTTGTAATACGAATAAAAAGAGCACTCGGCCTGCCCCCAATCCCCTGGAACTTAGCTTTACTTGTGATTCTTTAAGCATCCGTGGTGCTGCCCCGCCCATTTTGACATCACACCCGCCCATTTTGACATCACGCCCCGCCCATATGTGTCCCCGCCCCCCACCAGCCGGTAAATTTTTTTAAAAAAGGTGGCAACCCTAGCCATGAGTGGTGAAACATTTTCAAGAATGCTAAAAAAGTCTAGTTGCCAATAGATACTAGGGATGCACCAAATCCACTTTTTGGATTCGGCCGAACCCCCGAATCCTTCACGAAGGATTCGGCCGAATACCGAACCGAATCCGAACCCTAATTTGCATGTGCAATTAGGGGTGGGAAGGGGAAAACATTTTTTACTTCCTTGTTTTCTGACAAAAAGTCACGCAATTTCCCTCCCCGCCCCTAATTTGCATATGCAAATTAGGATTCGGATTCGGTTCAGCCGGACAGAAGGATTCGGCCGAATCCGAATCCTGCTGAAAAAGGCCGAATCCTGGCCGAATCCCGAACCGAATCCTGGATTCGGTGCATCCCTAATAGATACTGTATGTCATGACCTGGATAAATGAAAATCTTCATAGACATTATGTTTCATGTATTGTTTACGAGATACAAGCCTTCATCCTTTTGCCACATCTAACAGCTGAAGCAATGGAACACAGGCTTATGTTTTCTTAACTATACAAAAAAAATTATGCATGTACATATTGCAAAGTACTGCATTTCAATAGATTGTATAGAAGAACCTTATAGAAGACCTAATATGCCATTTACTTTGGACTTACAGGCATATAGAGGATTTTATAGACATTCTTCCCATATCACCTGAAATAACCTTTAAGTTGGGTTTCCAAAAGTATCTTGGATAGGGACCTACCTTGGCTACTGGCCTACCCTAACCCTAAATAGTCTTCAGGGCTTTGCCTCTTTCAGTGCCATAAACCCTTCTAGGGTGATCAGTCCCACAGTTCAGGAACCAATGTCCTAAAGCAGGGGTCCCCAAGGTTTTTTTTTCTTTTTAAGCCACATTCAAGTGTAAATAATAAGCAATATACGCTTGCAAAACGTTCCTGGAGTGTCCAAAGAAGTGCTATGATTGGGTGCTTGTATCTCCTATGTGGACTGGCAGCCTACAGGAGGCTATGTTTGGCAGTACACATGGTTTTTATGCAACTAAAACTTGCCTCCAAGCCAGGAATTCAAAAATAAGCTCCTGCTTTGAGGCCACTGGGAGCAACATCCAAGGGGTCTGAGAGCAACATGTTGCTCCTGAGCTACTGGTTGGGGATCATTATCCTAAAGTCTAAAGAGCTGAGAATGAAACCTGCTGTACACCATAAAGTTAGATGCCATTTACACGCCTTTAAAGGATAGCGAAGTCACGCAGGCTTATGCATAATAATGTTCTTTGATATGTTAAGCCTGGGACAAGCAACCTTTGGAACTCCAGCTGCGGCTGATCTATAACTCCTGGCATCTGGCCTGGGAACTCTGAGTGCTGGTTCTGCAACAGATGGGTCACTAAAGGCTGTCTGTCTGTGTTAATGCAGTTTCCCCTCAAATGTTATAAATGATTGAAACAGTTCATCTTTAATTAAAGGCACACATGAAAACATGCAAACCATGTACAGTGTCTAACAAGCACAGGGCACTGCTGGAGCCACTTCCATTCATGACCTTTTGATCTGGCTCATTGGATGTCTAAACTATTCAAATCACTCAGAAAGTGCAGACTGTCTTTCAA
This sequence comes from Xenopus laevis, assembly GCF_017654675.1. Lineage (NCBI taxonomy): Eukaryota > Metazoa > Chordata > Amphibia > Anura > Pipidae > Xenopus > Xenopus laevis. The sequence continues at coordinate 108,926,671 of NC_054375.1, read as the reverse complement.
GAAATGTGAGCATTTCGTCCTATTAATGCAATGCTCGGAGTTTGATTGGCAGTTCTTCCGGGCTCCTTATCGGTTTTGTCCTCATCTTTTATTTATTTGACTCCCTTCATATAGAGGTGCAGATAAAACAAATTGACAGCGCACAAAAAAGAGCGAGAGATAAGTATATAAAAGGGGCATCAATAAGAACAAACACAGAGGGAACTTTCAGATCTGAGAATCTCTGAAGTAAAAGGAGTCTTTAAAAGGATCTATGGAAACACAAAAAGGCATAGAAATATGAAAATACCAAACAGAAACCAGGCAACTGCAAATATAAGAGAATTCTTGAGGATAGGACATGTGTCACCATGCGTGGCTGTTTCATCTCTTAAATGTACAAAAAAATTATAAAATCCGCCAGTGCAGCTGAGCTTTCTTTTCCAAGGGATAATGACAAAAAAGCACATAATCAAATGTATTTTCAAGATGAACCATAAACTGTTATCACCCCACAAAGGTTAGGAATTCTTGCATAATGTCTGAATATAAACAATAAAAATGTCTGATGAGTAAAGCAGATGGCGGTGCATTAAAATACTCTTTTTTGTAAGTTATTGGACTTTTGGACTTGGCTATTAACGATGGAAAACAGAGATGTGTGTATATGAGCCAATGTATGGGAACAGCTGTTAAAAAACAGAATGTAAAATAAAGAAAGTTAAAAGTGTGAGTGTGTGTGTGGGGGGGGGGCTAACAATATCAACTCTGTAATAAAACCACCACGGTTATTTTAATTTAATACCATCTTTGTAGTCTCCTGTTACTGCAGCACCTGGGAGGTCCAAATTGCTGCTGTTAAACTGCAGTTCCCTCTGCCCCTGATAGCAAACGGCAGCAAGTCACTTCATAATTTGCAAGTTAACCCATGATTTTGAAAAGAAGGATTATACTGCAAAATTATGAATCTAAAGGATAAGTAAAGGGATCACAGGGGGTTGGTAATTTTTTTGTTACCACCCAGTGAATATAATCTAATCTCAGGCTGGCATTCTTCTTACATGAGAAACTATGTTGCTGTTGCTCATGTCATATGATGCCATATTCTGTCTCTGGGGATCACTTGCGATTGCCCTGGGTTGAGAGCATGTGCCTTAAAGTAAAAGTCCAAATTTTATTCCTAAAGTTCCACAGCAGCCAAAAAGAATACCTCTGACAAGATAGAAGTTGATGGCGGGGGCTCAAAAATTCCACAATGAATAGAACAATAGCATTTCCATAGTCAAAATGCATCTGTCAGTTAAATCAGGCTAAACGTTTCTCTTTGTTTCTGCAGTTTTAAATAAAACCGGGAAATAGTTTATTTATACCCACACCCTACTACTGCTTGTTAGAATCCCTAGGAAAGGGAACCTACCTACCTCAACATTTATGGGTGAGTCTTATAAAACTGGGGGTCTTTCCCATTCCAAATGCTTTAAGGTGAAGAGAAATCATTTTATGGTTTGGGCCCTTGGGTCACTACTATAGCAAGGCAGTTGGTGCAGTTGATTCAATAAGCCTGAAACTGTTCTTCTTTAGCTTTGGCATGCACAATGGGCTCTTATCTCTAACCATCTTAGGAGAGAGGGTTCCAATCCAATGCAAGTAGAGAGCATTTCACCTGATATAAAATCATCTTTTACTTTAGATATCACAGATTTTAAAAGGGATGGTATACCTTTAAGTTAACGTTTAGTATGTTATAGAATGGCTAATTCTAAGCAACTTTTCAATTGATCTTCAACATTTATTTTAATCGTTTTTTTTTTTTAATTATTTACATTCTTCTTCTGCTGAATAAAAATCTAAGTAACTCAAAAAACACAAATAATAAAAAATGAAAACCAGACTGTCTCAGAATATCACTCTCTACATCATACTGAAAGTTAACTCAAAGGTGCATAACCCTTTTAAATACAATGATGTTCTGTTTGTTTACCAGATGCATAAATGGGATGTTTATTTAGTGCCTGGATTTGACTCCTGAAAGAGACAAACGACATGCACTTTTCAGAGAAGATGTGCATAGATTTACAAATACAATATCCAGGATGATTTAAAAGCAATGCAGATTTTCTTTTCTGTAATTATGGCTCATCTAGTGCTTCTATTAGCACCTGATTACTGAATTGTTTCAACTTGTTCCGTTATTGTAGAATTTCTTCCTTCCACACTTTATACAATTAGTTAACCATGTTATTTTAATTATGAAAAATTTTAAATGTGTTTTGTAAATCTTTTTTTTTTTTTGTCCTAACACCTTCATATCATGTCGCAGAACAGATATTCTCTTTGGGGAAGGCAATTAATATAGAACAAGAATTGTATGAAAAAGCTGCTGTTGAAATTATGATTAACTACATGTATTTATAGTAAGCCAATTTTCATAGTGCTGTACAATAGATGGTTGAATATATCAACCAATCTGATTACATACAAATAATAACTGATACTAAAGGCAAAGAGGACCCTACTCATTAGTATTTACAATCAAAAAGAAGAACACAAAAAAATAAATTTTTCAAGAAGGGATTATTTGATGTGTGTTAACTACTGTCTCAGTTTTTTCCAGTCCCCTCATCCTTATTAAAATAACTGAATGACTTGGGAGTAGTGCTGGAGGCCCATATGTATAAATCAGAAGAGACGGGGCATATATATGAGTCAGTGTTCTCAGCTCTCCATAATACTCTAATGCTTTATCTACAACATTATTGGCATAATGGGAAAGCAAGGGGCAGAGACTCTACCCAGAAGAGAACCAGATATGGCTAGGCTTCTGTGTCTTAAGCCTTTATGTATTATTGGAAATTGAATAATTCCATAATCTGCATAAATAATAATAATAATGCTAATATGGAAAAAGATAGGATTGTGAAAGCACTGTCCTTTAAAAGTAACATTATTGAATCACGACCCCTTAAACATTTAAGAGAAAAATGAAAAAGCACACCTCATTTCTTTTAATTCCAGAACACATTGGTTTTACACAAACATGCATAAGTAAGGGTGTTGATAAGTAAAGCAAGTCATAACACTTTCTAACCACGTTTTTCAGATTAACCCCTGCACTTGCCCCTGAACCTGTCACTCATATTCTGGCAGCCATCCTGCCTGGAGCAGAAGGAAGATAAAGGAGTGCTGACTTTAGTGCACCTGTAGGACAGTTCTTCAGTCCAATGAATACTGGTACAGCAGCCCTATGACACTGGTACATTTAATATGAAATTGCTTCCTTGGGGCTTTAGCTGCCCTTTGAAGGTCAGTCAATGTCAGCAATAATAACTTGTTTTTGCAAAGCTGCACAGACAACTTCATACATCTACTCATTGAACAAGTTGTGGTGCTTATATATCAGGGAAGATTGTGCTTATGTTAAGGAAGGAGTAGATCTATATTTCGTTCTCTGACGTCACTGTTCTATTTTCCAGACAGATGTTAAGGCTGAAATCCGGTTGCTAACAAGCTTTTATGTTGCTTGCCTGCTAGTACTGAATAGAATCCATGAGGATAGCATTTTCAGTTCCGAGTTGACTTAGTATTTACATAGCAGCTTTTATTCATCTGATATTAAACCCAACAATTTCTGCTTCAAGGAACATTCATCGCCAGAGGTCTATGTAAATGTACAAGATCCAAACCAGCTGCTAGAAAGTTACAGGTGTGGAAAAGTCTGCCAGCAAGGGGAAAGGATTCCATTATTTGTGCAACAAGAGGGACAGGCATGGCTGGGTGGTTTATTCTCAGAGAGAATTCCCACTTTGTAGGAGACATAATGTGTTTGCAGAATTTATAGCAATGCTCGTCTTCTTAAATACCATCATTAACTCTAATTATATCTTACAGAAACCCTTAACAGGTGTTCAGTTACTACAACCATGGGCACCAAACCCACACACAAAAATGTGTACTACTCCTGCTGCATTTAAGAGGATATTTAGATCTTGAGTTAAAGTAGTTTATACACAGGTAATTATATATGAATCTTTATTTTTGTAAATGCATACTATATATAAACAGCTGGGTTTTTTTAAAGTATGTTTTATGGGAAATTGAAAAGATACAGATACTCTGGGTGTAGGGAAACCATTAAACATTGCAGGCCCTGAATTATAGAGAAACAGTGGATACCATAAATATGGCCTCAGTAAAATTGTATAATCTATAGGTATATGACACAACAGTTGTTTTCTCAACTAATGTATTTCTGTTGGTTGAAAAATGGATGTCACCTTCTGTCCTGCCTGCCATTGACTTGAAGGGTAACCTCCCATCACTGGTGGTCAAGTCAAGTCAAGCAGCTTGGGCATAAATGCATTGGTGGAGAATATGTTACATATGCCATTAGCCTTAATGAGCTAGCCCAGGCACTACTACCCCAATATAATATAATAGGTCTCAAAGTTGGAGCAATATTTAAAATGGCAAAATAAAATTGGTAGTCTTTTCTATTAAGGTAGGGGAGAAGAATAAGGAGCAGATACCCTCATTCATACTTCTTCCTCTGGAGATCAATAATTGCAGATGACCCTCACTATATCTAAACCTTTTAAGCCTATGAAAGACATTAGCTGCTCTGGACTTTGTGTATGGTTGGCTGCACAACAAAAACACAAGGGCTGCTTTTAGAGATTAGTCTTGGAACATGAATGCTGCCATTTACAATGCCTAAACCAGCCTCTGTTAGATGCACCTACCAGACTTGATAGATCCCAGTGAGTCCAGATTAGATGTAGTCTACACAAGGTTTGCACAAAGGAATGTCTCAGATATTAAGGTTCTGGACTCTCAGGTAGGGAGTCCTGGTGTTACTACCTTGTGGTATTGGTCAATGTATTTTAGAGGGATAATCATCACATTTTCTTTGAATTATATTTATATATAATATAAATGTATTTCTCATAGCATTCATTATTTCCAAACTGCAGTGGAGCTGTGTCCTTTTCATTGCTGAGCTTTCTTATATTAGTAATTATTCTAATGTTCCTGTTAAGAGTGATGACACACAAGACATTTTAATTGCGTCTATCTGATTTCACTTTGAAGAGCTGTGAGAAGCCTGTTTCTGGGTAATACTCACTGCTGTCAATGGGATATGACCCAAGCAATTTTTTAAACTATCAAAATGTTTAATTTGCTCTAAGGCTCATGGCACACATGTCATATTCTCTGCTGCCATTTCCCAGCTAGAGGAGATATGCCAGAACCTGGCTGTGCAGCCGCCTGTCACCAGCCTTGTCTGTGATATGAGCCTCCTGAAAGCACCAGAACTGGTGGTGTTAGTGCTGAAAATGTACATGAGAGAGCTGGGTGTAACTTCAGCCAAACGTAATAGAAAATAACAAAATACGTGTAATGCTTGTGTAAAGTATTGAATGGAATTATAAATGAAAGTATATAATTATGCACTGGCATATTTCTTAATGGTGTGATGGTGTGACAGTGTGATTACACTTCTCTGTGCAAGGATAAATATGACTATAATTTTTTAGAATTTCAGTCATCTGATCCACAGAAACACAGGCACAAATGCTGAGTGATATCATTTATTTATGGTATTCTCCGTATACCTCGGGACCAGGTTTGGTGACAATTGAGGAACGAAATACTCCAGCACACATTCTGCTTAAGTGTTATACCCGTGTTTAATGTCAAGCCAAAAAAAAGTATAACCTTTAAGCAGAACGTGTGCTGGAGTATTTCATTCCTTGATATTGATTGGTGGAAGTGTCATCCTCCTATACACCAAGCACCGTGTGGGAATTGAGAGACCAGGTGTGCACCTGCAATCCTTATGTATCTATGTTGGTGACAATTGAGGACATTTTCTATGTTCCAGGACAGAAGTGCAAGACTGAATCCTTTAGTGCTTGTGTAGAGAGCACTTGTACCTGGGATATGGGCTGTGCTCTGGACCTTGTACTGGATTTTGTTTTAATTGGATGCGAGGTGCAGAGCACAAAGTTGGTGGACTCAGGCCAATCTGGTCCTTAAAGCCTGCCATAGGCAGCTGGTAGGTACAGGGTCTTGTTCTGGCCTGCATCTGCCTCCACTCCCTAAATTGGCATCTGAATACCAGTCCCTTCCTGTCCCTGTATTCATGGGGCAGCTACAAGCAGTGGTGTAACCACAGAGGAAGCAGACTCTATAGTCATGGGGGAGGCCCAAACCTCAGGGTCTGCTTCCTTTATAGTTGTAGAAATTCCTGATCACTCTCAGATAAGATTTGAGAAATCGATCGGGTATGAGTTCCTGTGCTCCCGATTTTTCTGTGGGGCATCGCCTACATACGCCAGGTCTCTGTGTTCCAAATCAGAAGGCATAAACCTAAGGCAATTCAAATAGAGCAGAAAGCAGGGTGCAAAAATAGTTTCCGCCATGTAAATTACCCCTAAGGACTGATTGTTTGATAATTCTATGTACAGCAATTTCTATGACTAGTAGCACTAAATTACAATAATAATGACGATACTGTTAATACATTTAAGGAAAATGATAAGTATAATGCAAGGGTTAATACCAATATACTGGTAACTTGTCTAATTTGACAAGCTTTGGGGAAAGTAGAAAGTGAAGTGTTGTGATTCAAACCTTAAATTACATAAAATGAGTTTCTAAATCTAGAAAGGCATGTCGTTTTCAAGTTAAACTGATGCATGTACAAACATGCAGTGTCAAAAAAGCTGAAGAATGATGCTGGAGAAATGATGCTGCATGGAAAATTACTAGATGGTATATAGATATTAAAAACATTCATGAGGAAAGGATAAGTTGGTATATCCATCAGATGCATCCCAGCTTATGTAAAATAAAACTCCTAGCATTCCCCAAAAGCCCTATCGCTGCTATATTTAGCAAATAAATGAATACTGGAGATAAAACTAGACTACCCAGTTGTAGAACATTGTTCCTGAAGTACAATGGCCATTTATTATTTTCTACATGCACATTCTGCTATTTTATAGGCTCCCAGCACTGCTTCTAGGAAAGTATCTTGCCTATACCTCATGTACTAACCTGTGTTATATTGAGGCTTCTGCCAGAACATTTAATTGGCCTCCAGTTATAAGAGGAATTTTTTTCCCCAACTATATCATCCATCATTAGCAAAATCATTTACACTTTTATTATGAGTAATGCAAAATGACAATTTCCAAGAGGGTTTTACAAATTTTCTAGGAAATAATATATTATACTAAGAACTTGGTGTACAAGGAGAGAATATAACAAACACACAAAGGACAAAATAGTTTAATAGTAATAGTTACTTTTTGGCAGAAGGTCCATGCTCCTGGCAAAGCATAATGATGCCAATATCACCTAATTAACATTATATAATATTATATCATTCCAATATATACTTGCATCCCTTGTAAGGCTGTTTGGTCTTATGTTGCTTACGGTTATTTTTGTTGCATCTAAATATCCTCCAGGCAGGACACACAATCGATTGTTGTTTTAAGAGCAACTAATCTCATTGGATCTCCCATTGGCCTGCACACTACCACCTCCTTTAGCTGCAGTATCAGTTTATCCTTAAAGGGATACTGTCATGGGAAAAAACATTTTTTTCAAAATGAATCAGTTAATAGTGCTGCTCCAGCAGAATTCTGCACTGAAATCCGTTTTTCAAAAGAGCAAACAGATTTTTTTATATTCAATTTTGAAATCTGACATGGGGCTAGACATATTGTCAATTTCCCAGCTGCCCCAAGTCACGTGACTTGTGCTCTGATAAACTTCAATAACTCTTTACTGCTGTACTGCAAGTTGGAGTGATATCACCCCCCCTTCCTTCTCCCCCCAGCAGACAAACAAAAGAACAATGGGAAGGTAACCAGATAACAGCTCCCTAACACAAGATAACAGCTGCCTGGTAGATCTAAGAACAGCACTCAATAGTAAAAACCCATGTCCCACTGAGACACATTCAGTTACATTGAAAAGGAAAAACAGCAGCCTGCCAGAAAGCATTTCTCTCCTAAAGTGCAGGCACAAGTCACATGACCAGGGGCAGCTGGGAAATTGACAAAATGTCTAGCCCCATGTCAGATTTCAAAATTGAATATAACAAAATCTGTTTGCTCTTTTGAGAAATGGATTTCAGTGCAATTCTGCTGGAGTAGCACTATTAACTGATTCATTTTGAAAAAAAATGTTTTTCCCAGTATCCCTTTAACAAGAGTGAGATAACATGTTAATAGTCCAACTGGGTTGACTTCCAACCCAAAAACTGGCTACCGACCAGCAGTGCTTTATTTAGTTTGTGGGGGGCAATGGGAACTTCATGTGCACTTTTAAAAAGAATATGTGTGCAGAGTGGTGGGTGGTTAAAATTCAGTACTTGTGCTGAAAATAACACTCCACTGAAAAAAAAATGGCAGATTAGTCTTTGACTTTTGCATCATGCCCAGCTTGGTAACTGAACCCTTATATGTAGGGACCAAAGATGTCTACCATCAGAGAGAAGGTAAACCTAGTTGAATAAAAATAATATAAGACATAAGATAAGAAGATGACACCCAAGCACAACTTTTATACAGTTACCAAACAGTATCAAAAGGTTTGTCTATGCAAATCAATACATTTTTCTTTAAATTGTATTGACACACCGCACCTTTCACTGGGGAAAAAAAGCTAAATACATTTTAGCCTAAATCTAAAACAATATTAACTCTATGTTCAGCCTTACTGTCCCCCCACTGCAGGACACCCCCCAAACTGCAAACTATTAGTCAGACATGACACCTTAATTCATTATTTGTTTTCGCAGCATCCAGGAGCCACAACAACCTGTATAGAAATTAGATTCCTTCCAGATTCTCTCTGCCATAAAAATGCCATTCCTTTCAGAAGTAAGAAGACCTACATCACTTAATAATAAAACCACATTTCGAGTAAATGTCGACTCATAATGACCAATGATGATACATTTACACTGTTTCAACATTCAGCCAATTTAACTTTCATTTATTGCACATTTTGTCCTGCTAGATATTGATTAAAGCATACACATCAAAGTGCAGTCAGCAGCAAATGGAAGTGTTCTCGCAAATTAATATACATGTAAAAAATGCAATCTACATGAGGATGTAACTTATAACAACTACTGCAAATGGTTTCTAGTTAGCAAAAAGGGAACAAATACCTGAAATATCAGGCAGTGTTTAACATTAGGAGTCTGTACAATGATCCTTTAGGATGTTTTGGAGAATTACTTTGCAGTAATGAAAATTCTCTTTGCATTGCCATAAATTCACCTCTCTTCCCCAGGAGAACTTTCTCCATTGAAAATTCTCTAATTCACTAAGAGCACAAGAATGTATTTTCGCCAAGAGAAATTTCCCCAGGTCGAGGCTGGTGAACTTCCATTATAAAGATGGAGCAGCCACTTTTAAATCTCCATCAATATCACTCTTTCCATACTAATTTTCTCCAATTATCCAAAATTCTTTAGATCTTTTTCCCCAATATTATTGTATGGGGAAATATGGGAAATTTTTTGGAGAATTTAAGTCAGGAGAAAATTCATCACATTTCTCTTGAAAAAGTAAACATATGATTTTTAATAAATATGAGATGTGTTGTTAAAATACACCAGACGGAGTGAGGTGAACTTTGGTGAAGTTAGAGGAAGATAAAAGTCACACTTTAGTAAATATGCGCCAACTTCTGGCAGGCTGATATTAAATGTTTTTTTTTACTTTTGAGTTAATTTTAATCAAAGTCTGAATTTATCTCAATAGATTCTGCTAAAAACTCAGATCAAATCCGCTCAGGTTTTTACGCTTATTTATTATTAAATTTTCCTGACAATTTGCTTTGCGGGAAAATATCTGATTCTCACAATTTTTTTGGATTCTTTTATCCGATTTTCACGAAATTCACGTTCTTTTTCCCTAATTTTCATCCAAAACTTTGGAGTATTGCACGAAACCCAGAGCACATCAAAAAATCACTGGGACGTCTCCCATTGACTTATATGCAACCTCGACAGGTCTGAGACGACGGATTTACAGGACTTCACCTTTTATTCAGCAGCTCTCCACTTTGCACTGCCTGCTTGCTAGAGTCAAAATTACCCTAGCAACCATGCATTGATTTGAATAAGATACTGCACCTGAATAGAAAAATTAGTAATTTAGATGGGGTCAGTGACCCTCACTTGAAAGCTGGAAAGAGTCAAAAGAAGAAAGCGAATAATCTAAAACCTATAAAAAAGAAAAAAGGCTGAAATAATAAGAGATGGTTGCTATAGGATTGAGCATTAAATTCTGATGCACAATGTACTGGTTTCTGTGCCGACAGGTAATATGAATATGAATTAATATGTAATCAACTTTCAATTATATATTGAGTATATATTCTACATAGGTGAGTTGGTAACTGACTGCAGCCCATAGCATATGCAGTAAGTCAGCAGAAAAGAAGGGGAGCTACTAGGGCATCTCCAGAGCACAGATCTTCCCTGCTAAAGGTTTATGGTGGATTTTGAGCAAGCGCAGAAGTGTTTTAAAGAGATTATACATGATTTCCATGGTGCCCCAGTGGAGCTTGTAATCTAAAGTCCGTATCATATTCACACACGCACAATGGTCAGTTGTATCAGGAGCCAAGCAATGTGCCTCTATGTCTTATTGTGTGGGAAGAAACCCAAGAAAACATGGGAAGAACATGTACAGTACAAGCAGATAGTGTCCAGATCGGGATCAAACTGAGGACCCCAGTGCTGCAAGGGCAGAAGTGCTATCCACTTTTTCTTTTCTTTAAGTTAAGAAACTAGCGTAATGCTGCAGATAATATAGCAAGACATACTATATAAAAACTGTCCTCTTATAACATAATACATTAAATACTGCTTGATAATAATCAATAGCTCTTGACTTCTAATGTCAATAATGTCCCAGTTTACAATACAGGTATGGTATCCATTATCTGAAAACCCATTTTCCAGAAAGTTCCAGATTATGGAAAGGCCACCTCCCATAGACTCCATTTTCTGCAAATAATTTACATTTTTAAAAATGATTTCTTTTGTACATAATAAACAGAACCTTGTACTTGATGCCAGCTAAAATATTATTAGTCCTTATGGGAAGAAACACAATCCCATTAGGTTTACTGTAAATGATTTTTAGGTAGACTTAAAGTATGGAGATTCAAATTCTGGAAAACCCCAAGTCCTGGGCATTCTGGATAACAAGTCCCATACCTGTACCTTTAATGAATGTGGGTATATCACAATATAATACATGTTATTATGTAGGGCTCTTCCATTCTTCAAGCTAAACTTTTTATTTCTGGAAGATGCTTAAAGGTTAATCTATTTGAGTCATCACTGCATCATTGATAAAGTGGAAGTGCAATCACAGATACCTCAAGCCATTTTTCAGTAAGTTTTATGTGCTGTAACTTTGAACTAAGCCTGTTTTACAAATGTCAGACCCCTCATTTCTTTGAGCTGCAACATATAGTTTTTAATAAGATGATATAGAAATGCTTTAAGCCAATTAGGATTCTGAAGTTGGTCCAAGTTTCTGCTTTAATAATGGGAGGAGTAAAATCTGACAAGATACTTTCATTATTTTATTAAGCAAATCCCTGGCATAGAAGCCGATTTTAAGTTATGTACTTAGAATATTTACCAAGCGGGAAGCTAAAACACTGTTTTATCTCTGTTTTATTAGAATATTCCGACTAAAATGAAAACCACTCCAGCAAATCCTCCGAGCAGCAGAGAGCAGGCATTTCTTTGTATAACCAGGGACTTCTCAACATTTCCTTAAGACATTTTTTTTTCTGTTTGTCAACAAACATTAAGGGTCAGACTGAGCTATTATTGTGGCTGCAGAGGCATTTATTGTGGATTCTTTATGTCTGACCTCAGGGTATGAACAAGTAGAATCCTGCAGTCCCTTTGTCAACCTTTTCTCTCTGTGAGTTCCCTGGAGAGATGTAAGGATTTTTAATCAAGCAAAATTGAAGGAAAAAAAAAAAGATTTTGGGGACTGCAATATCTTTGGTGACAGGTTTTCCATCATACCTCTGATAACATCTTTCCTTTTCTGCTCTGCTGTCCTCTGTTAGGCAGAATATTGTATTTTAATAAATTTATAGCAGGCACAGAATCATATTTCTGCATTATCCCAGCAAACCTGTTTTCTAGAAAGGTTATGAAAGTCTGCAGTGCTAATCCTATTGAGTGTGTACATGCTATTCTTTAAAGGCAGGGATGTCAAACTCACAGCCTTTTGCTTATTGTCTGCTACATATTCCAGCATCCTGCTAGAGATGAAAAGTTTTGAGGGGGGGGGGGTATTGGGAACTGTTCCAACAGCTGGAGAAGCTGAAATGTTGTGGATCCCAGCATTATGTCATGTCTACCATGTGCTATTGCCAAAAATACATCAGACCTTGGTGTAAACTGGATTTGCTTTTTATTCCTCCACTCTTCTTTCTACAGTCACATTACCCAGCCATTATTATACATGCCACCGCTATTTCCATCAAAATATGGCAGCTAGCCCTGGATCATTGAAGTAAATAAAAAAGTGTCCTGGATCTTGTTGCACTTCTGATTAGTGCTTGACTGTGTATGCTGGTGGGATTCATTCTCACTTTTATTAACAATAGCATCTGGGAAAAACATTTCTCACGCTGGAATTGGCCTTGTTTTTACTCATGGGGGAAGCCATATAAAGCATGACGTCTTAACGCATTACAGTCAGTATGAAGTCCCTTTAAGAGAAATAAAATAAATGTACAAAAATATTACTTAAAAGATATCAGACTGGGCCTCTTGGAAACCAGGTGTCGGTGGAAACTTCTGCTCCTAACCACTTGGCATATCTTACAGTCATTTTCTATTTCTGTATGTAAACAGGCTAAATAGATGGAAGAACAGATTATAGTATGTAAAAAAAGAGCCTAGAAAAATAAATGGAGGAAAAATTTGTTTGGAGAGTGGGTCTATGGTCTAAGGTTTTCTGGTGGGCCGCTGGCATCCCAGTACAACTCTGCATTAAGAGGCTTAATGATTCCAGCACTGCAAAGCAGAAACACTACCCACTGTGCTGCCAAAGGGCATATTTAGAGATGATATTGTAGTGTAGAACCATAATACTGGTACAGATATGGCATCTGTTATCTGGAAAGCTCCGAATTACGGGAAGACCATTTCCCATAGACTCCATTTTATCCAAATAATCCAAATTTACTTTTTCTCTGTAATAATAAAACAATACCATGTTTTTGATCCAAACTATTGAGTTTATTTAACGTTTACATGATTTTCTAGTAAACTTCAGATATGAAGTTCCAAATTACAGAAATATATGTTATCTGAAAAAGCCCAGGTTCCAAGCATTCTGGATAACAGGCCCCGTAACTGTACCTTCCCTGTTCTGGCGATGGAAGATTCTATAGGAATAAGCAAGGTACAGTGACAACTCACTAAACTAATGCTAAAAACTGATAATATTGTTTCACATCAGTACAAAGAGTAAATTGTCTTCCATGCATTTCTTTGACCACCCTCCCCCAAACTTTGCTTTAATTATCAGTTTACAACTCCTCCCCAAAGGATTTTGGGACAAACACACTCAAAGACCTTTGTCAACTTGGAGAGGAGAAAGGTGTTATAAAAAACAGAGCCTTTTTTCAAAGTGCAGATAACTATTTGAAATAGGAGCCTTAATGAACAGGCCGTTTGTGGGATGCTATATGACGTGGGCTGCCAGATGCACTCTAACATGATTCCAAGTATTGGCAGCCATTTGTTCATGGTACTGAAATGTGGCATTTAAATGTCACATCTGCTGCAGCTGTTTATGTGCTTTCATGCTACAAGCGATTACATTATAGTCGAGCAATATGCTGTACAGTTGGCTATTTCCATGCATGGACCATATATATGCATTCAGTGTCAGACTGGGCAAGTGGGGCACCAGAAAAAACTCTGATGTGCACTGCTGACCCAGAACTGTTACTCTTTGACCTCCCAATCACCACCACAAAGGAGATAACAAGATACACACTGTTGAGGAAGTGACAGAGAGACACTACTGGGGAGGACACAATGCTCAATAGAAATCTCTGGGTCCTTCTCACCAAAATATAATTATCGTCTTATGCTTCTGTTCTATCAGTCTTTACAATGGCTTTACAACAATCAATATAACAAATTGACATATTAGTGCTAAGTGCACAAATTACCTTTTTTGAGAGAAGTGGCTACAGAAAACTGGTTTGATCCTTTATCTATCTCTGTTTCCTCTCTTTCCCACTGCTCTTTGCCGTCTCCATCTTCCTGATCCCATCTTCTGTTTCTTCTTTATCTTCCATTACTTTTGTACTTGTCATCGACTATCTCAGCCTAGCGCCTCGCAGCTATAATTTGCTTCCAGTACTGCACAATATACCGGTGCTTCACCCACCCCTAAAGCTGCAAAATCCCTTTACATCAACCTCACTATGATTAGAGCAGAGTAAATTACACTCAGGGTATTTATAAAGTTCAACAGATAAGAACCATAGTGCTGCGATTTGGCAGTAACTATGTAGCAAGATCTTATCCTGCATACCCTACTAATGCTGTCCCCTCACCGCCCTCCAGCCTGGCTCCTAAACAAACTGGAGCATGTCTAAAGAAATCATTTCTTTTTTATAGGAATATCTCTGCTTTTATATCTCCCCTTACAGGCCTGATCAGGCCAAGTTGTGTAGAGGGGTTGCCTGCAGTCATCTTTGATAAGGGACAATTTACTGTAAATAATGATTTGTGTACTGGTAATTGTAACCAGATTTATTATATAGCAAAAACATGGAGTAACACTTAGTAATACAAATAATGTTGCATACATTTTTTTAAAAGGATGCCTGTTTTCCTAATGTAGTATAACAAGCATTTCTTTAGGATGAAAAGTGCCAGTTCTGGGGAATATTTAAATGCTAGCAGGGAGCCATTATTATAAGTGATATTTTCCCCCCAATCATTGTGATTCATGAACATTTCAAAATATCAAATTTTAAAGTCTCATGCTCAGATCATCCTGTTTTTGATGCATAATATGGGGAAATAAGGGTGGCAGTCATTTGTGCAGATCCCATACCCCAAGGCCATACATAAAGGCAAGTATAGGGAACACGTGTATTAGATGCTGGATTGTATATGTATTGCTATTCAGAAGAAACGGGGCCTTTAAAGGACATGACATACATGATTTCTGGATCATAGTGTCCATGAATAACTAACTTAATATATGTAGAAGGGGAAGGGCTGCAGCTATTTGCTATAATGAGTCAAAGGCTTCCCACTGACAACAATATAAAGTGATTGGCAACGTGCCTCCTGCTGGATGACTTTGTGTTCTCTTAGGAATTTCCTTTCAAGCTTGTTGGGGAGAATTCAAAATTAATTCCAAGATTGCCTGATGTGTTTTCAGGCAGTGGTTGTCAGTCACCTTCTTGTCTGAGCAGGCTGACAGAATTTTAACACTGTATCAGTATGGCAGAGTTATCTAACACATGTCCTACGCTGACACTTTCCTTTTAAGAAATGCATGATCATGCTTGTTGCATAGGCCCTACCAGCATGTAGACTCTATTGGTTGCTTCACTTTCTATATCCTAGGGGCCCCTGGAACAACAGGCTTATCCCCCAGGGAGGGAGTTAAGAAAAGTAATTAGATACACTGACAAATTCACTGCTGTGTCAAACAAAGGAACTCAGAGTTTTCATTACATGCAGTATATATTGTGAGTGCATACAATATTCTTATGCATGCACTGGGTGAACAGGGTATGCAGGTGATTTGAGCTGAGAATAATTAGCATTTGAATAGCACATAATTAGCCACAAATTAGCTGGTTATTCAACAATTAGTTATAATTAAATGAAAGCCACAGCCTCACTATATTTTAACTTAAGAGAAAAGTGCAGCAAGGTGAAATAAACACTATGCTAAGCACAAATGTATTAGCATGTACCAATGCACTTGCAGTGTTGTGCAGTAAAATATATTGTGTATCACTTCCAAATCGGAGTAGTATTTATACAATCACAGAATATCTCTTTCTTAACCTGCATAATACAAGGTACACCAGGAAAATAATAATCAAAACAAGATTTGCCATGAAAACCTGAAGCTGCACATCGCAATTGGAGATACATTATTTATTTCCTCTGGGTTTTGATGGCCTTGTATGACTTATTTGTATCTTCCGATGCCTTTGTTTTGCTGTGTCCAAAAACCATCAACAGCTTGGAAATAAATTATTTATCTTGATAAAGGTCTATGCTTTTATTCTCTCCCAAACACGCACTATATATACAGATATATATATATTTATTTAAAAAAAATTTTCTTATCAATTAGACATGTCAATGTTTTGGGAAAAAAGTCACTAGTCAATGGATCCCATTTTGCGACTGACACTACTGCTACTATGCAATGCATATGTTTTACCAATAAGAAGTTATATTAATCCCAGTAGTCATGTCAATTTGTTTTGTTTCCATGCTGGAGGAGATTAAGCATGGGCAACAAAACATCCCCTCTGCCAAAACCCTAAAAAGGATAAGAGCAATCACACAAAGGGCATTTAGTCTCCAGTCAAAACTCATCCCACCCACTGCTTTTCACTTCCCATTGAAACACAAGGGGCATCAAGCACAGCTGATAATTTCAGTTCCAGGGTGAAATGGGACACTTAGAATTGAAGCAGAACAGGAGTTTTTAAAATGACTACAAGTAGTAGTGATGGAAATGGACCATGTGTCATTTCCCTAATATCTTTGTGCCCTTTTTGTATTTCTACGATTTTCTTATACAAATAGTGTTTCTGCAAGTTACACACATTTATCTGTTTCATTGTATTTAGCATGTTTGTCACATACACACAAATGCAGCATGTTGCTGCAATGGAACGCACCTGAATCAGTTTGGAATCATGTTTGTTCATGCACTCAAACCTGCATCTTAATTGCACACAAAGGAAGTCATGTGGAAGTCAGTTAGCTGCAAACTTGTATAGTGGTGTCTAAGGGCACATGAGCATTCTCCTGCGTTCCACCACAGGGGAGTGCTGGTCAAAATGCAACCCATTCTTCTTTATCGGCTCGAACTGACACAGGAGCATCCAGTTGTATTCCACTTGCATTTGGCACGTGGATGCATCTGTGCCAGTATGGGCTGATAAGGAAGAATAGGTTGTGTGTCATCCTGTGCTCCTCTGTGGGGGAACAGAGGAGAATGCAGGGCGAAACGCTCATGTGTAACAGCCCTAAAGCTGGTTTTATGGATTTTAAAGTTGCCCAATAAATATCTTGCCAATTTTCATCCAGATATTGGTTGGGCAGGCCTTCAGAGGGCCCCATATGGGTAGATAAGCTGCCGACTCAGTCTGAAGGGGCTGAATTGGTAACATAAGTTTACCCGTGTATGGCCAACTTTAGGCAAGAAATATAAAAATTCTGAGATGCATGTAATATGGTTTTAAAACCATTAAGATAAGGGCAGGGCTAACTATTTAACAAATTGAGTTTGTTATCGTATGCAGAAAAACAGAAGTATTTGAGTGTGCAGGTGGCAGCTTTATGATGATACACAGGAGGCCTCACAGTAATAGGCTGCATGGCACAGACCAGATGTATGAAAGTAGTCCTTTCTGCTTAGCTTGGGAAGGTGCTACATTTTTGTCCCCTTGATTACATGTGGCATAATATCAATCAAATCAAAGCAAGGTGTGGGTCTTTATAGTAAGCAATGCTGTAATACAATGTTACAAATAGCTGTCTGGTTAAAGAGAACATAACATGCTGAAAGTACTAGAATTTTTTTGCGATTATGGTTGTAAAAATGCAATTACATTTTTAGCCCCCCCTTTCAATAACTGATACTACTGATAATGATGGACTCTAGGCAAGTATCCCTTTTGCTGCTAAACCACCCTTGTAAAATACAGCCAAATCAGCAGGTATAAGTACAGTATCAGTGCATTTCTTTTTGACAGTGTAGTCAACCAGCAAGCTTGGTCGGAATGAATCATAAATATGCAGAATTTATAAAGGTATTGATAAAACATTGGAAAAGCATGGTCTTCTTTTAATAGACATTCAGTTTATACACGTTAAAATGGGGCTGGATTTTCTAAAGCTTGCTAATACATATGCTAATGTCCTGCATATTATAAAGGAAGCCTTGTGTATTCTCCACAATGAATGATTATCCCTTTGGTTAATAGCCCCCCAAGGTTGCAAGACAAAAGGAATATGTATATACAAATCTATAGATTAGCAGCTAAAAGCTCTTCACTTCAGGCATACCTTTTATGCTCAGGCTCTGCAAATATAATGGGGAGTTGCGACCATCCCCTGTACATCACGTAGAAGCAAGACAAAACAAACAGAATGTATACACAGCTAACTAAAGGCTGATAGTGAATGGGGCAAGGCAGGCGTAGAAAGATTGCTCAGTACACAAACACCTAATAGAATGTGGAGGGAAGAGAGAAACAAAAGGAATTACTCATGCCTTCAGGGCTGACACAAGGCAATGTGTCACAGGTTCATATCCGCAGGGAGGTAAGTTTTTTGTCAACACAGCCACTCCTTACTCCAGCTGCACCATTTCTGCTGCTGCCCGGGTGACCTTGTTGAGCTTGGTTACTCCTTTAAAGAGAAAGTAAGGCTTAAAATAGAAAGAAAGTGTTACTTGAAATAGACTGCTCTCATATTCAGAGCCGGAGATGGTAACCAATAGCTAAGGACACAGCAATGTGCACAGACACAGATTTAAAGATTCAAGATTTAGAAGAAAAAATAAGTACTATTTGATAGCGAGTATTTGTACAATTGGGTGAATAATTGCACCTATGCTTCTCCTTCTCTGCTGTTTGCCGTGCACACTAATGGGCCTATCTATAAAGCTTTGTTAGATGGTTTACTCTGCTCAAACGGTGTTAAAAAATTGTGTAAAATAAACATTTATGTATTTATCAAACTGTGTATTCTGTGTGTGTATTTTTCTTAATGCGTCATTTTATGCTGTGCATCATAATCCCTGAAATCATCAGTCATGTTTGCACCATCAGAAAGCGGTGATTTATTCCATTATTGAATAAAGGTGTGAGACATGTTATCTAGAACTCGGGACCTGCTTCAGTAATTTGGATCTCTATACCTTAAGTCTACTAAAAAATCATTTAAAGATTAAGTAAACCCAATAGGATTGTTTTGCCTTCAATAAGGATTAATTATACAGTATCTTAGCTGGGATCAAGTACAAGGTACTGTTTATTATCACAGAGAAAATCATTGTTACAAATTTTAACTATTTGATTAAAATGGAGTCCATGGAAGATGACATTCTTAAGGCATGTTCACACGTGGTCCACGCTGCGTTTTTTAAAAAGCTGACCACCCCGTAAATACGCTAGCATAATGTGCCATTGCCTAAGCTTGAAACAGCTAGATGTATTAGACAGTTGGCTTTTTTAAAAAACCGCAGCGTGGACTGCGCCAAAACTGCAAGGTAAAACTGTACGTGTGTTCGGGGGCCTTATATTCAGAACTTTCTGGATAACGGATTCTTTACCTGGTGGAAGCCATTCAAGTCAATGGCATAAGAAACTAAAAACTGAGTAACAAACAGCAATGGCATTCAACATTCTTGCACAGCATTTTTCAAGCGCCCACTTTTATGTAGTTATGCCTGGAATTTAGATGGTGTTATGTGGAGATCTGGGCCTTTTTTATTTTAACAAAGTTTTATAAACAGGCCCCCTTAAATTTCCCCAGTGTGCCGCAAATGTGCCTGCCTCGTCATGTTATCTGGATTTTACAGTTTTACAGAATGTTCCGTCACACAGTAGGAAATTACATTTTGTCTTAAGATTTCATTTAATATTTGACTTGGTTTATTTAAATTCTACCAGATTGGAATACAACAAATAAATGAAGTACCTGTCTCCTTCCACTCATTTCTGTGAACACTTATTTCTCATGTTTGCCATAACTTGCAACTATCTTCCCATGAAGAAATGAAGAAATACAAATAATTACAATTTGCCCTTTGCATACAATAACATGTTGTACAGAAAGGTTTTATTACAGTCTATATGGGGGCTGTAGATGTTAGAGACTGTAAATGCAGCTATAGAATGCAGCATAGGAAGATTATTCCCCCTTTACCAATGCTTTCCAAAGAGAAATCCTAAAACATCATATTTGCTGTATTTCATGTTTGATCTTTTTAATTTTACTAAAAGCAGTCGATGTTCAGAGTCCAAGGCGGCAACCTCTAATGAGTTAATTCAGGTGTATGGCTTTTAAGGAATGTCTGTGTTGTGTGCATGGGGTATTCAGCTAAATATATAAGTACTGTGAGCTCACAAGATAAGGCTACCTGAAATAGAAAGGTAAATCATTTTTACAATGAAATGTTTCATATCTGAGGGCATAACAGATTCTGCCTCATCTAGTAAAAATATGTTAAATGTCAGCAATAAAAAGGCTATTTACAATATTTTGCCAAAATGCTTACAATCCTTATTGAATTAGAAAATCTACAGGTTATTATCATATTATAAGCACTGATATGTGACGCAGCATATTGAAATCTCTGCTCCAGTTGAACATAGCTGGGCATACACGTACTGTACCAATACTCAGAGCCTCATTTATCAAAGTCTGAATTTATCTCAATATTTTCTGAAATATTAATACACTTTTCAGAAAATTATGTTTGCAGGAAAAAAACAGAAAAAACATGAAAAAAATGAATCGTACACATTTTTCGGATTTTCCACCCGAAAAATCAAATTTTTTTCAGATTTTTGCCCGAAAACCACGAAATCTTCAGATAATTGCACGAAACCCAGCCAGATCAAAACATCTTTGGGACTTCTTCCTTTGACTTAAGGTGGCCATACACGGATAGATCCGCTCGTTTGGCGATGTCAAAGGTGGGCAATATCGGGCTGATCCGATCGTGGGCCCTAGGGCCCAACGATCGGATCCTAGCGTTCGCCAAACGGGCGGTCGGATCGCGGGACCGCATCAACGAACAGATGCGGCCGCGATCCGACGGGATTTTTAACCCCATCCGATCGAGATCTGGCCGACTTTCGGCCAGATCTCGATCGGGGAAGCCCGTCGGGGGCCCCCATACACGGGCCAATAAGCTGCCGACTTGGTCTGTCGGCAGCTTTTATCGGCCCGTGTATGGCCACCTTTATATGCAACCATGGCAGATCTGAGATGCTGGATTTTCGGATTCAAACTTTTTCCATCCTCGGGGTATAATAAATCCCAAAAAATTCATGTATTTTTCCCAACTAAAAATTCAGATTTTATACTTAAAAAACACAATTTTTTCGGGGTTTTTGCATTCAGAGTTTAGTAAATAACCCCCTACATGTGATTGGTGGGCCAAGAATACTGACTAATATTCACGTAATATGGATATTGGTCGGTTTGTGGATCAGCCATGTTTGGAAATGGAAGCTGCTAATGGGCCAAATCTGCTTGTGAATGGTGTATGAGCAGATTAGGAAGTAAAGGGGAACTGCAGGTCATCTTCCCTTCCTGCTATTACAATCATTCCAGCTGCCTGCCCAAACAATCAGAACAATAGAAAGGCAGTCATGCTGTGTTTGGCCTCTCGGTTGGGTTCCTAAGAGTATCAACTATATGTATGGCAACCTTTACAACCTTAGGTTCCTATAACATACATACATACAAGCACGGGGGTCATTTTCATTGGGAGCCTACCTGTGTGTGTCTGTGGAGTAAGGATGGAGTACCCAGAGGAAACCCAAGCAGACACAGATAGTACATGTTTGGAGACAGTGCCCTGGTCAATATTCAGCTTAGGATCCCAGCAATATAAGGCAGAACAGCTATCTACTTAGACACCTTAAAAATAGGCTAAAGTGCAAAGGTGCCTTCTGCAGTCTTTCCATTGCTAAACTGCTTCTCTAAACCTCTCCCGTTAGCTGAGTTGTAGTTAAGAAAACAGTAAGAGTAACATAGATTGGGCATGCTTTCTTAAGACATTTGTTTTCTAAATAATTTATATAAAAATGCTTGTACAGTATATTCCATTAGCATAGGGATTGCATAGGAGTGTACCAGGGACACAGATGTAAGTACTACGGACATTGTAATCCTTCTCTATAGAGATGTAACCCAGATGTGCTGCAGAGAGCTGGGGATTCCAGCCAACGATCACTTCAAACACTTAGGGGTGGATTTCCTTCTTTTTTTTTACTTTTATGAATTGTATTTTTTCTCTAAAAATTTGTGTTTTTTAAAATATTTTTCTAAACTTTAAAATGTGATTTTTATTAAGGGGGTTATTTATGAAAGGTTCCGTTTTTTCCAGAAAAAATTGAATTTTCAAGGGTATTTTTTAGTCAAAAAAACAAAACTTGAATGTAATTTTTCGAGATTTATTATACCCTGAAGCTGGAAATAGCTTGAATGTGAAAATATACCATCTAAAACCATTTGAGGTAGATTTCAATGGCAGAGGTCCCTTAAACCATTTGAAGATGTTTGTAACCTTCATGATGTTCGAGTTTTTTTCGATGGGTTTCACTCGATTGATTAATTCAAGTGATTCTAGTTTCTTCCACAGAAAACATCGATTAATTTGGCTTTTTGGGGTTTTCATCCCAAATTCACTGATTCGATTTTTTCATAAATTAGAAACCATTTGAGTTGTTAGTTCATTCGAGGTATAAAAAAAACTCACAAAGCTCTAAAATTCAACCTTTGATAAATAATCCCCTAAATGTAAAAACCATGAAAAACTCTTCATGCAAAACTTCTCCAAGTAAAAGCAATCGGGTCCCATAGAAGTCAATGGGAGCTGTGCTGATACTATTCGACCTTTTTTTTTAACCAATTAGACTTTTCAGATTTTATTCGCTAGTAATTGTCCAAAAGAACTTGAATTTTTTGGAGGCTTTAGAGATATTTATATTTTTTTTAGAGTTTTTTTTTTTTGTGTTTTTTATATTCAGATATTTTATTAACTTTTCATGGCATTCGTGGTTTTAGAGAAATAGAGTTTAATTGTGGTTTAAAAAATCTCTAATACCACTATTTTGACCTTTATTATTTGGGCTTCTCAGTATTTGTAAAACAGTGAGCCGCAGAGGGATTATGTGATTAAAGTCTCAAACAAAAATTCACTTTCATTAGTGTTTTTGCCGAGTGAACTTTAACTGCACGTATTACATTATGCAAGACCTTCTCTGTGGGCAGGATAATTAGACACCATAGAAGTGGTAGAGAAGGTGCTACAGGTGCACACTTTATCCAAGAGCTGATTGGGAATTTGATGGAAATAATAAAGCTTTATGCTCTTTTCCTTCCAGGTGTGCCAACAACATCACAGTGCTCCAGTACCGGAGTTGCTGTGGGACCTGTTCCAAAGAAAATTACATTCATAAAATATTTCAATGTCCTATACAATATGGCCTATAAAAGCCTCTGTTCCTGTACATTCTGCATCAATATTTGTTGCACCTGATTACATAGACAGCATATCTGGAAGCTGGGCAGGCACACGTTGTATTGTAGATGAGCTGCAGCATGTGCTTGTGAATACTAGGATATGTTTATCCTATGAGTATGTATGAATATACAGGCAGATGAATTGCTTTCCTATAAAACTGACCATGTGGTCAGTGCAATAAGGACCTTAGATTGTAAGCTCCAGTGGAGCAGGGATAGAATGATAAGATGGTATCATTCCTGTAATGTGCTGCAGAATATGCCAGTGTTATATAAATAAAGGATAGTAATAATAATAACAACGCTGTGAGAACATTGAAGCACTGGGTAGCCCTTGCTCAGATCTTACAAGACAAGCTCAGACATGTAATATACTGTAATTATATTATAGCTATACATATATGTATATATTTATTTATCACACATTTTTATTCAAAGGAAAGGGTAAATAACACTTTTTTTCTCACACTAATCCTTTTACTTATTTTTAAATACCACACTTTAATGGGTGTTGGGTGCCCCTAACATCACAATGCCCTTTACAAAAAAATAATCCGCACTCTAATCCAATTCCACAAAAATGGGTGCTTGATCTAAATTTTGTAAATACTTGAAAAGAAGATCAGCACACCAACATCTCTTTTTAGTTTTCATTTATTTCACTGTTCATTCCAATGATTCGATCCGCATTTGGACCTAGAGTAAAATAAATATATAGGTCCAAATGGGAACCGAAACGATGGAATGCATAGTGGAATAAATTAACACTATATATATATATATATATAATATATATTGGTAGAGTGACCAAGGAAATTGGTAAAAGGTGTATCTTACCTTTGATTTCTCTAAAGAGAGACATGTTAACTCCAGGAAAGGTCTTGCTAAGCAGATAATGGTGTCTCCGGGGTATTCTGGAAGGAACAAGCAGGTCAGTTACTCCATTTCGTAAGTCAAGTTCGCATTTTGGAGCTCACTTTTCAAAGGAAGGCTGTCTTGTGGAAAGGTTTTTGCAGTAATTCTAGTGAGACTATTAGGAAGGTCTATATGAGCAGCGCACAGATCAGGAAGGTTACTTGCAAGTGACAGAGTCTGTCTTAGTGAGACATTGAGGAAAAGCCAGGAGACTGCACAATCCCTCAAAATGAAGTATCGTGAGTACAGGGGTTACCCCAACTTATGTGGTTTTGCTGGCAGTCCACAAATGGTCACCCTGTGTGTAAAAGAGAAGAAAGTGGCTGTTGTGGATCCCGCAAACGTACAATATATATATATATATATATATATATATATATATATATATATATATATATATATATATATATATATAAAGCCTAAATCAGAGATAAAAGAGATCTTTCTATCCATACTGGTGTATGGCCAGAGGGCTATGAAGAAGTCTCTATGGCCTATAAATCTTCTGGAGCATTGCAAGTAACACATAACACTATGGGCTCTTGTTCCACAATTAGCAAAACCATGTCTTCTATCATTATATGGAGGGATATGAAGACTCCATGAAAGGCAAGCATTTTTGCTTTGAGGTTCAGTTGTCTACACGCAAATTATTAAATGAACTGTATTGCACAAAGAGTTTGCAGATGCGCCATTATGACAAAAGCTTCCTTTCAAAAATTCTGCATTCCTTGTAATTTTACTTTAATCAGTCAAATTCTATTTAAGGACATTCTTTTTGAGCAGAGTTTTCCAGGTGGTCAAAAGACCTAGGGCACGAAAGCTTAATACAAAAAAAAGCATTTTTATTTTGGATTCTTTTAGCCACCCTGTTATAACTCTTTAATAGCGAAGAAGCATTGATGCAATCTAACAATATTAATGGATAGCTGACAACAATGAAAATATATGAATAAAAAGAAGCATTTTACATAACAAAGGGTGAAAGGTTTGGGGCTCAAGCTCTGGGTGTTTAAGCATACCAATGCCTCTCATAATATCAATGGGTATTACATGGGGTAGAGGTATTATTCTATAATTAGGTGCCACTGATATGCATTGTGCTATTTTCAGATACAGATGTTTTTACCCACAATACATTTAGACCCACTGCAGTTGCACCAGACGCATCAAAAATATGCAATTATGTGCATGCATACTCTCAAACTAGGTGTGCAATATGTTTTTAGAGTGAGTACTGCATCTCTTTGTTGTACTGCATTAAAACTGTGTTACAATGTGGTTCTTTTGGTGCAGTCTGCTGGGCCTATTGATGCAATGTTCCCTGAGGAAACTACTATCAAGAGTAGGGCAGCAGCAATGTTCCCTCTAAGCTGTGCACACAAATTTTGAGGCCAACGCACACAAATTGTGATCTGCACAGATAATTCGTTGTGGAAACACCACATTTTTTATTAATTCTGACCTGAGTGCAGTTTTTAAAAACTGTGTACACAAGTTTAAAATGTACACACAACATATTTGGTTTGGGCACATAGCCAAGACGGAATTAGAGGGAACATTGGGTGGCAGTAACTCCAGGGTTCCCCAGTGGCAATATGGTCAAGTGTAAGGAAAAGAATGTTTGGGCACAAGTACCTTTAGGGGCAGATTTATCAAAATGCGATTTTAGAGCTAACCCATGTTGTATCCATTCCTATGGGATTTTTAGAATTGTATTTATCAATGTTTGAAAGTTAGAGCTCACCATGTGATACATACGTTTCTAAAAATCCCATAGGAATGAATAGATATGGGTGTGTTTTTATTGATTAAGCTCTAAAATCACATTTTGATAAATCTGCCCCTTAATGAATGACATCAATAAGAACAATATTTATTTTAGCAGCTGCATTTTATATATGTTGTACCCATATGTTGTAACAGCGCATTTCCAGTGGCTATTGTGTCATAATGGATACAGATTTTATGCTGCTTTATTGGTACACCAAGTCATTCCTTGTTAGTTGGCACTAGACGGAAACATTTACATAGTGACATCTGTGCTGATCTTTGCATAAAATTGTCATTGCACCAACACCAAACCCCATTAAAAACATTTTCCCTGGTATTTTGATGGCTATGATCACACAAATAGGTTTTGTCTGAATTCCAACCATAAAGTGACAAGACACTATTATACAACTGGGTTTTTGTACAATAAGAATAATGGAAAAAAGAGGAAAGGTTAGTTTGTCCTTTAGTTGTTCCTCCTGTGGATCCTTCCACAGTCCCCCACTGTGTAATGAAAGTCACAATCAAAAACATGGATCAGCGACGGAGAAATCAGAAACACTATATGGTGTAGTAAGTTACTATTAGGTTAATTAGCACCCTGTGCTTAGATATAGCTTTTATTGGTGCAGTTCCTTAAAAGAACCGTTCCTCTCCCCTTAAATATATCACCGCTTATACACTTCAAACGCCTCCACCAATTCAGCAGAAATGACTACTTACAAGACCTTTTCTGAGGGTATCGCATGTATTATTTCCCAAGGTGTGGATCCTCCTCACAGTATACCTTTAGCTCCGAAGAGGGAACATAGAAATCCCATAGTGTAATTCTATTTATTTAAAAAAATATATATATATATAGTCACAAGTCCTTATGCTGGTTATCACTGGAATGTAGGGAATGGTATTATTGCCGGCAAGATGTTTTCTCCCTCTCTCCTCATGGTTTTCCCCACAGCTTGTGATGACGTCACTGAAGGGAGAAAGGTTGTGATGGAAAACCCGATGCGACTGTCCTTAAAAAGGAAACATGCAAAGTAGGCCACATGCCTCTAAGGAAGCTGATTGGATCAACAAAAAGTGTGGAAAACTGAAAACCGGATTTTGAAAGTGTATCAGGTCATTGCTCATTTGAAAATGCAAGGGTCTTCACTTCTGTTAGGTGATCCAGCCAACTGATTTTCTAGATTAATGGGATTTGGCTTTTAGTGCCCTCAGGGGACAGTTGTTTCTACTCTGCTGATAATTGTGCAGCTTTAATATCTGGATATTAAATAAGCCTTTAGATTGTAAGGTGTTGCACATATACAGTAAATGAATGGTCATGCTCAGGTTCTTATGTAATCTGCCCATACATATGTATAACTAAATTGTACCAGTCATTAGAATTGCATACCCTTTTCGAATGGAACCATTTCGAAACAAATTAATAAATTACACTTATTAAAACTCTATCCCCCATACGTAATAAAAGGAACTAAGTTTGCCCAGGAGCAGTAACCCATAGTAACCAATAAGATTTTTGCTTTTACACAGGTGTGTTACCTACTGATTGGTTGCTATGGGTTACTGCTCCTGGGCAAACTATGTGTCCTTTATTACATAACCCCCGATATTTGTACAATGATTATCTTAACATCTACATATCAAGCCATTTTTCTCTCTCAGAATTTGCTCTCCTGTTTATGAGAAAGTTGCAGAGTTTTTTGACTTATTAAGTGAACTTAAACTAAAAAAATCTACAAATCTAGGCTTATTCATAGAATTTTCTGTATATCAAACAATATTATGTTCAGAATCTTAACTACAGCCTAAATATTGACATTTCAAGTAGCTGATTGTAATGTGGCAAACACAAGGGCTTGTTGTATAAAATCCAACTGCCAAACTCAATTTACTGAACACTAATCCATAATTACATAAAAACTCTCCTCAAAATTTGACAATGTAAATTAGGTGAAAAGCTTGTTTTGCTACAAATTGCTGTTAACTATCTTGACTTAATATCTGGCCACCTAGTAGGTGAACAACGCTTCTTGTTTCCAATAACCCGAGAACCGTGTTTGTTTCAGGCAGTGGGACAACTAAAATGTCAGTTTTCAGTTTTAAGGCCTTTTCTAAAATAAAATACATTTTGATAAACTACTGTTACTACTATTTGCAATTTTTGCAACAATTTTTCATGCGCTAGATACATCTTCTACTGGCATGAGTTGATCCTATCAAATAATAAAATATCATGGTAGAATAATAAAAATGATTAGTACATTTGGAAGTCTTCAAACAGGCTTTTGGGAGGTGGATTTGTTTTAGTGTACTATGTGCTATTGCCCTTTTATTCACATACATATATATATCATCACCAAGAACAATAGATGAGCTGTGTAGGGACAGTAGGGGGTAATTAATTAAGCTTCAGTTGTGCTGATGATGAGGCTATTGCACAGAAAATTCCCACTTTTCCCTAGTCCATAACCCTTTTCAGGCTGGTTTTAGAGGCCATTCTTTGTTCTGGTCTCTCAAGCTTCCCTGCTGTTACCATAAATCTCCTCAATTTCCTCCTCCCTCACTTTTACTTTTCCAGTTTGTGGATTTTGGCGGCAGAATTGTATAAATACACTGAGACGGGATTTTTAATTGATTGTTGTTTTCAGTTCTCTGCAGGGAATCTTATATTCAGGGACATGTTGCCCTAAGAGATCAGCTGATATGGTGGGCCTAATTTAAATTGCCAGCAGAACCATAGAGAAGATGCAGAGATCTTAGTGCTACTGCTGCACTGAAGTGCCCTGTTCCACCAAGAGAGCCAGCCTCAACGGGCACTTGCATCAAAACATCACTTATCTCTTTCTCTGCCCATTATTGTGTTACCTTTTATATTGCCATTTTTACTTCTTTTTACTATTTTACTATTCACTGATCTGTTCCTACCCCTCTCATTTGCACCTAATTACATATATGTTTTATATACATATATGTATTTATTTATATGACACTTATATGACACTACTTGCATGTGTAGAGCTGTAAATTTATAAAATATATTATTAATACTGAAAGGAAAACAGACAGCTCTATAAAATAGGTGGCGCAGACTAAGGGACAGGGGAGGAAAGAGGTCTCTGCCCTAAAGGGCTCATCACTTTATTCCTGTTACTCTTACAGATGTCTCTTAAAAGATACACAACCAAAACCTCAGCTATAATTTAAATTTATGTCATTGGTAAAAGTTTGTTGTATCAAAGCCTTATATATGGAAACAACATTGAACATAAAAACAGTAAACTGGGTGATAGCACACAAACAAAACCCACGAGTCTGCCTGTCACCACGTTTCCCATAGTTTTTATCAGAAGAGGTAGCAGACATTTTGGGATATTTAGCCTTTGGACAATTGTATGTAGTGTATTCATGGTCAAAACAAGGCCACAGGCTGCCTGAACAAAACATGAAGAAGCTCTCCCAAAATCCTGCCGCTTTCCTGGGTGCATTTAATGATCTCTTCACAGAACACAATAGCACTACACTCAATAATAAACCAAAATAAATATATTGGTTAAACAGTTCAAATTTTTTCATTCTCAATCAGTGGCCTTCCTCAGGAAAGCAAAATATTCACTGTTTGTCATACGAGCCATGGTAAACAGAGAATAAAGTAGTGAAAGTGTCAAAGTACAGTAAGTACATGTATGTGAGGCCATCTCTCTAGGGGGCAGATTTACTAAAGGGCGAAGTGACTAACGTTAGCGAAAATTCACTAGCATGACATAATTTCGTTACTTCGACGATTTACTAACGGGTGCAGGCATAACTTCGCTAGTGAAGGAGATAGACTCTAGCAGTAATTTGCTCCCTTACGCCTCGTGACATTGCGCTCTGGCGAATGAACGTAACTACGCAAATTCAATAAGGTGCGGATTTTAATGAACGTTACCTCTTGGGCCAGACTTGCCTTCGCCACCTCAGTCCCGGCAAAGTGCAATAGAGTAGATAGGAGTTCCTCAAAAAATTGTTGAAAAATGTTCTAAGTCCCAAATAACGCTGGAGACTTTTCATTTTTCAGGGTGATAGGCTGCAAAAGATCGTACATTTTTTCTGGGGTACCCGGCTTCCCCCCTACATTTTCTAACATATGACACATAAACTATACACTGGGATCATGTGTAGGGCAATATAACAACTCTATTGTTAGAGAAATATTGGGAGAGAGAAATATTGTGCATTGGAAATCTTTAGTGTATTACCCACAAGCAAATGGAGAAATCGAGCGATTTAACAGAAGTCTGAAAGAAACACTACAGACAGCAAATCTTACTAGGGAAAGTATTTACAACAGAATTCCTACATAACTACAGAGCAACGCGTCATGCAACAACCCAATCATCTCCAGCTGAATTATTACATGGCAGACAGATGTGCACTAAGTTACATGTTGCAGACATCAAACTTCCACAAAATACTGTGCCTACAAAATCGTCTACTGCTGACATTGTCAAACATCAACAAGCCAAATGCAAGGCTTAATCGGACAGAAAATGTGGTACAAGAGAAGTGCGCTTTCCGCCTGGATCTTTAGTCAGAATTAAGAAACCAGGACTACTGAAACAAGCACAATACACATATGAACTGTCTGATGGACGCATATGGAATTCAAGTTGTCTTGCTCCTGTTATGAATGACTTTGGAGAAGCTCCATTTGATGAAAGACATTTTCCTACTCCTGATGTCAACTGCAATAGGCCTGAAGAAAGTGAACCTATAAGGCATACTGAGAGAGTCAGAAAACTACCTGCATGGACCAAGGACTATGTGATGTGAATAATGCATACTGTTTAATTGTTGCTGTTTATTACATTTGCCCAAATGCTTTCCTACTATAGGGGGAATATGTGGTGTTTATTCAAAGGGCCTGCAGGTGTCATTGTCCACAAGAGTTATACTGTGTACATAGTAATTTCTAGACTGTTTTAAAGTATTAGAGTTTAAGTGTAATGGCTGCATGAACCTGCTATTAAAGCACTGTTATACTCTACAAAACATAACAGTATATATACTGTATGTGTGTGTGTGTGTGTGTGGGCACACTGTGTGGGACATTGTGACTGTTGAAGCAGTAAGCCAATTACACAATGTTTGTTATCACAGACAGAGGACCCTCTGTACCCTTTGCTCATCTGTGTTCACTTTGTTTGCATTGGATCAGACCAAAATGGTTCAATTTCATTTCTTGTTGTGTTTTGCTGGTGACCTTTTAAAGGTCCACTCTCTATAAATGAGCTAGGTGGGAAAACTATCTATAGGTGAAATCCTCTGCTGAAGACAAAAGCATTCAATATTCTGAGGTTAGGCGCTTAAAAAAATACATGCCTGAAGTTCGATTATTTAGCAAAAACACGTTAGGCTTATCTTTTAATTAAAGTTGCGGGAAAAATTTGTAAACTTAATTGAAAGCCATTTATATGCTGACACAGCTACTCTTGCAAACTGTTTTGAATAACATTTCTGAGGAATAGCACAGGAACAAACAAAGCCCAACAGAGAGGGAACAAAACAAAAGACAAACGCTTCCAAAATCACTTGGCATCACTTGATATGGAGTTTGCATGCTCTTCATCCGAGTCCAGATGTTTTTCCAGGGTCATGGTCGTTTCGTAGATTTCAGACGGTCACTGCAAACCCCTAATGAGTATCAGGCTACTCTAAAATGACTTCCATTTGCATGTTAAAAGAGAAGCAAACTTCCTTTATAAGTTCCTGTTCGGCAATGTCTTTTATTTCACCCCATAAGTATAATTGCTCCTTTAACATGCGCTTCCATCCCTGGATGCTAGTTTCTGTAGCTAATTACGTGTGTGTTTACTGCAATGTAAATATCTACGTTTAGAGCTTAATATTCTTTTTAATACTGAGTAACCAAGTGACGTAACCAATGTTTTGCTGCTCATTGGGACATCTGGATGTTGGTCATGCCTTCTCCAAATGAGATTATGTGATCATATTGATTTATATACACACACATGGTATAGCTTTCAAATTTAGCTTTCAGCATGCAAGTATACACGTATATAGAGCAGGTTACAAGTAAGATGCTTTCAGTCTTACAAATGCTATGCAGCGTAACATACATTGTATAAAATCACATCCAATTAAACTAGGAAATTAGCATGTCTTATTTTTTTGTCCCATTACTGTTCTAGTTGTCCATAGACTTTGCATTTATATTGGTGTTCTCATGAAAGACATACTCCAGTATTGTAAATTGTTCTGTTTTACCAATACCAAGGGTTTGTTCACAAGGACTTACAAAAATGGTATGACCTGCAAAGCTGATGAAATGTTTTATTACAAATGGCCATCCGAAAAATAGTGCCAATGGCATGTATTTACCTATGGTAACATAGAAATGGCAGCTGATAATGCTGGGGTGTTTGGTTGTTCTCTGATAACATTATAGCAGTACCTGGTTGAGGGAATCTGATGGCTTTGCAAAACAAGAACTATATAGGAAATATAGGGAAGCAGAAACTTGTTGTATAAGGCATAAATATAATGATGGGAAGCAACAATATGGTTCAAGCCTATATATAAACTGCTGACTTTCTGTCATGGTGATTGGAGTCAACCCTAGTATTCTGTAATACTGCAGTTATTCTGAAAAGTACATACAGTACATACCCATAAGATCTACAATCATCTAAGGTGTTAGGAGACATGTCCTTAGGCTAGAACCCCCTTCCATGGACAGACATGCTCTTTCTTTATGAATTCCTTAAAATGTCAAGACTGGATATATGAATGCTCTGTGGTTGTATTAAGATCCTGTTTCCCGCTTGTTACAATGGTATGTAGAACCCATGACTAAGCACCCCGAAGGGTGTGAAACGCGTAGGGTGGATGGAGATGAAGCTATAATTT
Organism: Xenopus laevis; assembly: GCF_017654675.1. Classification (NCBI taxonomy): domain Eukaryota; kingdom Metazoa; phylum Chordata; class Amphibia; order Anura; family Pipidae; genus Xenopus; species Xenopus laevis. The sequence continues at coordinate 108,893,523 of NC_054375.1, read as the reverse complement.
TAAATTTTTCTACCAATACATTTATCTTTTAACTAAATATATCTGGTCTTGTGGATCCGTTTGAGTGCCGGTCAGCCCGGCTTCTTTATCTTCTGCTGTACCGCTCCCCAAAGCTAGGGGTCTGGGGCTGGTGCACCCGGACCACTTTCAGTGTTTGGTGAGTAACTTTACAACTAATTCTGGAGCACCTTGTCGTCCTCTAACCATTTGAGATGTAGAACAAACTACCACTGTGTTTCCAAACTCATTGTTTCAGAAAGAGGTTATTGAATGCTTGGCTCCTAACTATAATGCTTTTCTAATTTATAGAGAAATATTATTCAGTGTCCATTACTCCCCTTGAGTTACTCTCAAAACCTTACACTAAAGAACAATCCCCCATATATAATAAAATGCACTATGTTTGCCCAGGAGCAGTAACCCATAGCAACCAATGAGATATTTACTTTGGCCAGTAAATTGTACCTGATGATTGGTTGCTATGGGTTTCTGCTCCCCTGGGCAAATGTAGTGCCTTTTATTATATACAATAACTACCCATAGTATTTTATGTATGTTCCACCTCCTCCCCAATTTTAATATCATTGTAAAATGCTTCAAAACTTAGCAATCAAATCCGTCTAATAGTCTATAACTAACATAGCGAATTAAGAGGCCACAAAATGTTGATTGATCACTGGATGATGCTGTTCTGTGGTCTATGGCACAGTTCATAAAAGGGACAAGCAGAAAAGCAGCTAGCTACCACATCCAATTCTACTTCATATATAAAAAAGCACTGTCTTTGGGCTTAATTGTATATTTAAGGTGAAACAAACGGAAATTAAACTCTCCTATTTATGAATGTATATCCTTTCTCTTTAAATGACAAACCTCATTCCTGGCGATTTGTTATATAGACATATCTATGTCTATATGACTGAGAGCAGTGTCTAAAGTTGGGAGTTGTTAATGATTTCTTTTTGTGAAACAAAGTGGCGGCTTCCTGGGTTGGTGTTATTAGTTAGCGGAGGGCTCAAAGGATTAATCAATCAATGTCCCGTGTCATTCTGCTAGCAAATTGGATCCATCTGCTAGTGGAACATTTTAGATATTTTAGGAGCTAAAAAAATTGATTACATTTGGCTGAGAAAAAGCAAATAAAAATGACCTTCCTTCGTTTATTCTGCACATGCCAACCTAAATTAGGAACTAATGAAAGCAGTTTGTATTTAAAGGATTTTAATATAATTTAGGCTAATAGTGACACTTTGAAAATAGTACACTTAAATGCGCCCGCAATATAAGGCTAACAGATGTTGGTATTTTATGATTAATTATACATTTCATTAACATATGATTATTGTCAAACATCATTTGATGGGAAGAAACTACTTGAGTCATTTATAGAGATCTGAAACATAGCGAGGCTTATTTATAAATGCCTGTTTGGTTTAATGTTCCAACTTAATATGCAAATGCAGGATAATGATTCTCTATATGAGATGTAAATAGTGCATGAAGACAGAAGAATTTTCAAGATTGAATGTATAATTTAGATACCCCGGGTTGTCATCTTTCCCCCCTCCTAAAAATACAAAAGCTGAACATGCCTCCCATATTTATTTTGCGCACTACAGACTAAAAATGCTTAAATGAGCAACAGATGTTAAGGCAGTATTATGTAGCTTTATCATTTTGTCAAAGATAAATAGTCAGCCTGAAGAGACAATGAATCTTTCCTGGCAAAAATAGTTAGGTGCAAAACATGCAATGATGTAGTCAGATTTAGAAACTGGTAAAAGAACACAACTTTAAAGAGATACCACTGTGTGAATAAAATGTGTGCTTGAATGAATTGTTTTTATATTATTCTGTAAAATCCTGTATTTTAATTTTCTACTGGAAAATGTATTGACTCTTTAGGGGAACACATTTACACATTTAACCAGCTTTATGGCAATGATTCTAAGTGTATTCTTAGCACCACAGCTACTGTCCCACAAGACAGAACATGTTAGGTTAACCCTTTTATAAGTGGTGGATAAGTGCCCATCTTGGCCTTCCAGTTATTGAAAGTGAAAGAGCAGACAGCACCAGCATTGGCCCTTTCCCCAAAAAGATGCTCTACTCAACTGCCAGTATTGGTAATTTTGGGCATTTGCCATTCAAGTAAATGGGAGGCAAATTGAGAGGGTTGAAGAACTTCTCTCCAGGTGAGCTAGAAGAAGTAAAGTGATGCATTGAACTTCTGAACTATAGGAATATATAAATCTGTACTTTTAATAAAGTAACAGAAAAAGAATACAATTAAATAATGTTATAAGGACATCAACCACCCATTAAACCCCATACTGCGTGCTGCAAAAGAAACAAAGCAATACAAACATACAAACTACACATTTATAATAATAATTTATGATAATGTATTATCTGTAACTGATGACATCATTAAGCACTCTTTATGAGTATATATTGTAATATATAAGTGAATACACTACTAAATAATAATAGGTATCTAGGATAAAATAAGTGAATGTGAATTACTGTCTGCCATTGCATATTGTTTCTTTCATGAAACTATTCCTAATACAGGTATGGGATCTGTTATCCATAATCCCTTAATCCAGAAATCTTCAAATTACAGAAAGGTCATCTCACAGAGACTCCGTTTTAATCAAATACATCAGAATATTGAAACATTTTTCCTCTTTCTCTGTAATAATAAAACAGCAGCTTGTACTTGATCCCAACTAAGATATAATTGATCCTTATTGGATGCAAAGCAATCCTATTTGGTTTATTTAATGCTGAAATTATTATTACGGAAAGATCCCTTATTTGGAAACCCCTAAGAACAGAACATTCTGGATAACAGGTACCATTCAGGAGAAAATATGGAAGGCAAACCAAAGTGCAGCACTTGGTTGTAGATAAGACTAAGATACAGCAAAGATCAGTCATCTGTTGGCCCTGTGTGGCATTACTAAACCAGGTCAAAGCTCTATTAGGAAATTTCCAGATGAGAAACAAGTTGAGTTTACTAAACTCTTTTATAAATTGGGCTAATACATTTTAGAAACACTGCGGTCCTTACCTTTACACCCAGCTATATGCCTCCTGCTTTCTTCTACACCTAAATAATTCATATCACTGCATGCTCCCGGATAAATTGAAAAACATTGTCTTTTAAGTACGTCATCATCACCATCATTTATTTATAGATAGCACCAACAAATTACACAGCTCTTTATAGTAAGGGGTCTTACAATAATGTAACATGCCATTGAGTATTCCTTGCACTTTGTACCATGACCAAATCTAATCTCCATTTTATGACCTGAGGCCCAACCCCATATATATGTAGAGATTAGGATCTAGCCTTCTGTTAAAGCTGTATAGTGGCATATATGTATAGTATATAATACAAGTCACACCCATGTGATGGAAAGACCTGTGTTGAGTGCTGCACTGGGTAGGGACTATTGATTATATATCATACTTTGCAGTTTAATCATGATAATACTTCCATTATCTGACTGTTTCAGTTGGCCACATTCCAGTGATACCGGTCCCTTCACCAGACAGGGCAAGCAATCAATATTGGCTTTTTTTTTTTTTTTTTTTAAAGAAATCAATACATGAAATGACTTTTAGATCACAGCCTATGAGCACTGGATGATTGGACAAGACTGAAGGTTCAAACAGAGTTAGCACAGCCTTCATGAAAGCCAGGGAGAACAAAGCAAGATGGAACTTATTATACATTGAGTTCTTGATATTTTTATCAAACACAACATAAAGACATATTAGCCCCCCCCCCCCAATTAGGGGTCTTATGCATCATGCTTGGATCTACTAACAAAAGGATCTGGACCTGCTGATACATGATGCATCCAGTGGAAAACAGTAGCAGACAAACCACCCCTATCCCTCATTACTACTCCTAATACCCCCCCCCCCCAAAGAACATGGTGTGGTGACAGGTTACACATGGCCCCAAAATACACAAGCTAGTTAAGGTTAAGTTAAGGACCTTCTGTTACCCTTAAGTGAGCATCCAATAGGGTACTTTTTTCTATAGCATAAGGGGACAGGCGGATGAGGCAATTTGGAAAATATTCCAAAATATCTCAGCAGTAGGAGATACAAAAACATATAATGCTGAAAGACTTAATTTAAAATTTGAGGATTAAGCAAAACTCCGGAACTTGACTGACCTATTCCCACTAAACAGCTTCCTTTAGTGCTCAATGCCTGGGAGCAGAGGCTCTGAAATGTGAAATGTTTACAGTCAGGTCCTTGTGAACTCCGCTGTTACCTAGATGGTTAAATGGGCAAACAATATCATATCTGTAAAGTGCACTCTCTCACGGAGGCCTGAATGAATGTTGTTCTACGGTCCTGACCTCTGAATTTTACCACTTTGCTCTGTGTATTATTTTCTCACATTTATGGATCTGTTCATTTTAAATAAAGGGTGCTGTTTAGACTTTGCAAGGCTTTTATCGGTTGCTTTTTTGTTTTGCCAGGTTATTATCCATTTTCTAATCCTTCTAACCTTGTGGGGAAAATGGAGTCCATATTGATCTGTTCATCAAATATTGATAGGCTTTTCTGTCTATCGAATGGCTTGTGTTATTTTATTGACACAATGCAAAGAGAACTGTCAATGTTGTAAATTACGCAACATCTTACTCTGAACATTAGAAAACCACAACTTACTCATCATTATCCAGATTTTCCAGCAGCTTATAAATCAGGATTAAACTAAATAAAAATAATGTTATACTGTCTGTGTAAGTTGTATATTCTTCATTTGTCACTTGGAGGTTGTGCTTTACTGCCCATTTGTTACAGAAATCAAAGATAGATTAATAGCAATAAGCGGAAAATTTTGCCATGTACATATTCACTGCAAACTTCTGCGTTTCGCCGAAAATGTTAGCAAAATTGCCCAGTGGCTCATTCATTTTGTGTGACCAAACAAAAACAAAAAAAAGAGATGCATGACAAACACATACATCATTTAATCCTTTCTGTCTACTTCCACATAAACCAAAGAGATCTGAGCCAAAAAAATGCATGTGCTTTTGCCCTCCCAAAGCAGAAACAAGTGGAGATGATTTTTGCACAGACATCTTTACTTTCACATTTTTGTGCCAAAATTCCACCAGTGTATGCACTGACAGGAGGATGCTGTACCAGGTAGAGACAATAGTCAAGGCAGATGGCAGCTGATGGGGATTTGCTTTCCTGGCATATTTATGCCATTGGAGAATACACCTTGTGTAAAACAAGAATTTGCATCAGGATGGGCTATTCTTTAAAGAAGAGAATGTTACACGTGGACTACAATAGATGGTTTGGTATTGATAGATGGAATTTAATGCATTTGCTCTCTATCCATTAAAAGTTATTCGAACTTGGAGCTCTATTGACTTAAACAGATTTGTGGGTTTATTGAATAATACATGAGAAAAGCATTTGCAAAATGCATTTGCAGTGATGTGTTGGTGCTTCATGTTCCCTTCCTAAGGCTCAGAAGCCCAAACACCTACAATAGATCTTTAGGCAACTGCTTACCCGTACATAACCAAATCTTCAAGCATGGCTTTACCTTACATGTCCCATACAGATGTTAGTACAACTAGAACATTCATGAAGTAGGAAGAAGCCCAGGCAGAAATCACTGCAAAGTTTATTTACACGACATGTTTTGGGTGTCAATCCCTTATCAAGTGTAAGTGTTACAAGTGAGAATAAATAACCAAACATGATCATTGGACCCTCCTCTGACTCCTCCCTTCCAATTAACATAATTAATTACAAATATGCCTCCCTTTCAATTAACATAATTAATTACAAATATGCCTCCCTTTCAATTAACATAATTAATTACAAATATGCCTCCCTTTCAATTAACATAATTAATTACAAATATGCCTCCCTTCCAATTAACATACAAATACAATACAAATATGGAATTTGTTGGAATTGTGGGCTTTTTTTATGAACAGTGATCACAACCTACTTAAGTAGGATCTATATGCATATTTGTAATTAACTATGCTAATTGGAAGGGAGGAGTCAGAGGAGGGTCCAGTTGTGATTGTTTGGTTATTTATTCTCACTCTCACTTGTAACACTTACACTTGATAAAAGGTTTAAAACCCGAAACATGGCGTGCAAATAAATACACTTTGCAGTGATTTCTGCTTGGGCTTTTTCCTACTTCCTGTTCTAGACCTACAATACATCTGTAGTAGTGAACTGCAACTTCCAATAGTGTGTAACTGCTCACAAATTCTGGGTGCTGTTAAATGGAGTTCACAACTAATAGAAGGCTCAGAGCTCATGCACCCCTTCTTTGGGGTTACATTACCTATTGGATTTATTGTTATGAGCCTAAGGGAGGATGGCCCTACACAATGTTTACATAAACACCAGGCACTTCATGATTTATCACTTCAGATATTTTCCTGTTGGAGCTGTAGCCCAGACTGTACTATTAAATGAACTGGATCAGTCTCTTTTCTAAGTAGATATATTCACTAGCTAATCTAGTCAACCGAGTCAACCTTGCTACACAAAACCTTCAGTATGATTTATCATTGGCATGCTTATTCACTGAAAAATAATTTGGGCATAAATTGTGCTATACCCAAATTAAATATAGTACCATATTTATAATTTAGCCTATTCTTACTCCAAGTCTAGCACTTCTGCAGCTAGTCATAATTTACCCCCTTCAGACATTGTACATGTTTACTAGCATTCATGGAGGAAGGAAACCATTTTGCTCATATAAGTGAAAATTGCACATCCTGTGTAATAAATAACAATCACATCATTAATGTAACTGGCTCCGTCAGATCAAAGGTAATTACTAATTAGAAGGATATGAGTTGCTTCGAAGGTGCCAATCTTCGCTAATCTAGGTAAATGAAGTCTAACGAACATATACTATGATGGTGTTGGAGAATATTCTACTATCTTAGAAATATGCACCAGTCACTAGGCAGTGTGTCAGGACTATTGGGGATTGAATCCCTGGTCTGCAGGTTGACTGGACAGTGCATTCTCATGCTGAGCCACTGGAGGCAGTTGGAGCTCACACCTCGAACTGTCAGTGTAGATTACTGCTATTCCATGTCTCCACCCCTAATCTCATTGAAGCCAGGTGTCGGTGATCTTATCATCAAGGCTCTACATAAGCCATTACCTTTCTGCCAGCCATTGCTGGATCATTGATTTATTTCTGTGTTCTAGTCGCCTTGTGCCAGTGTTCCTGAAATTACCCAGTCCCTGATTCCTGACTTGTCCTGCTTGTTCCTCTGACCTGTTTATTCCTTGTACCTGCCAACCACACACTGTTGGTAGATCCTGACACAGTGTACCTGGCCAACCCCTTTAATACCAAATAAAATACAATCTGGAATCCTAAATATGTATAGCTCTCTTGCACAAACTGATGCCCTAAAACATGGTAAAAGGATGATATTATGTCTATGATAGTTGGCTGCTGTATCCCTCTTAAATGATCCACTAATTTTATTTCTTCTGTCTTGCACTTTATTGTTAAATGTTAATTGCTTCAAGTGAGGCTATTGTACAAGTCCATTAGCTGTAAAATGAACCTGAAAACATTCATGTTTAATAAGGTAGAAACTGGGTTGCTATATATGTCAGTTATCCTAGACTATCTCAGCTGCTGTGAAAGCCAGCATTCTTTAATGTTATAACAGTTGCAAAGTTAGCACCAGGTCTAGTAGCCCATAGTAGCAAATCAGATATTTGCTTTTAGGGAGCCCCTTCTATTGATCATTGGCTGCTTCAGGTCACCCTCACTGGATCTGGTGTAAACCTTGAAACTTTTATCACATGAACCTGTCTAATGCTCACTTGATTCATGCCGCTACCAGTCAAATTCGCTTAAATAAGGCTGTGTCCTCCTTTTATCTGGCTGGAAGTGGGCTGTTTGGGATCTATAATACCCAGCTGCACTTGACCTGGTTCAGCTGAGAAGTCAACTCCCGGCTGCAGGAAAAAATCCAGAATTTGACATAGAAGCAGTTGCCTCCATGTGTCTTATTTATGTGCTATTATTGTATCTATAAAAATAGAAAGGGGAAAAGTAATATGTAAGGTTAATGGTTTTTATTAAAAAGTCCTGCCAAAGTGTATTAGATGAAAGACATAATTGTCTGGCTACTCTTACATTCTGTTTGTTCCTACAACGTCTATTTTTGTAATTCATTTTCTGTTATCACTGCTGCCTGTGGCACTCACGAAGGGGTGACACAAGTGTATCACCTACACATAACTGTAATGGGACTTATTATCTTGACGCCTGTTATCTAGAAGCTCCAAAATACATCAACGCCACTTCTCATATAAAGGTCATTCACGACATCAAGTGCAGTGTGCAAAATGCCATTTCGGGTGCAAATCACCATGCTTTTATACTATTTTTGTAGCACAACAAAATTTGTGGCTGCCACAATTGTGCCAGAGGCATAAGAATGAATGCAACTGTGTGTGTGGTAGCAACCAAATTGCATAAATTGGGAATGGGATTGCATTACTTCTGTCTGTCTGTTAAAATAATGCTTGCATCACATTGTTTTGTCACAAGTCTACTATGCCTATTGATGCAAACCACTGTGGGTACTGTGAATTTACTGCATGGAAATATCTCCAGGTTTCCACAGTGTCAACAGGCACACTTGCACATAGAAGAGCCAGGATAGACCCTATTGCACTTGAAAAAAAAAAGTACAAAGTGAGTGTTTGGATGCAAATATGTAAGCACAACAGCTGCATCCATTTTTGTCTTATCTTAGCAAGCAGATAGTGTCTTGTACAGGTATGGGACCTATTATCCAGAATGCTTGGGACCTGGGGTTTTCCGGGTTAAGGGATCTTTCCATAATTTGGATCTTCATTACGGTAAGTCTACTAGAAAATAATTTAAACATTAAATAAAGCCAATCGGCTGATTTGCCACCAATAAGAAGTAATTATATCTTTGTTTGGATCAAGTACAATGTACTGTTTTATTATTACAAAGAAAAAGGAAATAGTTTATAAAAAAATTCCATTATTTGAATAAAATGGAGACTATGGTAGGCAGACTTCCTGTAGTTCAGAGCTTTCTGGATAACAGGTTTCCGGATAATGGATCCCAAAACTGTACTTGATTGTAATTAAGATAGCAAAATTCATGCCAAAAATCGTATTTACTGTTAAAACATTTTTAATAGCCTTAAGTCAGGCTACTTTTACAAAAATATGCCTTTTCCAAAAACAGCTCAGGTCCCACATAGTTCAAAGAATAGATCTTCTAATTGTATAGAAAAGTATGTTTATCAATACTGAAATTCAGCTTTCACTTTGAGCAGGCTAATATAAATGTCAGTATATATGATACTAGGTCAGAGCTAATCTAAGTCTGATGCATTCTGTCTGGCTCTAGTGCTAAGTCACATTCCTGGGCATTAACCGTATATGTGCTGTTAATTAGCATTAAAGTCTGTAACCAGACGAGGATAAAACCATGCGACAGACGGAAACAGATCACCGTCAGGATAGCTGATCCGATTAGGAAGGCTTATAGAAGTTAACTACACTTTTGCAGCTGTTGCAGGCTTATTGGCTGAAAACTGCTCTGGTAAAAAAAACACCCCCACCTCTAGTCAGATAACTTCATTTCTTAAGGTATTTCTTGTTTAGTGAAGAGGAAACCACACACTGTCAAATGGCATAAATGGTAAAACAGCTTTTTTTAAGACTATAAAAGGAGTAGAACAGATAAAGCAAAAAAAAAATAAATAAAAAGGTTTGAAGAAAAAGCAGCTGCATGGGAGAAAATAGAATAATGAGCTGGAAGAACATGGAGGGCAACACAGGGCAAATAAAAAATACTGAGGTAATATTATCTACACTATAGAATCTCAAACACACCAGTGGTGCAATCCTATCCACTTAATGATTGTCAGGGCCCAAAGGCTCCGGTTGAGAAATATGGACCAAGGAGGAAGTAGCAGGCACCAAACACAGTTCGAGGTATCCAAGGGGTTAAGAAGTTCAACGTAGTCAAGTCCGGGCAAATTTCAGTTCAGGCAGCAAGAATTCAATAGTCAGTGAAACTGGCCAAGGTCAGGATCAGAAATCAGTAGAAAATAGTAATTAGCACACCCAGGAACACACAACCTATAATGGGGCAATGGCTGCAGGGCTCTGGCGTCTAAGGCCAATTTCTGCACCACAACAAGCACCTTGACAACATGTGTCACTCGACCACGTGCCATGCGTAACCGCTGGGAGCCGACATCAAGATTGGATTCCTGTTAGAATAGTCAAAAAATCTGTGCTGTTGGTGAAGCTTAGAAGGAAAAAGGGGAAAGTGTTACAGGATCGGAGCAGTGAGTGCACTCAGGCAATCTACCTGCTGGTGCGTCCACAGGATCCGATCTGGCTGCAGCAAACAACAATCCAAAAGTAATGATTTCGGACTCCACCAAATGACATCCAAGTGCGAACCGGAGTGTTAAAAATAAATCCATCTTTATTAAGCAGTTTTAAAAATAGCGGCAGGGGAAGCTTCATTACTTTTGGATTGGTGAAGCTTAGAACCCTGGGCCAAATTGTATTAAAATGAACAGCACAGATATCAAGACTGCAGCAACTGTTGGACTCCAGCTACCAGCCTGTAATACTTTGTTTAGCAGAATCACCTGTCTCATAGAGTAGATCATGGGCACATGTACTAGATACAGAAAGGTTGGGAGGTTTTGTGGCTAACGTCACTTTGCTTAGTGAGTAATGAGTTTAAAACTAATGACTCCATTGTCAACTACTTGGGGATTGGGCAGGTTACTTAATCTCTCTGTGGTTCAATAATCTAAAATAGACTGTAAACCCTAAAGCAAAGGAAAAATCAATACTCAGCTCTATATATACTTGGTTTTTATGTGGCAATGCTGTTTTTTATGTGGCAATGCCTGGTGTTGTGTAATTTATTTGGTCACTCTCCCTTTTTTAACACAATATGATAAATAGGGCAGTTATTGTGCTATACAATATACTCACTAGAAAAAGGCTCAAGGTTCAGTTCAGTTCTCCAAATATATATATAACAGAGGAAAATTAATCTCTCAAGTTTTATAAAGATTTCCAAAGCAAATGGAAACCTGCTGGAGATAATCTGGAAAGAGATCACCAGACAGTGAGCTGGTTTGATTTTTCCACAAAGCTTTGTGAGGCTGGTTTCCATTATAACTGGTTCTTATTGTGCATATAACGGCTGCTGTAAGCAGGAGAATGTATTGCCAAATGAATGTGCAGAGCAAGTGACAGCTCTAAAGGACTATGACAGACAGCTTCATAAACTGCGGTGTTTGCAATGATTTAATACCTGACTCTATAGGACTGCAAAAACGTGCCAATTTGTAGTACTGAATGGATTTTAAGCAGTGGAAGTCCATTTACACTTGTCTCCAATATATTCTGTTATTGACATGTAGGTTTTAGCAGATCTGTGGCAGGATAAGGGGAAATTGTAAAGCTGTCTCTTGTTTTATGGATGGATGTTGCTACACAAACCCGCTTCCTTGTGTTTAGATTTCTAATTGATATTTTATTCATGGTATTTTCTATATTTTCTACAGAACTCTACTAAAGGGGAAAGACATTTTAGAGCAGATAGTTGCAATGTATTTTTCTTTCATATGCCATAAACTGTTATAGTATAAGTGACACTTGCTGTCTGCTTGACATTCTAAAAAACCAGAACTTTTTAAAAAGCCATAACTGAATATTTTAGTTTCTTTATATTACACATTTTAGAGATGCTACTTTCCAAAAAAAAGCATCTATTTTAGAGTAAAAAGTAGCATTACAAACTTGTGAACCTGGTAGCTTCTGCTTCAGTGGAATGTTCTGACTCTGTTGCTACTTTGGCGAAAGTGGAAAATAAAAAGTGCTGCATGAGGTCGGCATAGTTGGTTTCTAAAAACAAGAATTCAGAGGAATGGATTCACCACAATGTCAAAGGACAAACTAATGAAAGTATTGACATGTCAAAATGTGTTGCTCCCAGTCCATTGACGATACTGCTATAGTTATGGGGTCCCTTATTTGAAAGCATGTTATCCAAAAAGATGAGAATTACAGGAAGGCTATTTCCATAGATTCAAAGCAAAGAATTCTAATTTTTAAAAAATGACTTCCTGTACCTTGTACGTATGAATCCATATTCAGTGATTTTCTAGTAGATTTAAGGTATGGTGATCCAAATTACAGAAAGATCCCTTATCTGGAAAACTCTAGGTCCCCAACACTTCAAATATTAGATCCTATACCTGTATTACTACCTTTTTTTATCTCTAAATATTTAATAATAACAAATAACGTAATTTGTTACACTCATTCCCATGGGCTGAGTTCATGAACCACTTTCATTTAATACCATTTGAGCATTGTCATCATAGTTCCTGTGAATAAAAGGCCATCCATACATGTGGCGTTATGCATTGGAAATTTCACTTTAGTTTTGTGTTTTAATTGCATTTATCTATTGCACTTTACTCAACAGTCATTGCACTATTGTTGTACATCCATGTGTGCACAAAACCAGTGCAATAACCGTTGAATAAAGTGCAATGTATCCACATATATGGATGGGCAGAGACTGGCAAATGAAAAAAGGCTATTGTAATTGAAGTGTTAAGTCTCCAAGGACAGGAGCCCAGATGCATATTTTGCATGATAGCCAGTGGGTATTTAGTTACTGCAAGTGAACATACTGTAGCTACTAAATCATATCATGGAAACCATATTCTACATTCAGGTTTTATAAAGTCAAACAACAGCTGTGTTTTGGCTTCTAAAATTCACTGAAGAGGTTTTCCAGCAATAAATTTGCTATTAAATATGCACAATGTCAAACTTCAGCACAGTTTGGAGTGAAGTGTTCCTAGTATACAAGTTTATTCACCTTATTATTCCACACTATTATACAGTATTGCAGTTTTTGAAATGATGTGCATGTTTTCTTACATATAAATAATGTGTTCCCAAGTTTTGCACAAATTGCTTAATAATATAATCTAATTTTAAACAATTAAGTAGGCAATTTAGTTTAAGGAATTATATGTAAAGTAAATGTTGCTCGGAATGCCATCATGTACATTTTAAAAATTTTGAGCATAACTGTTCCCCTATATCCATAAAGTTTGGATCAATTACAGATATACTGTATCATATTTACATGAAATAACTTAGAAATGAAAGGGGATATTATTTTTTGATTTTCCTGTAATTCCTTCCAGAATGGATGTTTGGGTTGGATTTAAGTAAGCAATAGAATAAAGTCACATGATTCTTATAGATTGTATGGGTTCCCCTATTGATTCTCAATCCAACCAGATCGGCTCACAGTCACACACAGTCTGAATGAGGCCTTAGGGACCTAGAGCACAAGATGACTGTCAAACTGGAACAAGCGGTCGACAAAAGAAATGGCAAGAACAGAGAACTGGCTCAGCATTCAGGAACATAGGAGTAAATTGGATAAAGACAAAGTCACGAAGACCCCCCACACCAAGAATTACAAGGGTCAAGACCTATTGCCTTTGGGGCAGCAATAATATACAATGTATGGCCAAAAGAAACATTCTTAATAATACTAAGTTTCCTATATTATGGCAGTAGTTTGGGGAAGGCCCTTTCCTGTTTCAGCACAATAATGCCCCCATACACAAAGCATAATCTGTGGAAAAATATGACATGC